>NC_069501.1:1112848603-1113196103 GCF_027579735.1 Bombina bombina | reverse complement strand
GTATTTCCTGTTGCTGATACTGAAGTTGTATATTTCAGGTTTAAGCTAGAACACCTCTGTCTGTTACTCAAGGAGGTTTTAGCTACTTTGGACGACGGCGACACCATGGTCGTAGTCAATCCTAAGAAATCCAGTAAGCTAAACAAATATTTTGATGTACCTTCCTCGGTGGAGGTTTTTCCTGTGCCAGACAGAGCTACTGAGATCATTGCTAAGGAATGGGAGAGACCGGGTATCACTTTTTACCCATCTCCTATATTTAAAAAGATGTTTCTCATAGCGGACTCTCTCAGGGAGTCTTGGCAAACAGTACCCAAGGTGGAAGGGGCAGTTTCCACTCTGGCCAAGAGAACTACTATACTCATAGCGGATAGTTGTGCCTTTAAGGATCCTATGGATAAA
Organism: Bombina bombina; assembly: GCF_027579735.1. Taxonomy (NCBI): domain Eukaryota; kingdom Metazoa; phylum Chordata; class Amphibia; order Anura; family Bombinatoridae; genus Bombina; species Bombina bombina. The sequence continues at coordinate 1,113,195,701 of NC_069501.1, read as the reverse complement.
AAATTAGAGGGGTTACTCAAGAAGATGTATGTACACCAGGGGTTACAATGGCAACCTGCTGTGTGCATTGCTACCATCACTAGCGCGGCGACATATTGGTTTGATGTATTGTCTGATGTTATTAGGACAGACACTCCCCTTGATGAGATTCAGGATAGGATAAAAGCTCTTAAGTTAGCTAATTCCTTTATTACTGATGCTTCCCTACAGGTTATCAAACTAGGAGCAAAAATATAAGGTTTTGCTGTTCTAGCATGCAGAGCCTTATGGTTAAAACCTTGGTCTGCGGATTTGTCATCCAAGTCTAAACTTTTGGTGATTCCTTACAAGGGAAAGACCTTGTTTGGACCGAGATTAACGGAAATAATCTCTGATATTATGGGAGGAAAGGGTCAACTTCTCCCTCAGGATAAGAGAAACAAGCAAAAGGGACGTCAGAGTAATTTTCGTTCCTTTCAAAATTTCAAGGGAAATTCTTCTGCTTCCTCTTCCTAGCAAGATCAGTCTAAACCTTCCTGGAGAACCAATCAGTCTTGGAATAAGGGAAAACAATCCAAGAAGCCTGCTATTGAATGAAAGACCGCATGAAGGGCCTGATCCAGGACTGGATCTTGTAGGGTGCAGGCTTCCTTCTTCGCTTGGGTTTGAGATGTTCAGGATCCCTGAACAGTGGACATAGTGTCCCAAGGATACAGACTAGAGTTCAAAAGTTATCCTCCCAGAAGCATGTTTCTGCTTTCAAGATTATCTGTAGACCAGACAAAAAGAGAGGTGTTCTTACACTGTGTAAGAGACCTTCTCGACCTGGAAGTGATAGTTCCTGTTCCGATGCAGGAACGGGGTCTGGGATTTTATTCCAATCTGTTTGTTGTTCCAAAAAGAGGGAACCTTCAGGCCGATTTTAGATCTCAAGAGTCTAAACAAATTTCTCCTTCAGTACCATCCTTCAAGATGGAAACTATTCGTTCCATTCTTCCTTTGGTCCAAGAGGGTCAATTTATGACAATGGTGGATTTAAAGGACGCGTACCTGCATGTTCCCATCCACAGGGATCATCACAGGTTTCTAAGGTTTGCCTTTCTAGACAAACACTTCCAATTCGTGGCTCTTCCTTTCGGCCTTGCCACAGCTCCCAGAATTTTCTCAAAGATTCTGGGATCTCAGTTGGCAGTGCTCCAAATACGGGGCATAGCAGCGGCGCCCTATCTGGACGACATCCTGGTCCAGGTGCCATCCTTTCAACAAGCAAGGTCCCACACGGAAATGTTATCTTTCCTGCGATCTCACGTATGGAAGGTAAATTTGGAAAAGAGCTCCTTAATTCCAAATTCAAGGGTAACTTTCTTGGGAACCATAATAGATTCCCTATCAATGAAGATTTTTCTGACAGAAGTCAGGAAATCAAAGATCATCCCGTTCGCTCGTTTCCACCTCAGACCTGTGCAGTTAAACATGTTCAGTCAATGGAATGGAGATTATGTGGATTTGTCTCTACAAATACTACTGGAGCAGGAGACAAGGGATTCTCTTCAATGGTGGTTGTCTCGGGATCATCTCTCCCAGGGAACCTGCTTTTTCAGACCCTCTTGGGTGATTGTGACAACAGACGCCAGCCTTCTAGGATGGGGAGCAGTCTGGGGCTCCCTAAAGGCTCAGGGAGTTTGGACTCAGTGATAGTCTGTTCTGCCTATAAACATTCTGGAGCGTGATCTTCATTGCTCTTCTGGCCTGGCCCCAGTTGGCCTCGGCCCAGTTTCTCAGGTTCCAGTCAGACAACATAACTTCAGTGGCTTACATCAATCATCAGGGAGGAACAAGGAGTTTCTTAGCGATGACAGAGGTAACCAAAATAATTCAGTGGGCAGAAACCCACTCTTGCTGTCTGTCGGCGATCCAGATCCCAGGGGTGGACAACTGGGAGGCGGACTTCCTTAGCAGGCAGACCTTTCATCCGGGGGGGTGGGAACTCCATCCGGAAGTGTTTTCCAGCTTGATTCTCAAATGGGGTCAGACGGAATTGGATCTCATGGCATTGCAACAGATTGCCAAGCTTCCGAGGTACGGATTGAGGTCCAGGGACCCTCAGGCGGTACTGATAGATGCCCTGGTGGTACCTTGGACCTTCAGTCTAGCATACCTATTTCCTCCATTTGCTCTTCTGCCTCAGGTCATTGCTCGAATCAAGTAGGAGAGGGCGTTGGTGATCCTCATTGCACCAGCTTGGCCTCGCAGGATTTGATATGCAGATCTGGTGGATATGTCGTTTCTTCCACCTTGGAGACTTCTGTTGAGGAAGGACCTTCTAATTCAAGGGCCTTTCCTTCATCCAAATCTAGTTTCTCTGAAGCTGACTGCTTGGAGATTGAACACTTAATTTTATCCAAGCGGGGCTTTTCAGAATCGGTCATAGAGACCGTGATTCAGGCTCGTAAACCTGTAACTAAAAGGATTTACTACAAGATATTGCGTAAATATCTCTATTGGTGTGAGTCCAATGGCTACTCTTGGAATAGAGTTAGAATTTCTAGAATTTTGTCATTTCTCCAAGAGGGTTTGGAGAAAGTATTATCGACAAGTTCCCTAAAGGGTCAAATATCTTCCTTGTCTATTTTGTTACATAAGTGTCTGGCGGATGTACCAGACGTGCAATCTTTTTGTCAGGCCTTGGTCAGGATCAGGCCTGTGTTCAAACCAGTTACTCCTCCATGGATTCTTAATTTAGTTTTTAAAGTTCATCAAGGGGCTCCGTTTGAGCCTATGCATTCCTTAGATATTATGTTGTTATCTTGGAAATTTTTGTTTCTTGTTGATATTTCATCTGCCCGTAGAGTGTCAAAGCTCTCGGCATTGCAGTATGAGTCTCCTTACCTTATTTTTTATTCGGATAAGGTAGTTTCTGACCATTAATCAGGAGATTGTTGTTCCTTGTGTCCTAATCCTTCTTCTCAGAAGGAACGGCTTCTGCACAATTTAGATGTGGTACATGCGCTAAAATTTTACCTACAGTCGACTAAGGATTTTTGTCAGTCTTCTGCCTTATTTGTGGTTTTCTCAGGAAAACGTAAGGGACAGAAATCCACGGCTACTACTTTTTCTTTTTGGCTGAAGAGTATCATACGTTTTGCCTATGAAACTGCTGGACAGCAGCCTCCAGAGAGAATTACGGCTCATTCCACGAGGGCTGTTGCTTCCTCATGGGCATTTAAAAATGAAGCTTCTGTGGAACAGATTTGCAATGCTGCAACTTGGTCCTCTCTTCACACTTTGTCAAAGTTTTATAAATTTGACACTTTTGCCTCAGCTGAGGCCACTTTTGGGAGAAATGTTCTTCAAGCAGTGGTGCCTTCCGTTTAGGTTCCCTGTCTTGTCCCTCCCTTTTCATCCGTGTACTCTAGCTTGGGTATTGATTCCCAGTAGTAATTAGATGATCCGTGGACTCCTTGTGTCTTAAAGAAAATAAAATTTATGCTTACCTGATGATAAATTTATTTCTTTTTTGACACAATGAGTCCACGGCCCGCCCTGTTCTATATAGACGGGTTGTTGGTTTGTTATAAACTTCAGACACCTCTGCACCTTGTTACTTCCTTTCTGTCCTTTACTTCGGTCGAATGACTCGAGTGGGAGGGAAGGGAGGTGATATTTAACAGCTTTGCTGTGGTGCTCTTTGCCGCCTCCTGCTGGGCAGGAGTGATATTCCCAGTAGTAATTAGATGATCCGTGGACTCATCGTGTCAAAAAAGGAATACATTTATCAGGTAAGAATAATTGTTTTCCCCTCTAAAGGAATGAAAAAGGTCCATAGTGTAATACAATGTGAGACACCAGTCAAACCTCTATGTGCCAAATTCTTAATCACATAGTTGCTATAACTCTAATACACATGTTCTATATATACGTATCCCAGGCAAACCAGAACTTCACCAATTCGATCCACCATTGCACATTTAAAAATCATTTTTTATATAAGGAGAATTAGGTATATTTCTAGCAAGCCTCTACCAATGTTTGTCTCTTATTTGAGGTGTGTTGCCTGGTCTTGTGACAACACTTGGTAATACACATAGATACACACCCTATATGACCAGACGTATGTGGCTACCTCTACTAATTATTGTGATCAGGTGGTTTAGTTATACCGATTGCTAATGGGTGCACAAAATCTCCATAGACAAACATTTGTAGTATAATAGGTCTTACTAAAGAGCTCAGTGACTTTTAAAGTGAATGTAAATGTTGATGCTAAAGTGCCCGTTATTTAAAACTATGATTAAAAACAGGGGTACTTTAATTCATCACTCCTGTTGTGAAAAAAAACTTACCTTTTTAAACTTCACAGCAGCTCCAGCTTCCTCCACCTGTTTCAAAGCCTCTTCCTGGGTCTAAAATGAGGCATCCGGCTTCCTCCAATCACAGCGTTGAATCAGACACTGATTTCCCCCGGGGGGAAGCTGTGATTGGAGGATGACCTATCAATCATTTCTGACATCAGAAATGGCTTGTGAGACCGGAGGAAGCTGGAGCTGCTGTGAAGATTAAAAGGTAAGTTATTTTTTTTTTTTTCACAACAGGAGTGAAATTTAAATTTTGATGAATTAAAGTGCCCCTGTTTTTAATGGAAGTTTTAAAAACCGGGCACTTTAGCATCAAAATTTACATTCACCTTAACTGTTGCACTGTCATTGGATGACACCTTTGAAAAAAATTCAGTTCCTGAAATTTTTGTCAAACTACATTTGTTGCTTTTAACTGAAATTATATTATTGTGAAATGGAAGCATCTAGGAGCAGCAACTGCCCAGCCATGTGGTAGACCAAGCAAACTCACAAACTAGTCTATCATCTGTTGTATAGCTCACTACAGAGTTCCAAACTGCTTCTGGAAGTAACATCAGCACCATAACATTGCATCACGAGCTTCATGAAATGTGTTTTCATGGTAGCTGTACACAAGCCTCACACCAACCTGAGGAATGCCAAGCGTTGGCTGGAGGGGTATAAATCAGGCTCCCACAAGTGGACGTGCAGGTGACGTCAGGAGCGGAGCTACGTCCTATCAGTTTGGAAACCGGTTACTGGAGCAGTGCTATTGCTGCGTTCAATCCGTTGTCATCCAGTAAAAAGAACAACTCTGGACAGTAATTGATAACGTACTACATGTGTACCCATGCATTCACCATTAAAGGGACACTGAATCACAAAAGAAAAAATTTGGATTTTCAGATAGAGCATGAAATTTTAAACACCTTTCTAATTTACTCCTATTTATTTTTGTTTGTTCTCTTGCTATCTTTATTTGAAAAAGGCATCTAAGCTATTTATTTTGGTTAAGTACAATGGACAGCACCTGTTTATTGGTAGTTGAATTTATCCACCAATCGGCAAGAACAACCCAGGTTGTTCACCAAAAATGGGCCGGCATCTAAACTTACATTCTTGCATTTTAAATAAAGATACCAAGAGAATGAAGAAAACTTGATGATAATAGGAGTAAATTAGAAAGTTGCTTAAAATTGCATGCTCTATCTGAATCACAAAAGAAAAAAATGTGGGTTCTGTGTCCCTTTAAGCACTAAATATTGGCCTTTTTTAATATATGCTTTTATAATCAATATTTTTAATAAGTTTGCCGTGGTATGCTGTTTGCCTATTAGTATAAACATAGGTGTGTACATCGCACGTAGCTCTGTTCCGCGTGAGTAGTGATTTATCAACCTCTTTGAATATTTTGATACCATATGGAATGGCACTATTTTATTCGTTTTCTTTATTTGACATCATGGATTGACACTTTTGAGAAATATTACTTATGGACATATACTTTGATATTATATGATTCGCAAATTTTTGGAGATATAGTGGTTTGTTTTTTTTATAAACTAGGCATAATTAAAGGGGCAGTATACACCAATTTCCATTTAACTGCATGTAATAGACACTACTATAAAGAAGAATATGCACAGATACTGATATAAAAATCCAGTGTAAAACCTTTTAAAAACTTACTTGGAAGCTCCCAATTTAACACTGTTAATGAGATAAGCCTGGGACACCCACTGAAAGGGGCTGATAGCAGAACCTCCCCTGCATATGAAAGACCCATTATACAATCAGAAGCAGTCTTAAATCTGTATACATCTAATAATCAGCACAATGTTATTTAAAAATAAGCAAAACTATACATTTTTACAAAATCGCACCCAGATGGGCTATATAAATGGATCATCTACAAAACATTTATGCAAAGAAAAATCTAGTGTATAAAGTCCCTTTAAACATTTTATATTGCAATCTAAAAAGTTATTTCATGCATTTCCTTTAAAAACAACTACAAGTGATGTTATTTGAAGGATTTGATTTTCCATTGCTCCTGGGAGAAAGTTTACACCCTGAAGCCTTTGATGACTACGCAGATAGACCATGCTTAGCAGAATATCGATCTGACTTTTGAAAGCCTGGAGAGACTAAGAGCAGAAAAATGGGTATATATGTGAGCGCCAATATGTGTAAAACACAAAAGGCAATAGATCTTTTTAATATTGGCTTCTATATCAATATCTTTATTATTATCCTTTGGTTTTATTTCGGTTAGTTTTTAAAAAGAGAACGGTCCACTAAGTACTGGTAATATGAATTGTAAAATATAAAATAAGAAATATATGAAATACAGAATGTAAATAATCATTAATTTTATTGTTAAAATTATTAATTCATAGAGATAAAAGTAGAGATAAAAGTATATAGAACAGACAATAAATATACAAAAGCAATAATACTAGTGATAACCCTCCCTATTGGTACCAATCTTATAGTTAAGTTAATTAATTAGACTTGTGAATAAAACATATATAAACAGTTTTATTCACAAGTCTAATTAATTAACTTAACTATAAGATTGGTACCAATAGGGAGGGTTATCACTAGTATTATTGCTTTTGTATATTTATTGTCTGTTCTATATACTTTTATCTCTATGAATTAATAATTTTAACAATAAAATTAATGATTATTTACATTCTGTATTTCATATATTTCTTATTTTATATTTTACAATTCATATTACCAGTACTTAGTGGACCGTTCTCTTTTTAAAAACTAACCGAAATAAAACCAAAGGATAATAATAAAGATATTGATATAGAAGCCAATATTAAAAAGATCTATTGCCTTTTGTGTTTTACACATATTGGCGCTCACATATATACCCATTTTTTGTACTCTTGATTGTTTTCAGGCTTAGGGATTGCCTGTTTTTTATGTGTAGCCCAGATCTTATCTAGCGCATTGTTTCTCTCACACAATTCCCCTTAGAGACTAAGAGCAGAGCAAGTTTACAAGAAAGTATAATGTTAACCCAAGTCTGATATATATTCTTATTTCTTTTGTCACATATGAAGCACTACTGTTACCACTGGCAACTATCTCCAGGTTTGTGCGTTTTCAGCCACTTATTTCATGTTTTCTCTAAAGCTGCAAAAATCTCAGTGGATATTTGTTCTTGATTTAAAGTGAAGGTCAAGTCTGGCTTAGTGGTTAACAGTTTTATCAATATTAGCTAAATTAAGTATGATGTTAAGTCATCAAATTCTTTATAACTAATAATAAAAGTTGTATTTTTTACCTATTAAATCGCATCCGTGTCACTTGTATTATCTGCCCGCCATATTGCTGTAATTGATTGACAGTTTTTTAATATGTTCTATCCAATCTATTTTTTACCCCCGTGGCGTCCTGCCCCTTTTCTATAGCATAATTACTCAATTATGCGCATGCGTATAAAACATGTGAGCGTCATCACCGTCATGCTCTTGCATGAAACACGCATGCATAGTCCGCTCTCTCATTATTTTGGATACGAGCGAGTGAGTGACTAACAGTATTGCGTAACAGTTGAAAATGAAACAGAGTGAAAAATACACATGCGCATTTCAAAAAGGCTGTTGTGCACGAGCGTAGGGAACTTGTAGGAACGATAGCTACGTCACTAAAGAAAAATAAGGAAGTGTGGTAGGGGAGGAGCAAATATAGATAACGGAGGTATTATATTTGTTTTATTTGAAAATAACATTTTTTTTAAATATAAAGTTAGCGACTGTAATACTTTTGACGTTAAGGTTTCTATGGGTGTATTGCATTTAGATAAAATGACCTTCACTTTAAACCATTAAAGATACTAAATTTTTGTACTACCATTTAGCTGCTGTTTGTGATCCACACAAAATACTGTTACTAAATATAGTTCTCTCTTGGGGCATTTTTGCAGCAATCCCACCTGGTTCTTGGTGTAGAGGTAATTTTTTTATTCCTCCAATTCAACTTTTGGCTGCCCAGTTCCTTGTTTATTATACTAAAGAAATAAAATGCTGCAGTTATATCCAAGAAGGAATTTATCAATTTAAACATTAATAATAAAGAATGAATGTAATTGTCCTATATATTATTTATTTCATAAGCTGGCAAGAGTCCATGGGCTTAAGGTCTTCTCCACCAGGAGGCAGGCAAAAATTACCCAAAGTGGTGTAGAGTTCTGCCATAGGCAGTGAGAGTAATTCTGCTGGGGGAGTTTTTCACTAGCCTGCCACAAATGTTGCTTGGACTTGTCCTTCAGCCTTTTCCTGTTGGTTTGCCAGGGTTCCTCCTATGCAACATCCTGAGTTAGTGAGTACGTTTTACATTCACAAGCCCACACCACAGGCTTTTTAGTAGGTGCAATTGTATTGTAAATCGGGTTCAGGAGACACGCCTTATTGGGTGGCAGGGCGGATAAAAATCATTGATTTCAAAAAAATCTGATATTTAATTTAAATTTTATTTTTCTTTATTTAAGTCTTTTTTTAAAATTTATTTAAATAAATAAATAGGATTTATTTTAAATAAAATGCTTTTTTGAAGAACAATTTATTTAAATATAGTTTCTATTTAAGGTATGTTACAATCCAAAGGTTATTCATCCTGAAATAAGGATTAGTTTTTAATTATTTAGAATTAGGCTGTATATTCATGACTGCAATGTTTAGTTTTTTGGTGAATTATTTTCATTAATCCATTCACAAAGCTCCCAGAGGCTTCGGTATAATTTATTTTTGGCATTTTTCTTACTCTAAGCTATCACATATTTATGGCTTTGTAGTTCTCAAAACTTTAAATTTGTGTCTGCAGTATTAACATGCCTCTTCTTCACAGCAAACATATCTTAATATAAATAAGTTTAGCACCTTGAATGAGGTGCAAAATATACTCAACACAATATGTAATGTATCAATATACCCAGGGATAGGCACAGACAAAGGCTGTGGCGGACATTTTCCAAAGTACAGACCTTGGTGAAGGACACCACGGTACATTTGAAATTAAAAACATTTTTTATAGTGTTTTGGTGTTATCATACTGATGCAGATACCACTGATCCTATAACCAGCCCTCCTCTGGCTATACCCATGAGCCAGTGTCACTATTGTGTCATTATATAGCGCTGGGTGTTATCATACTGATGCAGATACCACTGATCCTATAACCAGCCCTCCTCTGGCTATACCCATGTGCCAGGGTCACTACTGTGTCATATAGCGCTGGGTATTACTATACTGATGCAGATACCACTGATCCTATAACCAGCCCTCCTCGGGCTATACCCATGTGCCAGTGTCACTACTGTGTCATTATATAGTACTGGGTGTTATTATACTGATGCAGATACCACTGATCCTATAACCAGCCCTCCTCTGGCTATACCCATGTGCCAGTGTCACTACTGTGTCATTATATAGCGCTGGTTGTTATTATACTGATGCAGATACCACTGATCCTATAACCAGCCCTCCTCTGGCTATACCCATGTGCCAGTGTCACTACTGTGTAATTATATAGTGCTGGGTGTTATCATACTGATGCAGATACCACTGATCCTATAACCAGCCCTCCTCTGGCTATACCCATGTGCCAGTGTCACTACTGTGTCATTATATAGCGTTGGGTGTTATTACACTGATGCAGATACCACTGATCCTATAACCAGCCTTCCTCGGGCTATACCCATGTGCCAGTGTCACTACTGTGTCATTATATAGTGCTGGGTGTTATTATACTGATGCAGATACCACTGATCCTATAACCAGCCCTCCTCTGGCTATACCCATGCACCAGTATCACTACTGTGTCATTATATAGTGCTCAGTGTTGTTATACGGATTACGGATGCAGATACCACAGATCCTATAACCAGCCCTCCTCTGGCTATACCCATGTGCCAGTGTCACTACTGTGTCATTATATAGCGCTGGGTGTCATTATACTGATGCAGATACCACTGATCCTATAACCAGCCCTCCTCTGGCTATACCCATGTGCCAGTGTCACTACTGTGTCATTATATAGTGCTCAGTGTTGTTATACGGATTACGGATGCAGATACCACAGATCCTATAACCAGCCCTCCTCTGGCTATACCCATGTGCCAGTGTCACTACTGTGTCATTATATAGCGCTGGGTGTCATTATACTGATGCAGATACCACTGATCCTATAACCAGCCCTCCTCTGGCTATACCCATGTGCCAGTGTCACTACTGTGTCATTATATAGTGCTCAGTGTTGTTATACGGATTACGGATGCAGATACCATAGATCCTATAACCAGCCCTCCTCTGGCTATACCCATGTGCCAGTGTCACTACTGTGCATCAGTATAATAACAACCAGCGCTATATAATGACACAGTAGTGACACTGGCACATGGGTATAGCCAGAGGAGGGCTGGTTATAGGATCAGTGGTATCTGCATCAGTATAATAACACCAAGCACTATTTAATGACACAGTAGTGACACTGGCACATGGGTATAGCCAGAGAAGGGCTGGTTATAGGATCAGTGGTATCTCCATCAGTATAATAATAACACCAAGCACTATATAATGACACAGTAGTGACACTGGCACATGGGTATAGCCATAGGAGGGCTGGTTATAGGATCAGTGGTATCTGAATCAGTATAATAACAACCAGCGCTATATAATGACACAGTAGTGACACTGGCACATGGGTATAGCCAGAGGAGGGCTGGTTATAGGATCAGTGGTATCTGCATCAGTATAATAACAACCAGCGCTATATAATGACAGATACCACTGATCCTATAACCAGCCCTCCTCTGGCTATACCCATGTGCCAGTGTCACTACTGTGTCATTATATAGCGCTGGTTGTTATTATACTGATTCAGATACCACTGATCCTATAACCAGCCCTCCTATGGCTATACCCATGTGCCAGTGTCACTACTGTGTCATTATATAGTGCTTGGTGTTATTATTATACTGATGGAGATACCACTGATCCTATAACCAGCCCTTGTCTGGCTATACCCATGTACCAGTGTCACTACTGTGTCATTATATAGTGCTCAGTGTTATTATATGGATGCAGATACCACTGATTCTATAACCAGCCCTCCTCTGGCTATATCCATGTGCCAGTGTCACTACTGTGTCATTATATAGCGCTGGGTGTTATTATACTGATGCAGGTACCACTGATCCTATAACCAGCCCTTGTCTGGCTATATGCATGTGCCAGTGTCACTACTGTGTCTTTGTATAGAGCTGGGTGTTACTATACAGATGCAGATACACATCCAGTATTTCACTCAGGCTTTATTTATTCCATAACTTATCACCCAATATCGCTAGCAGTCTCTTGACAAGAAAAGATATACTGTACTAAGGTTGTGGAGGACACTGCAAATGCTAGTCACGGACACCAGTGCCTATCCCTGAATATACCTCTTGTACTAGTAAGCTACTATCCTTAAAGGGACACTGAACCCAAATTTTTTCTTTCATGATTCGGATAGAGCATGCAATTTAAGCAACTTTCTAATTTACTCCTATTAATTTTTCTTCGTTCTCTTGCTATCTTTATTTTAAAAAGAAGGCATCTAAGCTTTTTTATTAGTTCAGAACTCTGGATAGCACTTTTTTATTGGTTGATGAATTTATCCACCAATCAGCAAGAACAACCCAGGTTGTTCACCAAAAATGGGCCGGAATCTAAACTTACATTCTTGCATTTCAAATAAAGATACCAAGAGAATGAAGAAAATTTGATAATAGGAGTAAATTAGAAATTTGCTTAACATTTCATGCTCTATCTGAATCACAAAAGAAAAAAATTGTGTTCAGTGTCCCTTTAACACAAGAAAACCAATTTATAACCTTCATTTTTTTAAATGAAAGATAAGACAGTGCTACAAATACAGTTTGCAGCAAAGAATAAATCTATTGTATTCATGCACATCACAAATTTTATGACAATACACACAATACACACAAAACACAGTAGTAGAAAATACTTGCACTGCGTTTGTGAAAAAAAGGCGATGGTAAATTGCACAGTAATCTGAAGCTTTGGCAGCCAAACTGCAGACCACGATAGGATCACCGGCTGGTAACTCCTCCCAACCTCACTAGGCGTTTCACGGACAACTCCTCCTCTTTGGGTGGATTTATTCGTGGATCAGGTGGATCCATTCAGGGGTTTTTATTGTAAATTATTTAAAAAGATGCTATATATTAACTCTTTGTTTCGGACTGTATATTTAGCGCTGTCCTATCTCTTTTTATTTTGAAAGAATTAAGGGTATAAATTTAACATAGAGTTGAGAAATAGACCTTAAAGGGAGATAAACCCAACATTTCTTTCATGTAATTGGCAAGAGTCCATGAGCTAGTGACGTATGGGATATACATTCCTACCAGGAGGGGCAAAGTTTCCCAAACCTCAAAATGCCTATAAATACACCCCTCACCACACCCACAATTCAGTTTTACAAACTTTGCCTCCCATGGAGGTGGTGAAGTAAGTTTGTGCTAGATTTCTACGTTGATATGCGCTTCGCAGCAGGCTGAAGTCCGGTTTTCCTCTCAGAGTGCATTGAATGTCAGAGGGATGTGAAGAGAGTATTGCCTATTTGAATACCATGGTCTTCCTCTAGGGGATCTATTTCATAGGTTCTCTGTTATCGGTCGTAGAGATTTCTTCTCCTACCTCCCTTTTCAGATCGACGATATACTCTTATATACCATTACCTCTACTGATTCTCGTTTCAGTACTGGTTTGGCTATCTGCTATATGTAGATGAGTGTCTTAAGGTAAGTAAGTCTTATTTGTATTCATGACACTCAAAGCTATGGTTGGGCACTTTATATGTAAAGTTCTAAATATATGTGTTAAAACTTATATTTGCCATGATTCAGGTTAATCAGTATTCCTTCTTTCAGACTGTCAGTTTCATTTTTTTGGGAAAATGCATATGAATTATATTTTTTCTTACCTTAAAAATTTCAAATTTTCAATTGATTCTTTTTCAAAATTGCGGGCTGTTAGAAGCATTTTCTGCACCCGCGAGCCTATTTATTGCGTCATTCTTGGCGCGAGACTTATTTGGCGCAAAAAAATTCGTAATTTCCGGCGTTTTCACGTGATTGCGTCATTTTTTACGTATGTGTGTTGCGGACGTTTTTTTGGCGCCAACAAATATGAGTGTCATTCTTGGTGCCAAAATATGTGGGCGTTATACTTGGCGCCAAAAATGTGGGCATCATACTTGGCGCCAGTTTTTTTCACATTATTTCAGTCTCACTTTTTAGTTGCTTCTGGTTTCTAGAGGCTTGTTTTGTTTTGCATTTTTTCGAAAAACAGAAAAGTTGAGGGGCGCTTACGTTCCTGGGTTAGGTCTGTGAGCTGTAGGAAAGCCGGTTGCTCTGTTGAGCAGGAAGTGGATCCACTGTGAAAGCGTATTGCAGGTGTCAGTGATAGTCTGCTTCCTGTGTCACTGTAGTGATGAGCGCTGCCTGAGAGAGAGGGGGGTGTATTCTCCAAACACCTCCAGCAGGTAGTAGTCTGTGAAAAGAAAGCAAAGACATGGGCAAAATTTTTTCCCATTCCTGAAACTGCCATTTAAGGAATTTGATAATTTTGCTTTATATGTTGTTTTTTCTATTACATATTGCAAGATGTCACTACCTGACCCTGGATCAGAATCTACTTCTGGAAAGACGCTGCATGATGTCGGTTCTACCAAAGCTAAGTGCACTTGTTGTAAACTTTTGGTAACTGTTCCTCCGGCTGTAGTTTGTGTTAGTTGTCATGATAAACTATCAAACGCAGATAATATTTCCATTAGTAATAATCCATTACCTGTTGTTGTTCCTTCAACATCTAATGTTCAGGATGTTCCTGTTAATGTAAAAGAATTTGTTTCTAATTCTATTCGAAAGGCTCTGTCTGTTATTCCTCCTTCTAGTAAACGTAAGAGATCTTTTAAAACTTCTCATATTTCAGATTAATTTTTAAATGACCGCCATCATTCTGACTTATCTATTTCTGATGAGGATCTATCTGGTTCAGAAGATTCTGCCTCAGATATTGACACTAATAAAACTTCATATTTGTTTAAGATGGAGTTTATTCGTTCTTTACTGAAAGAAGTGTTGATTGCATTAGATATGGAGGAGTCTAGTCTTCTTGATATTAAAACTAATAAGCATTTAAATTCAGTTTTTAAACCTCATGTAGTTATTCCAGAAGTTTTTCCAGTTCCTGACGCTATTTCAGAAGTAATTCCTAGGGAATGGAATAGTCTGGGTACTTCATTTACTTCTTCTCCAAGGTTTAAGAAATTGTACCCTTTGCCATCTGATAGATTAGAGTTTTGGGAAAAAAATCCCCAAAGTTGATGGGGCTATCTCTACTCTTGCTAAACGTACTACTATTCCTACGGCAGATAGTACTTCTTTTAAAGATCCTTTAGATAGGAAGCTTGAATCCTTTCTTAGACCTGCTATTTCTTTGGCTGATGTTGCTGCAGCTTTCACTTTCTGGTTGGAGGCTTTAGCGCAACAAGTGTCAGACCATAATGCTTATAGCATTGTTAAACTTCTTCAACATGCTAATACCTTTATTTGTGATGCCATTTTCGATATCATTAGAATTGATGTCAGGTATATGTCTTTAGCTATTTTACGATATATGCAAGAAAAGATAAGACAGGTGGGTCACACTAGCTGTGTAAATATAGCAATGTTCGTTGCACAATGTAACTGCCCTCGAAACCCCATACAGCAAATGGATACAGTCACTAATAAACACACTCTCAAATAAGCAGGTATCAGCGTTGATAAATGTATAATGTCATAGGAGACAAAGGGAACGCTGGCGTATCATGTGCCAGACTCACCTCAAACTAGTGGTTCCTCAGCTCACAAGGACGAAAAACTTTCGGCTGACTCGTGCTAAGCAGTGTGTACTTAGGTCGCTCTGTAGTTGAAGCTGGCTCCGAATTCGTGCAGACCTCCAAGGGGTAGCAGCATCCAAATCGGCATTCGCCTTTATATCCACCTCCGTGTGAGTATATGGGAGGGATAAGAAATCCAATGGTGTCCAGCACAGCAGGTAGATCCGCAGGTAGATCTGCAGCAGCGGCAACTTTGAGGAAGGGTGGGGGCAGGGCAGTTGCAAGGAGGAACTGTAGAGACTCAAATTCGGCAGCAAACCAGTGGGTCTGGAGCAATGAACATCAAAAAGAAAGAGTACTGGATGCTCCGATAAAAATAAAACAAATTTATTTATTGATACTTCTTTAAAATAACAAAATCATGGAGAACAGAGAGACACGTTTGCAGGCGCAGCACCAGGGCTTACGCGTTTCGGCTGTGAAGCCTTAATCATAGCAATAGCATTAGCTATTTTAGCCAGAAGAGCTTTATGGCTTAAGTCTTGGAATGCAGATATGACTTCTAAGTCAACGTTGCTTTCTCTTTCTTTCCAAGGTAATAAATTATTTGGTTCTCAGTTGGATTCAATTGTTACTGGGGGGAAGGGAGCCTTTTTGCCTCAGGACAAAAAATCTTAAGGTAAATATAGGGCTGCTAATCGTTTTCGTTCCTTTCGTCAGAATAAGGAACAAAAGCCTGACCCTTCCCCTAAAGGAACACCTCCAGTCTGGAATAAATCCAAGCATTTTAGAAAGTCAAAACCAGCTCCCAAATCCGCATGAAGGTGCGACCCTCATTCCAGCACAGCTGGTAGGGGGCAGGTTACGATTTTTCAAAGATGTTTGGCTCATTTCGATTCAAAGTCTTTGGATTCAGAACATTGTTTCACAAGGGTACAGAATAGGTTTCAAGGTAAGACCGCCTGTGAGAAGATTCTTTCTCTCACGGATTCCAGTAAACCCAGTAAAGGCTCAAGCGTTTCTGAAATGTGTTTCAGACCTGGAGTCAGCTGGGGTAATTGTGCCAGTTCCAGTTCTGGAACGGGGCCTGGGGTTTTATTCAAATCTGTTCATTGTACCAAAGAAAAATAATTCTTTCACACCAGTTCTGGATCTAAAAATATTGAATCGTTATGTAAGGATACCAACATTCAAAATGGTGACTATAAGGACTATTCTACCTTTTGTTCAGCAAGGGCATTATATGTCCACAATAGACTTACAGGATGCATATCTTCATATTCCAATTCATCCGGAACACTATCAGTTCCTGAGATTCTCTTTTCTAGACAAGCATTACCAGTTTGTTGCTCTTCCTTTTGGCCTAGCAACAGCTCCAAGGATTTTTTCAAAGGTTCTCGGTGCCCTTCTCTCTGTAATTAGGGAGCAGGGTATTGCGGTATTTCCTTATTTGGACGATATCTTAGTACTTGCTCAGTCTTTAAGAGAGAAAAGATTAGAGACCAGCGCAAAAATGAACCTAATACAAACACTTATATTTAAGGAAGATTCCCAATATAACTTCCAACAAACAAAGACAAGGAATAGAAAAAAAATATAAGTGCGCAAAACTAGATGCTAGAGTAAAAGGTATAAAAAATGGAAATTTATATAACTATTAAAAATCTTAGAAATTAGAACGTATAACCATGTGCAATCTAAAATAATTTGAGGTACATAGCTCTAATATCACTATAAGGAATAATTCTGTCTTCAAACTTAAGGGTTGAAAAATGTATTAGTGCTCAAAAAATTAAATGAGCTCGTATTATATAAAGATGAAATAAAACACATATATAAGGAAAAGTTTAAAATCAAAATTTATAATTCCAAAAAAACAAAGACAAAAAGATTAAAAATACTCCTAACAGAAAAATGTAATAATATATCTAATGTTTAATAACACATTTAATACATCTAATGGTGACGGGTCCTAACTAATAAACCTACTACACAAGAAATACCATCACAAGAAACAAATTAAAACAGTAGCTATTTTTGTTCAAATGGAAACTCTCTTTAAACAGGCTCCCAAATGTGTATCCAGATAGAGTGTCCTTCACAGGCTTTCCGCAAAACAGAGTATACGATAGCGGTCTTCTGATTCCTCCCAGCTTGTTCTGAATGGCGTCTAAGTGGAAGACAGAAGCGGCCGCTTAAATTGGTGTTTAGAATTTAATCAACAAACAAATATCGGTACTTACACATTGGTACCGAAAGATCAGCACCGCACCCGACTCTCCTCAGCAACAAGGGTCCCGTTGTGTGTTGGATCTTACACAGGCTTCTCTCACAGCCCCAACAGCAGCCGACTACAGGGAACAACCCAAGGAGATGTCCGGAAATTGGCGCCAAAGGAAACACCTGTAAAGGTGAACAAAAACTGCAAGACAGTTCTTAGTCACAAATTCAGCTTGTGACCAATAAATAATGAATAGTGCAGATCAACTGATCAACGCGTTTCAAATTCTTGAGTCGGGCACGGCGCTGATCTTTCGGTACCAATCTGTAAGTACCGATATTTGTTTGTTGATTACATTCTAAACACCAATTTAAGCGGCCGCTTCTGTCTTCCACTTAGACGCCATTCAGAACAAGCTGGGAGGAATCAGAAGACCGCTATCGTATACTCTGTTTTGTGGAAAGCCTGTGAAGGTCACTATCTGGATACACATTTGGGAGCCTGTTTAAAGAGTTTCCATTTGAACAAAAATAGCTACTTTTTAAATGTATTTGTTTCTTGTGATGGTATTTCTTGTGTAGTAGGTTTATTAGTTAGGACCGGTCACTATTAGATGTGTTATTAAACATTAGATATATTATTAAATTTTTCTGTTAGAAGGAGTATTTTTAACCTTTTTGTCTTTGTTTTTTTGGAATTATAAATTTCGATTTTAAACTTTTCTTTATATATGTGTTTTATTTCATGTTTATATAATACGAGCTCATTTAATTTTTTGAGCACATATACATTTTTCAACCCTTAAGTTTCAAGACAGAATTATTCCTTATAGTGATATTAGAGCTATATAGCTCAAATTATTTTAGATTGCACATGGTTATACGTTCTAATTTCTAAGATTTTTAATAGTTATATAAATTTCCCTTTTTTATACCTTTTACTCTAGCATCTAGTTTTGCGCACTTATATTCTTTTTCTATTACTTGCTCAGTCTTTACATTCTGCAGAATCTCACACGAATCAACTTGTGTTGTTTCTTCAAAGACATGGTTGGAGGATCAATTTACCAAAGAGTTCCTTGATTCCTCAGACCAGGATAACCTTTTTGGGTTTCCAAATAGATTCAGTGTCCATGACTTTGTCTCTAACAGAGAAGAGACGTCTGAAATTGGTTTCAGCTTGTCGAAACCTTCAGTCTCAATCATTCCCTTTGGTAGCTTTGTGCATGGAAATTCTAGGTCTCATGACTTCTGCATCGGACGCGATCCCTTTTGCTCGTTTTCACATGAGACCTCTCCAGCTTTGTATGCTGAACCAATGGTGCAGGGATTATACAAATATATCACAATTAATATCCTTAAATCCCAATGTTAGATCTTCTCTGACTTGGTGGTTGATCAGCATCGTTTAGTTCAAGGGGCCTCTCTTGTTCGTCCAACCTGGACTGTGATCTCAACAGATGCAAGTCTTTCAGGTTGGGGAGCTGTATGGGGATCTCTGACAGCTCAGGGGGTTTGGGAATCTCAGGAGGCGAGATTACCAATCAACATTTAGGAACTCTGTGCGATTTTCAGAGCTCTTCAGTTCTGGCCTCTTCTGAAGAGAGAATCGTTTATTTGTTTTCAGACAGACAATGTCACAACCGTGGCATATGTCAATCATCAAGGGGGGACTTACAGTCCTCAGGCCATGAATGAAGTATCTCGGATACTTGTATGGGCAGAATCGAGCTCCTGTCTAATTTCTGCGGTTCACATCCCAGGTATAGACAATTGGGAAGCGGATTATCTCAGTCACCAGACGTTACATCCGAGCGAATGGTCTCTTCACCCAGAGGTATTTCTTCAGATTGTTCAAATCTGGGGACTTCCAGAAATAGATCTGATGGCCTCTCATCTAAACAAGAAACTTCCCAGGTATCTGTCCAGATCAAGGGATCCTCAGGCGGAAGCGGTGGACGCGTTGTCACTTCCTTGGAATTATCAACCTGCTTATATCTTTCCGCCTCTAGTTCTTCTTCCGAAAGTGATTTCCAAAATCCTAATGGAGCGTTTGTTTGTACTGCTAGTGGCTCCAGCATGGCCACACAGGTTTTGGTATGCGGATCTCGTTCGGATGGCCAGTTGCCAACCTTGGACACTTCCGTTAAGGCCAGACCTTCTATCTCAAGGCCCATTTTTCCATCAGGATCTCAAATCATTAAATTTGAAGGTATGGAGATTGAACGCTTAATACTTAGTCATAGAGGTTTCTCTGACTCAGTGATTAATACTATGTTACAGGCTCGTAAATCTGTGTCTAGAAAGATCTATTACCGAGTCTGGAAGACTTACATTTCTTGGTGTTCTTCACATAATTTCTCTTGGCATTCTTTTAGAATTCCTAGAATTTTACAGTTTCATCAGGATGGTTTGGAAAAAGGTTTGTCTGCAAGTCTTTGAAAGGACAAATCTCTGCTCTTTCTGGCCTAGATTTAGAGTTTGGCGTTAGCCGTGAAAACCAGCGTTAGAGGCTCCTAACGCTGGTTTTAGGCTACCGCCGGTATTTGGAGTCACTCAAAATAGGGTCTAACGCTCACTTTCCAGCCGCGACTTTTCCATACCGCAGATCCCCTTACGTAAATTGCGTATCCTATCTTTTCAATGGGATTTTTATAACTCCGGTATTTAGAGTCGTGTCTGAAGTGAGCGTTGGACATCTAACGACAAAACTCCAGCCGCAGGAAAAAAGTCAGTAGTTAAGAGCTTTCTGGGCTAACGCCGGTTTATAAAGCTCTTAACTACTGTACTCTAAAGTACACTAACACCCATAAACTACCTATGTACCCCTAAACCGAGGTCCCCCCACATCGCCGACACTCGAAAAAATTTTTTTAACCCCTAATCTGCCGATTATGTACCCCTAATCTGCTGCCCCTAACACCGCCGACCCCTGTATTATATTTATTAACCCCTAACCTGCCCCCCACAACGTCGCCTCCACCTGCCTACACTTATTAACCCCTAATCTGCCGACCGCAAAGCGCCGCCACCTACGTTATCCTTATGTACCCCTAATCTGCTGCCCCTAACACCGCCGACCCCTGTATTATATTTATTAACCCCTAACCTGCCCCCCACAACGTCGCCTCCACCTGCCTACACTTATTAACCCCTAATCTGCCGACCGCAAAGCGCCGCCACCTACGTTATCCTTATGTACCCCTAATCTGCTGCCCCTAACACCGCCGACCCCTGTATTATATTTATTAACCCCTAACCTGCCCCCCACAACGTCGCCTCCACCTGCCTACACTTATTAACCCCTAATCCGCCTCACTAACCCTATAATAAATAGTATTAACCCCTAATCTGCCCTCCCTAACATCGCCGACACCTAACTTCAATTATTAACCCCTAATCTGCCGACCGAATCTCGCCGCTATTCTAATAAATGGATTAACCCCTAAAGCTAAGTCTAACCCTAATACTAACACCCCCCTAAGTTAAATATAATTTAAATCTAACGAAATTAATTAACTCTTATTAAATAAATTATTCCTATTTAAAGCTAAATACTTACCTGTAAAATAAATCCTAATATAGCTACAATATAAATTATAATTATATTATAGCTATTTTAGGATTAATATTTATTTTACAGGTAACTTTGTATTTATTTTAACCAGGTACAATAGCTATTAAATAGTTAAGAACTATTTAATAGCTAAAATAGTTAAAATAATTACAAATTTACCTGTAAAAGAAATCCTAACCTAAGTTACAATTAAAACTAACACTATACTATCAATAAATTAATTAAATAAACTACCTACAATTACCTACAATTAACCTAACACTACACTATCAATAAATTAATTAAACACAATTCCTACAAATAAATACAATTAAATAAACTTGCTAAAGTACAAAAAATAAAAAAAGAACTATGTTACAAAAAATAAAAAAATATCTACAAACATAAGAAAAATATTACATCAATTTTAAACTAATTACACCTACTCTAAGCCCCCTAATAAAACAACATAGCCCCCCAAAATAAAAAATGCCCTACCCTATTCTAAATTACTAAAGTTAAAAGCTCTTTTACCTTACCAGCCCTGAACAGGGCCCTTTGCGGGGCATGCCCCAAGAAGTTCAGCTCTTTTGCCTGTAAAAAAAAAACATACAATACCCCCCCCAACATTACAACCCACCACCCACATACCCCTAATCTAACCCAAACCCCCCTTAAATAAACCTAACACTAAGCCCCTGAAGATCATCCTACCTTGTCTTCACCTCACCAGGTATCACCGATCCGTCCTGGCTCCAAAATCTTCATCCAACCCAAGCGGGGGTTGGCGATCCATCATCCGGTGCCTGAAGAGGTCCAGAAGAGGCTCCAAAGTCTTCATCCTATCCGGGAAGAAGAGGCGATCCGGACCGGCAACCATCTTGATCCAAGCGGCATCTTCTATCTTCATCCGATGACGACCGGCTCCATCCTGAAGACCTCCACCGCGGACCCATCTTCTTCCGGCGACGTCCAACTGCAGAATGACGGTTCCTTTAAGGGACGTCATCCAAGATGGCGTCCCTCGAATTCCGATTGACTGATAGGATTCTATCAGCCAATCGGGATTAAGCTAGGAATATTCTGATTGGCTGATGGAATCAGCCAATCAGAATCAAGTTCAATCCGATTGGCTGATCCAATCAGCCAATCAGATTGAGCTCGCATTCTATTGGCTGATCGGAACAGCCAATAGAATGCAAGCTCAATCTGATTGGCTGATTGGATCAGCCAATCGGATTGAACTTGATTCTGATTGGCTGATTCCATCAGCCAATCAGAATTTTCCTACCTTAATTCCGATTGGCTGATAGAATCCTATCAGCCAATCGGAATCCGAGGGACGCCATCTTGGATGACGTCCCTTAAAGGAACCGTCATTCTGCAGTTGGACGTCGCCGGAAGAAGATGGGTCCGCGGTGGAGGTCTTCAGGATGGAGCCGGTCGTCATCGGATGAAGATAGAAGATGCCGCTTGGATCAAGATGGTTGCCGGTCCGGATCGCCTCTTCTTCCCGGATAGGATGAAGACTTTGGAGCCTCTTCTGGACCTCTTCAGGCACCGGATGATGGATCGCCAACCCCCGCTTGGGTTGGATGAAGATTTTGGAGCCAGGACGGATCGGTGATACCTGGTGAGGTGAAGACAAGGTAGGATGATCTTCAGGGGCTTAGTGTTGGGTTTATTTAAGGGGGGTTTGGGTTAGATTAGGGGTATGTGGGTGGTGGGTTGTAATGTTGGGGGGGGGTATTGTATGTTTTTTTTTTTTACAGGCAAAAGAGCTGAACTTCTTGGGGCATGCCCCGCAAAGGGCCCTGTTCAGGGCTGGTAAGGTAAAAGAGCTTTTAACTTTAGTAATTTAGAATAGGGTAGGGCATTTTTTATTTTGGGGGGCTTTGTTGTTTTATTAGGGGGCTTAGAGTAGGTGTAATTAGTTTAAAATTGTTGTAATATTTTTCTTATGTTTGTAGATATTTTTTTATTTTTTGTAACTTAGTTCTTTTTTATTTTCTCCAACACTGGTGTGTCCGGTCCACGGCGTCATCCTTACTTGTGGGATATTCTCTTCCCCAACAGGAAATGGCAAAGAGTCCCAGCAAAGCTGGTCACATGATCCCTCCTAGGCTCCGCCCACCCTAGTCATTCTCTTTGCCGTTGCACAGGCAACATCTCCACGGAGATGGTTAAGAGTTTTTTGGTGTTTAAATGTAGTTTTATTCTTCTATCAAGTGTTTGTTATTTTAAAATAGTGCTGGTATGTACTATTTACTCTGAAACAGAAAAGGATGAAGATTTCTGTTTGTAAGAGGAAGATGATTTTAGCAGACAGTAACTAAAATCGATTGCTGTTTCCACACAGGACTGTTGAGATGAAGTAACTTCAGTTGGGGGAAACAGTTAGCAGTCTTTTCTGCTTAAGGTATGACTAGCCATATTTCTAACAAGACCATGTAATGCTGGAAGGCTGTCATTTCCCCTCATGGGGACCGGTAAGCCATTTTCTTAGTTAAACATAAAAGAATAAAGGGCTTCAAAAAGGGCTTAAAAACTGGTAGACATTTTTCTGGGCTAAAACAATTGCTTTACTAGGCATATTATGCAGATTCTAACTAATTATTGGTATTATAATCTTGGGGAACGTTTAGAAAAACGGCAGGCACTGTGTTGGACACCTTTTTCAGATGGGGGCCTTTCTAGTTATAGACAGAGCCTCATTCTGGGACTGTATAGGGGTTAAATGTAAAAACAGCTCCGGTTCTGTTAATTTAAGGGTAAAAGCTCTGAAATTTCGTGTGCAATACTTTTAATGCTTTAAGACACTGTGGTGAAATTATGGTGAATTTTGAACAATTCCTTCATACTTTTTCACATATTCAGTAATAAAGTGTTTTCAGTTTGAAATTTAAAGTGACAGTAACGGTTTTATTTTAAAACGTTTTTTGTGCTTTGTTGACAAGTTTAAGCCTGTTTAACATGTCTGTACCATCAGATAAGCTATGTTCTATATGTATGAAAGCCAATGTGTCTCCCCATTTAAATTTATGTGATAATTGTGCCATAGTGTCCAAACAAAGTAAGGACAGTAATGCAACAGATAATGATATTGCCCAAGATGATTCCTCAAATGAGGGGAGTAAACATGATACTACATCATCCCCTACTGTGTCTACACCAGTTATGCCCACACAGGAGGCCCCTAGTACATCTAGTGCGCCAATACTTATTACCATGCAACAATTAACGGCTGTAATGGATAACTCCATAGCAAATCTTTTATCCAAAATGCCTACTTATCAGAGAAAGCGCGATTGCTCTGTTTTAAACACTGAAGAGCAAGAGGACGCTGATGATAACTGTTCTGACATACCCTCACACCAATCTCAAGGGGCCACGAGGGAGGTTTTGTCTGATGGAGAAATTTCAGATTCAGGAAAAATTTCTCATCAAGCTGAACCTGATGTTGTGACATTTAAATTTAAATTAGAACATCTCCGCGCACTGCTTAAGGAGGTGTTATCTACTCTGGATGATTGTGACAATTTGGTCATTCCAGAGAAATGATGTAAGATGGACAAGTTCCTAGAGGTTCCGGTGCCCCCCAACGCTTTTCCTATACCCAAGCGGGTGGCGGACATAGTAAATAAAGAGTGGGAAAGGCCCGGCATACCTTTTGTTCCCCCCCCTATATTTAAGAAATTATTTCCTATAGTCGACCCCAGAAAGGACTTATGGCAGACAGTCCCCAAGGTCGAGGGGGCGGTTTCTACTCTAAACAAACGCACTACTAATCCTATCGAAGATAGTTGTGCTTTCAAAGATCCTATGGATAAGAAATTGGAGGGTTTGCTTAAAAAGATTTTTGTACAGCAAGGTTACCTTCTACAACCAATTTCATGCATTGTTCCTGTCACTACGGCAGCGTGTTTCTGGTTCGAGGAACTAGAAAAATCGCTCAGTAAAGAATCTTCGTATGAGGAAGTTATGGACAGAGTTCAAGCACTTAAATTGGCTAACTCTTTTGTTTTAGATGCCGCTTTGCAATTAGCTAGATTAGCGGCGAAAAATTCAGGGTTTGCTGTCGTGGCGCGCAGAGTGCTTTGGCTAAAGTCTTGGTCAGCGGATGTGTCTTCCAAGACAAAATTGCTTAACATTCCTTTCAAAGGTAAAACATTATTTGGACCTGATTTGAAAGAGATTATTTCAGACATCATTGGGGGAAAGGGCCACGCCCTCCCACAGGATAGGTCTTTTAAGGCTAATAATAAGCCTAATTTTCGTCCCTTTCGCAGAAACGGACCAGTCTCTAATTCTGTATCCTCTAAGCAAGAGGGTAATACTTCACAACCCAAACCAGCCTGGAAACCAATGAAAGGCTGGAACAAGGGTAAGCAGGCCAAGAAGCCTACCACTGCTACCAAAACAGCATGAAGGGATAGCCCCCGATCCGGGACCGGATCTAGTGG
Source organism: Bombina bombina (assembly GCF_027579735.1). Lineage (NCBI taxonomy): Eukaryota > Metazoa > Chordata > Amphibia > Anura > Bombinatoridae > Bombina > Bombina bombina. The sequence goes on along the minus strand of NC_069501.1, from coordinate 1,113,170,235 downwards.
GGGGCAGACTTTCTCTCTTTGCTCAGGCTTGGGCAAGAGATGTTCAGGATCCTTGGGCGCTAGAAATAGTTTCTCAAGGTTATCTCCTGGAATTCAAGGAACTACCCCCAAGGGGAAGGTTCCACAGGTCTCAATTATCTTCAAACCAAATAAAGAGACAGGCATTCTTACATTGTGTAGAAGACCTGTTAAAGATGGGAGTGATACATCCAGTTCCAATAAGAGAACAAGGAATGGGATTTTATTCCAATCTGTTCATAGTTCCCAAAAAAGAGGGAACATTCAGACCAATTTTGGATCTAAAGATCCTAAACAAATTTCTCGGGGTACCATCGTTCAAAATGGAAACTATTCGAACGATCCTACCTACTATCCAGGAAAATCAATTTATGACTACCGTGGATTTAAAGGATGCGTACATATTCCTATCCACAAGGAACATCATCAGTTCCTAAGGTTCGCTTTTCTGGACAAGCATTACCAGTTTGTGGCACTTCCATTTGGATTAGCCACTGCTCCAAGGATTTTCACAAAGGTACTAGGGTCCCTTCTAGCGGTTCTAAGACCAAGGGGCATTGCAGTAGTACCTTACTTGGACGACATCCTGATTCAAGCGTCGTCCCTGTCAAAAGCAAAGGCTCATACGGACATCGTCCTAGCCTTTCTCAGATCTCACAGATGGAAGGTGAACAAAGAAAAAAGTTCTCTGTCCCCGTCAACAAGAGTTCCCTTCTTGGGAACAATAATAGATTCCTTAGAAATGAGGATTTTTCTGACAGAGGTCAGAAAATCAAAACTTCTAAGCTCTTGTCAAGTACTTCATTCTGTTCCTCGTCCTTCCATAGCGCAGTGCATGGAAGTAATAGGATTGATGGTTGCAACAATGGACATAGTTCCTTTTGCACGAATTCATCTAAGACCATTACAACTGTGCATGCTCAGACAGTGGAATGGGGATTATACAGACTTGTCTCCGACGATTCAAGTAGATCAAAAGACCAGAGATTCACTCCGTTGGTGGCTGACCCTGGACAATCTGTCACAGGGAATGAGCTTCCGCAGACCAGAGTGGGTCATTGTCACGACCGACGCCAGCCTAGTGGGCTGGGGCGCGGTCTGGGAATCCCTGAAAGCTCAGGGTCTATGGTCTCGGGAAGAGTCTCTTCTCCCGATAAACATTCTGGAACTGAGAGCGATATTCAATGCTCTCAGAGCTTGGCCTCAACTAGCAAAGGCCAAATTCATAAGGTTTCAGTCAGACAACATGACGACCGTTGCATATATCAATCATCAGGGGGGAACAAGGACTTCCCTGGCGATGAAAGAATTGACCAAGATAATTCAATGGGCGGAAGATCACTCCTGCCACTTGTCTGCGATCCACATTCCAGGAGTGGAAAATTGGGAAGCGGATTTTCTGAGTCGTCAGACATTCCATCCGGGGGAGTGGGAACTCCATCCGGAAATCTTTGCCCAAATAACTCAATTATGGGACATTCCAGACATGGATCTGATGGCGTCTCGTCAGAACTTCAAGGTTCCTTGCTACGGGTCCAGATCCAGGGATCCCAAGGCGACCCTAGTAGATGCACTAGTAGCACTTTGGACCTTCAACCTAGCTTATGTATTCCCACCGTTTCCTCTCATCCCCAGGCTGGTAGCCAGGATCAATCAGGAGAGGGCCTCGGTGATCTTGATAGCTCCTGCGTGGCCACGCAGGACTTGGTATGCAGACCTGGTGAATATGTCCTCGGCTCCACCATGGAAGCTACCTTTGAGACAGGACCTTCTTGTTCAGGGTCCATTCGAACATCCGAATCTGGTTTCCCTCCAACTGACGGCTTGGAGATTGAACGCTTGATTTTATCAAAGCGTGGGTTTTCAGATTCTGTAATAGATACTCTGATTCAGGCTAGAAAGCCTGTAACTAGAAAAATTTACCATAAAATATGGAAAAAATATATCTGTTGGTGTGAATCTAAAGGATTCCCATGGAACAAGATAAAAATTCCTAAGATTCTATCCTTTCTACAAGAAGGTTTGGAGAAAGGATTATCTGCAAGTTCTCTGAAGGGACAGATCTCTGCTTTATCTGTTTTACTTCACAAAAGACTGGCAGCTGTGCCAGATGTTCAAGCATTTGTTCAGGCTCTGGTTAGGATCAAGCCTGTTTACAGACCTTTGACTCCTCCCTGGAGTCTAAATCTAGTTCTTTCAGTTCTTCAAGGGGTTCCGTTTGAACCCTTACATTCCGTAGATATTAAGTTATTATCTTGGAAAGTTTTGTTTTTGGTTGCAATTTCTTCTGCTAGAAGAGTTTCAGAGTTATCTGCTCTGCAGTGTTCTCCGCCCTATCTGGTGTTCCATGCAGATAAGGTGGTTTTGCGTACTAAGCCTGGTTTTCTTCCGAAAGTTGTTTCCAACAAAAATATTAACCAGGAGATAGTTGTACCTTCTTTGTGTCCGAATCCAGTTTCAAAGAAGGAACGTTTGTTACACAATTTGGACGTAGTCCGTGCTCTAAAATTCTATTTAGAGGCTACTAAAGATTTCAGACAAACATCTTCCTTGTTTGTTGTTTATTCTGGTAAAAGGAGAGGTCAAAAAGCGACTTCTACCTCTCTTTCCTTTTGGCTTAAAAGCATTATCCGATTGGCTTATGAGACTGCCGGACGGCAGCCTCCTGAAAGAATCACAGCTCACTCCACTAGGGCTGTGGCTTCCACATGGGCCTTCAAGAACGAGGCTTCTGTTGACCAGATATGTAAGGCAGCGACTTGGTCTTCACTGCACACTTTTGCCAAATTTTACAAATTTGATACTTTTGCTTCTTCGGAGGCTATTTTTGGGAGAAAAGTTTTGCAAGCCGTGGTGCCTTCCATTTAGGTGACCTGATTTGCTCCCTCCCTTCATCCGTGTCCTAAAGCTTTGGTATTGGTTCCCACAAGTAAGGATGACGCCGTGGACCGGACACACCAATGTTGGAGAAAACAGAATTTATGCTTACCTGATAAATTACTTTCTCCAACGGTGTGTCCGGTGCACGGCCCGCCCTGGTTTTTTAATCAGGTCTGATGAATTATTTTCTCTAACTACAGTCACCACGGTATCATATGGTTTCTCCTATATATATTTCCTCCTGTCCGTCGGTCGAATGACTGGGGTGGGCGGAGCCTAGGAGGGATCATGTGACCAGCTTTGCTGGGACTCTTTGCCATTTCCTGTTGGGGAAGAGAATATCCCACAAGTAAGGATGACGCCGTGGACCGGACACACCGTTGGAGAAAGTAATTTATCAGGTAAGCATAAATTCTGTTTTTTGTACTTTAGCAAGTTTATTTAATTGTATTTATTTGTAGGAATTGCATTTAATTAATTTATTGATAGTGTAGTGTTAGGTTAATTGTAGGTAATTGTAGGTAGTTTATTTAATTAATTTATTGATAGTATAGTGTTAGTTTTAATTGTAACTTAGGTTAGGATTTCTTTTACAGGTAAATTTGTAATTATTTTAACTATTTTAGCTATTAAATAGTTCTTAACTATTTAATAGCTATTGTACCTGGTTAAAATAAATACAAAGTTACCTGTAAAATAAATATAAATCCTAAAATAGCTATAATATAATTATAATTTATTTTGTAGCTATATTAGGGTTTATTTTACAGGTAAGTATTTAGCTTTAAATAGGAATAATTTATTTAATAAGAGTTAATTAATTTCGTTAGATTAAAATTATATTTAACTTAGGGGGGTGTTAGTGTTAGGGTTAGACTTAGCTTTAGGGGTTAATACATTTATTAGAATAGCGGTGAGCTCCGGTCGGCAGATTAGGGGTTAATAATTTAAGTTAGGTGTCGGCGATGTTAGGGAGGGCAGATTAGGGGTTAATACTATTTAATATAGGGTTAGTGAGGCGGATTATGGGTTAATAGCTTTATTATAGTAGCGCTCAGGTCCGCTCGGCAGATTAGGGGTTAATAAGTGTAGGCAGGTGGAGGCGACGTTGAGGGGGGCAGATTAGGGGTTAATAAATATAATATAGGGGTCGGCGATGTTAGGGAACCAGATTAGGGGTACATAGGGATAATGTAAGTAGCGGCGGTTTACGGAGCGGAAGATTAGGGGTTAATAATAATATGCAGGGGTCAGCAATAGCGGGGGCGGCAGATTAGGGGTTAATAAGTGTAAGGTTAGGGGTGTTTAGACTCGGGGTACATGTTAGAGTGTTAAGTGCAGACGTAGGAAGGGTTACCGCATAGCAAACAATGGGGCTGCGTTAGGAGCTGAACGCGGCTTTTTTGCAGGTGTTAGGTTTTTTTTCAGCTCAAACAGCCCCATTGTTTCCTATGGGGGAATCGTGCACGAGCACGTTTTTGAGGCTGGCCGCGTCCGTAAGCAACTCTGGTATCGAGAGTTGAAGCTGCGTTAAAAATGCTCTACGCTCCTTTTTTGGAGCCTAACGCAGCCTTTATGTGGACTCTCGATACCAGAGTTATTTTTATGGTGCGGCCAGAAAAAAGCCGGCGTTAGTTTTTCGGGTCGTTACCGACAAAACTCCAAATCTAGCCGTCTGTACTTTTTCACAGAAAGATTGCTACTCATCCTGATATTCATTGTTTTGTACAGGCTTTGGTTTGTATTAAGCCTGTCATTATATCAATTTCTCCTGCTTGGAGTCTTAATTTGGTTCTGAGGGCTTTACAGGCTCCTCCGTTTGAACCTATGCATTCTCTGGATATGAAATTACTTTCTTGGAAAGTTTTATTCCTTTTGGCCATCTCTTCTGCTAGAAGAGTTTCTGAGCTATCTGCTCTTTCTTGTGAATCTCCTTTTCTGATTTTTCATCAGGATAAGGCGGTGTTGCGGACTTCATTTAATTTTTTACCTAAAGTTGTGAATTCTAACAACATTAGTAGAGAAATTGTTGTCCCTTCTTTGTGTCCTAATCCTAAGAATACTCTGGAGAGATCTTTACATTCTTTGGATGTAGTTAGAGCTTTGAAATATTATGTTGAAGCTACTAAAGATTTCAGAAAGACTTCTAGTCTATTTGTTGTCTTTTCTGGTTCTAGGAAAGGTCAGAAGGCTTCTGCCATTTCTTTGGCTTCTTGGTTAAAGTCTTTGATTCATCATGCTTATGTGGAATCGGGTAAATCCCCGCCTCAAAGGATTACGGCTCATTCTACTAGGTCAGTTTCTACTTCCTGGGCTTTTAAGAATGAAGCTTCTGTTGATCAGATTTGCAAAGCAGCAACTTGGTCTTCTTTGCATACTTTTACTAAATTCTACCATTTTGATGTTTTTTCTTCCTCAGAAGCAGTTTTTGGTAGAAAAGTATTTCAGGCAACTGTTTCAGTTTGATTCTTCTGCTTATATTTTTTTTTTTTTCATTATAAGATTAAAACTTTTTGATTTGGGTTGTGGATTATTTTTTCAGCGGAATTGGCTGTCTTTATTTTATCCCTCCCTCTCTAGTGACTCTTGCGTGGAAGTTCCACATCTTGGGTATCTGCTATCCCATACGTCACTAGCTCATGGACTCTTGCCAATTACATGAAAGAAAACATAATTTATGTAAGAACTTACCTGATAAATTAATTTCTTTCATATTGGCAAGAGTCCATGAGGCCCACCCTTTTTTGTGGTGGTTATGATTTTTTTTGTATAAAGCACAATTATTCCAATTCCTTGTTTGATGCTTTCACTCCTTTCTTATCACCCCACTTCTTGGCTATTCGTTAAACTGAATTGTGGGTGTGGTGAGGGGTGTATTTATAGGCATTTTGAGGTTTGGGAAACTTTGCCCCTCCTGGTAGGAATGTATATCCCATACGTCACTAGCTCATGGACTCTTGCCAATATGAAAGAAATGAATTTATCAGGTAAGTTCTTACATAAATTATGTTTTTTCTTTCATAATTCAGAAAGAGCATACTATTTCAAGATTTACTTCTATCAAATTTGCTTCATTCTTCTGGTGTCCTTAGTTGAATGAGAGGAATGCTCTACTGGTGGGCCAATGACTTGCAGCTAGCTTGCAGTAGTGCATTGCTCCTTAGCCTACCTATGTATGCTTTTCAACAATGGATACCAAAAGAACAAAACAAATTAGATAAGTGGAGTAAAGGGAAAAGTTGTTTACCATTGCATATGCTATCTGAATCATTAATGTTTAATTATTACTTTACTGTCCCTGTAGTGCCGTAGCTCTCCTGCAAATCTATGTACACAGGATAACTCTAAGTTTCAAGAAGCTCAATGAATAGAAGATTGTCTGGAGAGAAATAGGTCTGCACAAGGACCTAAGTGTGAGGAGGGAGGGGCAAGCATTAAAAATTAAATATGTTTATTGCTTTAGCTAAATAAAGCCATTTAAATTGTTATTAGTAAGGTAATGAATATGTTTCTCCTTCCGATAAAGTACAGCTGAAAAGTTGATCAAATATGAAGATATTAAACTGAAGATTGTTCACCTCCCAATAACTCAATTAATTTCAGTGACCTATCTATGTATTGCTAATGATATATAACTAAATCAGTAATTTTCTGATATACCTGGAAAAATAATCTGTAACGTTATTCTAAAAATGAAATCTTTATGTAGAAAACCATGATTTAAATCAACTTGGTTCTAGTGATTTTTTTTTTTTTTTTTATATATAATCAAATCCACCCTGCTGGGTGTACACATATATGGGACACACAGGGACAGTTATGTTTTACACTTCTCTGGGGTTACTATATGAGTTGTTCTGTGTTCACATGGGAGAGACTTGGCACAGGAACATTCATGGCATTATTTTGTTTTTTACTGCTGAAGGTTCGCACTGCTATTATATTTAACCCCTTAAGGACCACAGCACTTTTCCATTTTCTGACTGTTTGGGACCAGGGCTATTTCTGCTGTGTTTGTGTTTAGCTATAATTTTCCTCTTACTCATTTACTGTACCCACACATATTATTATATTCCGTTTTTCTCGCCATTAAATGGCCTTTCAAAAGATACCATTATTTTCATCATATCTTATAATTCACTATAATTTTTTTTATAAAATATGATGAAAAAATGATAAACAAACACACTTTTTCTAACTTTGACCCCCAAAATCTGTTACACATCTACAACCACCAAAAAACAACCATACTAAATAGTTTCTAAATTTTGTCCTGAGCTTAGAAATACCCAATGTTTACATGTTCTTTGCTTTGTTTGCAAGTTATAAGACAATAAATACTAGTAGCACTTTGCTATTTCCAAACCATTTTTTCCCCAAAATTAGCGATCCCTGAATATCCCTTGACATGTATATATATTTTTTTTTTAGAAGACAACCCATTGTATTGATCTAGGCCCATTTTGGTATATTTCCTGCCACCATTTTACTGCCAAATGCGATCAAATAAAAACAATTGTTCACTTTTTTCTCAAACTTTTTCAAAAACTTTAGGTTTCTCACTGAAATAATTTACAAACAGCTTGTGCAATTATGGCACAAATGGTTGTAAAAGCTTATCTGGGATCCCCTTTGTTCAGAAATAGCAGACATATATGGCTTTGGCATTGCTTTTTGGTAATTAGAAGGCCGCTAAATGCCGCTGTGCACCAAACTTGTATTATGCCCAGCAGTGAAGGGATTAATTCGGTAGCTTTAGGGTTAATTTTAGCTTTTATGTAGAAATCAGCCTCCCACCTGATACATCCCACCCCCTGATCCCTCCTAAACAGCTCTCTTCCCTCCCCCACCCCACAATTTCCCCTGCCATCTTAAGTACTGGCAGAAAGTCTGCCAGTACTAAAATAAAGTATTTTTTTGTGGTTTTTTTAAAAAAGACATTGTGCTGTGTAGGATCCCCCCTTAACCCCAACCTCCCTGATCCCCCCCCCAACAGCTTTCTAACCCCCCCCCTCTCTACCTTATTTTGTGCCATCTTGTGTACTAGCAGCTGTCTGCAAGTACCCAGTTTGCCATAAAATGTGGTATTTTTTTAAAATTTATTTTTAAATATAAACACTATTTTTCTGTAGTGTAGCTGCCCCCCCTCAATAACCAACCCCCCACCCCCTTCCAGATCCCTTAGATAAAAATGAACCCCCTCCTCTCTCCCACCTTATCCTAAACAAATTGTGCCATAGTGTAGCGTTCCCACCTGTAGCTACATTTAGCAAACCAATAAGCAAGCATAACCAAGGTTCTCAACCAAAAATGGGCCGGCTCTTAAATAAATTTAGCAAGAGAACGAAGAAAAATTGATAATAGGAGTAAATTAGAAAGTTGCTTAAAATAGCTTGTTCTGTCTGAATCAATCAAAATTAGGTTAAGTGTTAATGCACAATATTATGCATATTATACTTAGCCAGTATCACCAGCTGTCATGTCTGCTACAAGAGGCCCAAATTAAAGAGATATGTGTGTGTGTGTCCCAGGAGCCAGCAGGTCAGGGCTCTGCAGCTGTTTGTAGGATCAAAGGGAGAGGAAAGGTGAGTCCAAGGTGACTGGTGAATAAATTCTTTAATGGGTTGGGTTTAATATAGGGTGTACAGCCTATAGGGGCACATTATACCACACCCATGATCTGGATGATAAGTGTTTGTTATCTGCATGGACAATTGATGTGCATGCTTGCATGATTACAACAGGGTATCATAATGCTGCTATATTTCTTTCATGTAATTAGCAAGAGTCCATGAGCTAGTGACGTATGGGATATACATTCCTACCAGGAGGGGCAAAGTTTCCCAAACCTCAAAATGCCTACAAATACACCCCTCACCACACCCACAAATCAGTTTTACAAACTTTGCCTCCTATGGAGGTGGTGAAGTAAGTTTGTGCTAGATTCTACGTTTATATGCGCTCCGCAGCAGGTTGGAGCCCGGTTTTCCTCTCAGCGTGCAGTGAATGTCAGAGGGATGTGAGGAGAGTATTGCCTATTTGAATGCAGTGATCTCCTTCTACGGGGTCTATTTCATAGGTTCTCTGTTATCGGTCGTAGAGATTCATCTCTTACCTCCCTTTTCAGATCAACGATATACTCTTATATATATATATATACCATTACCTCTGCTGATTTTCGTTTCAGTACTGGTTTGGCTTTCTACAAACATGTAGATGAGTGTCCTGGGGTAAGTAAGTCTTATTTTCTGTGACACTCTAAGCTATGGTTGGGCACTTTTTTAATAAAGTTCTAAATATATGTATTCAAACATTTATTTGCCTTGACTCAGGATGTTCAACATTCCTTATTTTCAGACAGTCAGTTTCATATTTGGGATAATGCACTTGAATCAATTATTTTTCTTACCTTAAAAATTTGACTTTTTTCCCTGTGGCCTGTTAGGCTCGCGGGGGCTGAAAATGCTTCATTTTATTGCGTCATTTTTGGCGCGGATTTTTTTGGCGCAAAAAATCTTTCTGTTTCCGGCGTCATACGTGTCGCCAGAAATTACGTCATTTTTTGACGTTCTTTTGCGCCAAAAATGTCGGCGTTCCGGACGTGGCGTCATTTTGGCGCCAAAAGCATTTAGGCGCCAAATAATGTGGGCGTCTTATTTGGCGCTAAAAAAATATGGGCGTCGCTTTTGTCTCCACATTATTTAAGTCTCATTTTTCTTTGCTTCTGGTTGCTAGAAGCTTGTTCCTTGGCATTTTTTCCCATTCCTGAAACTGTCATTTAAGGAATTTGATCAATTTTGCTTTACATGTTGTTTTTTCTCTTACATATTGCAAGATGTCTCACGTTGCATCTGAGTCAGAAGATACTTCAGGAAAATCGTTGTCTGGTGCTGGAACTACCAAAGCTAAGTGTATCTGCTGTAAACTTTTGGTAGCTGTTCCTCCAGCTGTTGTTTGTATTAATTGTCATGACAAACTTGTTAATGCAGATAATATTTCCTTTAGTAATGTACCATTACCTGTTGCAGTTCCATCAACATCTAATGTTCAGAATGTTCCTGATAACATAAGAGATTTTGTTTCTGAATCCATCAAGAAGGCTATGTCTGTTATTCCTCCTTCTAGTAAACATAAAAAATCTTTTAAAACTTCTCTTTATACAGATTAATTTTTAAATGAACATCATTCTGATTCTAATGACTCTTCTGGTTCAGAGGATTCTGTCTCAGAGGTTGATGCTGATAAATCTTCATATTTATTTAAAATGGAATTTATTCGTTCTTTACTTAAAGAAGTTTTAATTGCTTTAGAAATTGAGGATTCTGGTCCTCTTGATACTAAATCTAAACGTTTAGATAAGGTCTTTAAATCTCCTGTGGTTATTCCAGAAGTTTTTCCTGTTCCTGGTGCTATTTCTGAAGTAATTTCCAGAGAATGGAATAATTTGGGTAATTCATTTACTCCTTCTAAACGTTTTAAGCAATTATATCCTGTGCCGTCTGACAGATTAGAATTTTGGGACAAAATCCCTAAAGTTGATGGGGCTATTTCTACCCTTGCTAAACGTACTACTATTCCTACGTCAGATGGTACTTCGTTTAAAGATCCTTTAGATAGGAAAATTGAATCCTTTCTAAGAAAAGCTTATCTGTGTTCAGGTAATCTTCTTAGACCTGCTATATCATTGGCTGATGTTGCGGCAGCTTCAACTTTTTGGTTGGAAACTTTAGTGCAACAAGTAACAGATCATGATTCTCATAATATTATTATTCTTCTTCAACATGCTAATAATTGTATCTGTGATGCCATTTTTGATATTATCAGAGTTGATGTCAGGTTTATGTCTCTAGCTATTTTAGCTAGAAGAGCTTTATGGCTTAAAACTTGGAATGCTGATATGTCTTCTAAATCGACTCTACTTTCCATTTCTTTCCAGGGTAACAAATTATTTGGTTCTCAGTTGGATTCTATTATCTCAACTGTTACTGGTGGGAAAGGAACTTTTTTACCACAGGATAAAAAATCTAAGGGTAAAAACAGGGCTAATAATCGTTTTCGTTCCTTTCGTTTCAACAAAGAACAAAAACCTGATCCTTCATCCTCAGGAGCAGTTTCAGTTTGGAAACCATCTCCAGTCTGGAATAAATCCAAGCCTTCTAGAAAAGCAAAGCCAGCCTCTAAGTCCACATGAAGGTGCGGCCCTCATTCCAGCTCAGCTGGTAGGGGGCAGGTTATGTTTTTTCAAATAAATTTGGATCAATTCTGTTCACAATCTTTGGATTCAGAACATTGTTTCAGAAGGGTACAGAATTGGTTTCAAGATAAGACCTCCTGCAAAGAGATTTTTTCTTTCCCGTGTCCCAGTAAATCCAGTGAAAGCTCAAGCATTTCTGAAATGTGTTTCAGATCTAGAGTTAGCTGGAGTAATTATGCCAGTTCCAGTTCTGGAACAGGGGCTGGGGTTTTATTCGAATCTCTTCATTGTACCAAAGAAGGAGAATTCCTTCAGACCAGTTCTGGATCTAAAAATATTGAATCGTTATGTAAGGATACCTACGTTCAAAATGGTAACTGTAAGGACTATCTTGCCTTTTGTTCAGCAAGGGCATTATATGTCCACAATAGATTTACAGGATGCATAGCTACATATTCCGATTCATCCAGATCATTATCAGTTCCTGAGATTCTCTTTTCTGGACAAGCATTACCAGTTTGTAGCTCTGCCGTTTGGCCTAGCTACAGCTCCAAGAATTTTTACAAAGGTTCTCGGTGCCCTTCTGTCTGTAATCAGAGAACAGGGTATTGTGGTATTTCCTTATTTGGACGATATCTTGGTACTTGCTCAGTCTTTACATTTAGCAGAATCTCATACGAATCGACTTGTGTTGTTTCTTCAAGATCATGGTTGGAGGATCAATTCACTAAAAAGTTCATTGATTCCTCAGACAAGGGTAACCTTTCTGGGTTTCCAGATAGACTCAGTGTCCATGACTCTGTCTTTGACAGACAAGAGACGTCTAAAATTGATTTCAGCTTGTCGAAACCTTCAGTCACAATCATTCCCTTCGGTAGCCTTATGCATGGAAATTCTAGGTCTTATGACTGCTGCATCGGACGCGATCCCCTTTGCTCGTTTTCACATGCGACCTCTTCAGCTCTGTATGCTGAACCAATGGTGCAGGGATTACACAAAGATATCTCAATTAATATCTTTAAAACCGATTGTACGACACTCTCTAACGTGGTGGACAGATCACCATCGTTTAACCCCTTAATGACTGAGGACGTGCAGGGTACGTCCTCAGAAAAAAGGCAGTTAATGCCTGAGAACGTACCCTGCACGTCCTCAGTGTGGAAAGCAGCTGGAAGCGATCCTGCTCGCTTCCAGATGCTTTCCGGTTATTGCAGTGATGCCTCGATATGGAGGCATCCTGCAATAACCTTTTCAAGCCATCCGGTGCAGAGAGAGCCACTCTGTGGCCCTCTCTGCACCGGAGATCGGTGGCTTGCTGCGTTGGTGGGTGGGAGCCGGACCGGGAGGCGGGTGGCGGCCATCGATGGCCGTGGTTATGTGAAGGGGGGCGGGATCGTGGGCGGGGGTGGCTGGGGGCGCGCACTGGCGCGTGGGGGCGGGCGCGTGCACGGGGAGGGAGCGGGTGGGAACCGCTACACTACAGAAAATGCTGAAAATAAAAAATGTGAAAAATGGCAAATAAAAAATACGATCAGCAAGGTGGTGGGGGTTTGTCTGTGGGGGTTTGTCTGTGGGGGGGGGGGAGGGGGGTTGGGGAAGCTACACTACAGAAAAAAAAAATAAACAAAAAACCACTTTTTATTGCAAACTGGGTACTGGCAGACAGCTGCCAGTACCCAAGATGGCCCCCAATAAGTTAGAGGGGAGGGTTAGAGAGCGGTTTTGGGGGGGATCAGGGAGGTTGGGGGCTAAGGGGGGATCCTACACAGTAGCATATGTAAGTATGCTAAAAATTTTTTTTTTTTTTTTTTTTTTTTTAAACCCTTTTATTTTAGTACTGGCAGACTTTCTGCCAGTACTTAAGATGGCGGGGACAATTGTGGGGTGGGGGAGGGAAGGGAGCTGTTTGGGAGGGATCAGGGGGTGGGATGTGTCAGATGGGAGGCTGATCTCTACACTAAAGCTAAAATTAACCCTGCAAGCTCCCTACAAACTCCCTAATTAACCCCTTCACTGCTAGCCATAATACACGTGTGAGGCGCAGCAGGATTTAGCGGCCTTCTAATTACCAGAAAGCAACACCAAAGTCATATATGTCTGCTATTTCTGAACAAAGGGGATCCCAGACAAGCATTTACAACCATTTGTGCCATAACTGCACAAGCTGTTTGTAAATGATTTCAGTGAGAAACCTAAAATTGTGAAAATTTTTACGTTTTTTTTAATTTGATCGCATTTGGCGGTGAAATGGTGGCATGAAATATACCAAAATGTGCCTAGATCAATACTTGGGGTTGTCTACTACACTACACTAAAGCTAAAATTAACCCTACAAGCTCCCTAAAAGCTCCCTAATTAACCCCTTAACTGCTGGGCATAATACACTTGTGGTGCGCAGTGGCATTTAGCGGCCTTCTAATTACCAAAAAGCAACGCCAAAGCCATATATGTCTGCTATTTCTGAACAAAGGGGATCCCAGAGAAGAATTTACAACCATTTATGCCATAATTGCACAAGTTGTTTGTAAATAATTTCAGTGAGAAACCGAAAGTTTGTGAAAAAATTTGTGAAAAAGTGAACGATTTTTTGTATTTGATCGCATTTGGCGGTGAAATGGTGGTATGAAATATACCAAAATTGGCCTAGATCAATACTTTGGGATGTCTACTAAAAAAAAATATATACATGTCAAGGGATATTCAGGGATTCCTGAAAGATATTAGTGTTCTAATGTAACTAGCGCTAATTTTGGAAGACAAATGGTTTGGAAATAGCAAAGTGCTACTTGTATTTATGGCCCTATAACTTGCAAAGAACATGTAAACATTGGGTATTTCTAAACTCAGGACAAAATTTAGAAACTATTTAGCATGGGTGTTTTTTGGTGGTTTTAGATATGTAACAGATTTTGGGGGTCAAAGTTAGAAAAAGTGTGTTTTTTTCCATTTTTCCTCATATTTTATCATTTTTTTTATACTAAATTATATGATATGATGAAAATAATGGTATCTTTAGAAAGTCCATTTAATGGCGAGAAAAACGGTATATAATATGTGTGGGTACAGTAAATGAGTAAGAAGAAAATTACAGCTAAACACAAAAGCCGCAAAAATGTAAAAATAGCCTTGGTCCCAAACGGACAGAAAATGGAAAAGTGCTGTGGTCATTAAGGGGTTAATTCAGGGGGCTTCTTTTGTTCTTCCGACCTGGACTGTAATTTCAACAGATGCAAGTCTTACAGGTTGGGGAGCTGTGTGGGGTTCTCTGACGGCACAAGCAGTTTGGGAATCTCAGGAGGTGAGATTACCGATCAATATTTTGGAACTCCGTGCAATTTTCAGAGCTCTTCAGTCTTGGCCTCTTCTGAAGAGAGAATCGTTCATTTGTTTTCAGACAGACAATGTCACAACTGTGGCATACATCAATCATCAAGGAGGGACTCACAGTCCTCTGGCTATGAAAGAAGTATCTCGAATTCTGGTTTGGGCGGAATCCAGCTCCTGTCTAATCTCTGCGGTTCATATCCCAGGTATAGACAATTGGGAAGCAGATTATCTCAGTCGCCAAACGTTGCATCCGGGCGAATGGTCTCTTCACCCAGAGGTATTTCTTCAGATTGTTCAAATGTGGGAGCTTCCAGAAATAGATCTGATGGCGTCTCATCTAAACAAGAAACTTCCCAGGTATCTGTCCAGATCCCGGGATCCTCAGGCGGAAGCAGTGGATGCATTATCACTTCCTTGGAAGTATCATCCTGCCTATATCTTTCCGCCTCTAGTTCTTCTTCCAAGAGTAATCTCCAAGATTCTGAAGGAATGCTCGTTTGTTCTGCTGGTAGCTCCGGCATGGCCTCACAGGTTTTGGTATGCGGATCTTGTCCGGATGGCCTCTTGCCATCCGTGGACTCTTCCGCTAAGACCAGACCTTCTGTCGCAAGGTCCTTTTTTCCATCAGGATCTGAAATCCTTAAATTTAAAGGTATGGAGATTGAACGCTTGATTCTTGGTCAAAGAGGTTTCTCTGACTCTGTGATTAATACTATGTTACAGGCTCGTAAATCTGTATCTACAGAGATATATTATAGAGTCTGGAAGACTTATATTTCTTGGTGTCTTTCTCATCATTTTTCTTGGCATTCTTTTAGAATTCCGAGAATTTTACAGTTTCTTCAGGATGGTTTAGATAAAGGTTTATCCGCAAGTTCTTTGAAAGGACAAATCTCTGCTCTTTCTGTTCTTTTTCACAGAAAGATTGCTAATCTTCCTGATATTCATTGTTTTGTACAAGCTTTGGTTCGTATAAAACCTGTCATTAAGTCAATTTCTCCTCCTTGGAGTTTGAATTTGGTTCTGGGGGCTCTTCAAGCTCCTCCTTTTGAACCCATGCATTCATTGGACATTAAATTACTTTCTTGGAAAGTTTTGTTCCTTTTGGCGATCTCTTCTGCCAGAAGAGTCTCTGAATTATCTGCTCTTTCTTGTGAGTCTCCTTTTCTGATTTTTCATCAGGATAAGGCGGTGTTGCGAACTTCTTTTGGATTTTTACCTAAGGTTGTGAATTCCAACAACATTAGTAGAGAAATTGTGGTTCCCTCATTATGTCCTAATCCTAAGAATTCTAAGGAGAAATCGTTGCATTCTTTGGATGTTGTTAGAGCTTTGAAATATTATGTTGAAGCTACTAAGTCTTTCCGAAAGACTTCTAGTCTATTTGTTATCTTTTCCGGTTCTAGAAAAGGCCAGAAAGCTTCTGCCATTTCTTTGGCATCTTGGTTGAAATCTTTAATTCATCATGCCTATGTCGAGTCGGGTAAAACTCCGCCTCAAAGGATTACAGCTCATTCTACTAGGTCAGTTTCTACTTCCTGGGCGTTTAGGAATGAAGTTTCGGTTGATCAGATTTGCAAAGCAGCAACTTGGTCCTCTTTGCATACTTTTACTAAATTCTACCATTTTGATGTATTTTCTTCTTCTGAAGCAGTTTTTGGTAGAAAAGTACTTCAGGCAGCGGTTTCAGTTTGAATCTTCTGTTTGTTTTTCATTAAACTTTATTTTGGGTGTGGATTATTTTCAGCAGGAATTGGCTGTCTTTATTTTTATCCCTCCCTCTCTAGTGACTCTTGCGTGGAAAGATCCACATCTTGGGTAGTCATTATCCCATACGTCACTAGCTCATGGACTCTTGCTAATTACATGAAAGAAAACATAATTTATGTAAGAACTTACCTGATAAATTCATTTCTTTCATATTAGCAAGAGTCCATGAGGCCCGCCCTTTTTTGTGGTGGTTATGATTTTTTTGTATAAAGCACAATTATTCCAATTCCTTATTTTATATGCTTTCGCACTTTTTTCTTATCACCCCACTTCTTGGCTATTCGTTAAACTGATTTGTGGGTGTGGTGAGGGGTGTATTTGTAGGCATATTGAGGTTTGGGAAACTTTGCCCCTCCTGGTAGGAATGTATATCCCATACGTCACTAGCTCATGGACTCTTGCTAATATGAAAGAAATGAATTTATCAGGTAAGTTCTTACATAAATTATGTTATTGCTACAGTAACTTTCTCTTGTTAAGTGTATCCAGTCCACGGATCATCCATTACTTATGGAATATATTCTCCTTCCCAACAGGAAGCTGCAAGAGTCCACCCACAGCAAAGCTGCTATATAGCTCCTCCCCTAACTGCCATATTTAGTCATTCTCTTGCAAGCCTCAACATAGATAGGAGGTTGTGAGAGTCTGTGGTGCTTTCTACTTAGTTTATTCTTCAATCAAAAGTTTGTTATTTTTAAATGGCACCGGAGTGTGCTGTTTATCTCAGGCAGTATTTGGAAGAAGAATCTGCCTGCGTTTTTCTATGATCTTAGCAGACGTAACTAAGATCCATTTGCTGTTCTCACACATTCTGAGGAGTGAGGTACTTCAGAGGGGGAATGGCGTGCAGGTTTTCCTGCAGATAAGGTATGTGCAGTAAAATATTTTTCTAGGAATGGAATTGACTAAGAAAATACTGCTGATACCGAAGTAATGTAAGTAAAGCCTTAAATGCAGCGATAGCGACTGGTATCAGGCTTATTAATAGAGATACATACTCTTGTAAAAATGTGTTTTAAAACGTTTGCTGGCATGTTTAATCGTTTTTTAACATATGTTTGGTGATAAAACTTATTGGGGCCTAAGTTTTTTCCACATGGCTGGCTTAAATTTTGCATAGAAACAGTTAACTGAAGCTTCCCACTGTTGGCTGTGGCAGTTTGTTGTGTCTGTTTTTAAAAACGTCTGTCATTTTTTTTTTTTATCTGTTTTTTTTGCATTAAGGGGTTAATCATCCATTTGCAAGTGGGTGCAATGCTCTGTTACCTTATTACATGTACTGTAAAAATTTCATTTGTTTTACTGCCTTTTTTTCACTGTTTTTCAAATTTTGACAAAATTTGTTTCTCTTAAAGGCACAGTAACGTTTTATATATTTGCTTGTTAACTTGATTTAAAGTGTTTTCCAAGCTTACTAGTCTCATTATTAGTCTGTTCTAACATGTCTGACATAGAGGAAGCTCTGTGTTCATTATGTTTTAAAGCCATGGTGGAACCCCATCTTAGAATGTGTACCAGATGTACTGATTTCATGTTAAACAATAAAGATCATTTTTTGTCTTTAAAAACATTATCACCAGAGGATTCTGTCGTGGGGGTAGTTATGCCGACTAACTCTCCCCACGTGTCAGACCTTTTGACTCCCGCTTTAGGGACTCACGCTCAAATGGCGCCAAGTACATCAAGGGCACCCATAGCGTTTCTTTTACCAGGGGATTCTGTCGAGGGGAAAGTTATGCCGACTAACTCTCCCCACGTGTCAGACCCTTCGACTCCCGCTTCAGGGACTCACGCTCAAATGGCGCCAAGTACATCAAGGGCGCCCATAGCGTTTATTTTACAAGACATGGCAAAGGTGGTGAATAATATTCTGGCAGCAGTATTAGTCAGACTACCTGAAATTAAAGGAAAGCAGTTAGCTCTGGGGGTAGATACAGAGCATACAGACGCTTTAAGAACCATGTATGATACTACCTCACAATATGCTTAGTCTGTGGGTGATTTTTTTTGACTCAGGGAAGATGATTTAACCTGATTCTGATATTTCTACATTTAAAATTTATGCTTGAGAACCTCCACTTGTTGCTCAGGGAGGCTTTGGCTGCTCTGAATGAATGTGTACAATCGCAGGGCCAGAGAAATTGTGTAGACTGGATAAATAATATGCAGTGCCGGTGTGTACTGATGTTTTTCCAATACCTAAAGAGGTTTACTAAAATTTTTTTAATAAGGAATGGGATAGACCAGGTGTGCCGTTCTCTTCCCCTCCTATTTTTTAGAAGAATGTTTTCTAATAGTTACCACCACACGGGACTTCTGGCAGACAGTTCCTAAGGTGGAGAGAAGAGTTTCTACTCTAGCTAAGCGTACCACTACCTCTGACGAGGACAGTTGTGCTTTTTAGATCCAATGGATAAAAAATGTTTATTCAACAGGGTTTTATCCTGCAGCCCCTTGCATACATTGCTTCTGTCACTGCTGCTGCGGCGTTCTGGGTTGAGTCTCTTGATGAGGCTTTACAGTTAAGCGACTCCATTGGATGAATATATTTGACAAGCTTATGCTAGCCAATTCCTTTGTTTTCTGATGCCTTGTTCATTTGACTAGACTAACGGCTAAGAATTCTGTTTTTTACTATACTGGCGCGCAGAGCGCTATGGCTTATATCATGGTCAGCTGTCGTGACTTTAATAAATAAGCTACTTAACTTTCCTTCAAGGGGCAGACCCTATTCGGGCCTGGTTTGAAGGAGATTATTGCTTATATCACTGGAGGAAAAGGTCATGCCCTTCCTCAGGATAGGTCTAAATCAAGGGCAAAAAAAAAAAAAAGTCTAATTTTCGTACCTTTTAAAAACTTCAGGGCAGGTGTGGCATCCTCTTCCTCTAAGGCAAAACAAGAGGGAATTTTTGCTCAGTCCAAGGCGGTCTGGAGACAATCGGACCTGGAACAAAGATAAGCAGGCCAAGGAGCCTGCTGCTGCCTCTAAGGCAGCATGAAGGAACAGACCCCTATCCGGTAACGGATCCTATAGGGGGCAGACTTTCATTCTTTGCCCAGGCGTGGGCAAGAGATGCCCAGGATCCCTAGGCATTGGAATTTATATCCCAGAGATATCTTCTGGATTTCAAAGATCCCCCCCAAAAAAAAGGGGAGATTTCGCCTTTCACAATTATCTGCAAACCAGATAAAGAAGGAGGCATTCTTACATTGTGTACGAGATCCATCCAGTTCCAAGAGAGGAACAGGGACAGAGTTTTTACTCAAATCTGTTTGTGGTTCCCAAGGAGAGGGAACCTTCAGACCTATTTTGGATCTAAAGATCTTAAACAAATTCCTCAGAATTCCGTCATTTAAGATGGAAACTATTCGTACCATCTTAACTATGATCCAGGAGAGTCAATAGAGGACTACAATGGATTTGAAGGATGCTTATCCTCACATTGTGATGCATAAAGATCACCATCGTTTTTCAGGTTTGCCTTTCTAGACAGGCATTACCAGTTTGTAGCTCTTTCCTTTGGGATATCTACAGCCCCAAGAATCTTTATGGAGGTTCTGGGGTCGCTTTGGCGGTCCTTAGACCGCGGGGCATAGAAGTGGCCCCTTATTTAGACGACATCCTGATACAGGCGTCAAACATCCAAATTGCCCAGTCTCATACGGACGTAGTACTGGCATTTCTGAGATCACATGGGTGGAAAGTGAACAAGGAAAGAGTTCTCTATCCCCAATCTCAAGGGTTTCCCTCCTATGGACTCTGATAGATTCTGTAGAAATGAAAATTTACCTGACGGAGTCCAGGTTGTCAAAGTTTCTAAATTTCTGCCGTGTTTTTTTCATCCCATCCGCGCCCTTCGGTGGCTCAGTACATGAATGAAATCGGCTTAATGGTAGCGGCAAGGGACATAGTACCGTTTGCACGTCTACATTTCAGACTGCTGCAACTATGCATGCTCAGTCAGGGGAACGGGGATTACACAGATTTGTCCCCCTGTTAAACCTGGACCAAGAGACCAGAGATTCTCTTCTCTGGTGACTATGTCGGGTCCATCTGTCCAAGGGTATGACCTTCCGCAGGTCAGATGGGACAATTGTTGCAATAGATGCCAGCCTTTTAGGTTGGGATGCAGTCTGGAACTCCCTGAAGGCTCAGGGATAGTGGACTTAGGAGGAGACCCTCCTTCTAATAAATATTCTGGAACTGGGAGTGATATTCCATGCTCTTCAGACTTGGCCTCAGTTAGCAACTCTGAGGTACATCATACTCAGTCGGACAATATACACGACTGTGGTTTACATCAGCCATCAAGGGGGAACAGAAGTTCCCTAGCGATGTTAGAAGTCTTACAATAATTCACTGGACAGAGACTCACTCTTGTCTATCAGCTATCCATATCCCAGGTGTTGAGAACTGGGAGGTGGATTTTCTAAGTCGTCAGACTTTTCTTCCGGGGGAGTGGGATTTCCTCCGGAGGTCAAGACCAAGCAGGAGAGGGCTTTGGTGTTTTTGACAGCGCCTGCGTAGCCACGCAGGACCTGGTATGCAGATCTGGTGGACATGTCATCCTTTCCATCACGGTCTCTGCTTCTGAGACCGGTCTCTCTACCTCAGGGTCCTTTCAACCATCTAAATAGAATCAATCTGAGATGGACTGCCTGGAGACTGAACGCTTGATGTTATCAAAGCATGGCTTCTCAGAGTCAGTCATTGATACCTTAATACAGACATGAAAGCCTGTCTCTAGGAAAATTGAACATAGATATGGTGTAAATATCTGATTGTTATGAATCCAAGGGTTACTCATGGAGTAAAGTCTGGATTCCCAGGATATTATCTTTTCTCCAAGATGTTTTTGAGAAAAGGGTTGTCAGCTAATTCCTTAAAAGGGGACAGATTTTTACTCTGTCTATTTTTTTGCACAAGCGTCTGGCAGGTATTCTAGACGTTCAGGCATTTGGTCAGGCTTTGGTTAGATCCAAGCCTGTGTTTAAAACTGTTGCTCCGCCATGGAGCTTAAACCTGATTCTTAAGGTTCTTCAAGAAGTTCCGTTTGAACCTTTTTTGTTCCATAGATATCAATCTTTATCTTGGAAAGTTCCTTTTGGGTAGCTAATTCCTCGACTCGTAGTCTCCAAGTTATCTGTGTTACAATGTGATTCTCCTTATCTGGTCCTTCGTACGGATAAGGTAGTCCTGCGTACCAACCTGGGTTTTTTCCTAAGGTGGTATCTAACAAGTACATCACTCAAGAGATAGTTGTTCCATGCTTGTATCCTAATCCTTCCTCAAAGAAGGAACGTCTATTACACAATATTGGACGTGGTTTGTGCTTTAAAGTTTTACTTACAAGCTACTACAGTTTTCATCAAACGTTCACCTTGTTTGTTGTCTATTCTGGACAGAGGAGAGGTCAAAAGACTTCAGCAGCCTCTCTGTCTTTTTGGTTAAAAAGCATAATTCATTTAGCTTATGAGACTGCTGGACAGCAGCCTCCTGAAGGGATTACAGCTCATTCTACTAGAGCTGTGGTTTTCACTTGGGCCTTTTTTAAATGTGGCTTCTGTTGAACAGATTTACAAGACGGAGTCTTGGTCTGCGCTTCATACTTTTCAAATTTAACAAATTTGATACCTTGCTTCTTCGGAGGCTATTTTTGGGAGAAAGGGTTTTTTACAGGCAGTGGTAACTTCCGTTTAAGTACCTGCCTTGTCCCTCCCATCATCCGTGTACTTTAGCTTTGGTATTGGTATTCCATAAGTAATGGATGATCCGTGGACTGGATACACTTAACAAGAGAAAACATAATTTATGCTTACCTGATAAATTTATTTCTCTTGTAGTGTATCCAGTCCACGGCCCGCCCTGTCACTTTAAGGCAGGTAATTTTTTCATTTGAACTACAGTCACCACTGCACCCTATGGTTTTTCCTTTCTCTGCATGTTTTCGGTCGAATGACTGAATATGGCAGTTAGGGGAGGAGCTATATAGCAGCTTTGCTGTGGGTGGACTCTTGCAGCTTCCTGTTGGGAAGGAGAATATATTCCATAAGTAATGGATGATCCGTGGACTGGATACACTACAAGAGAAATAAATTTATCAGGTAAGCATAAATTATGTTTTTACGCTCCTCCTCCTTCCTACTGGATTTTCAATAAATGGTACCAAGAGAACAAAGCTAATTTGCTAAAATAAGTAAATTGGATTTTGTTTATTTTTTACTATCTATTTACTATTTTACACTATCTGAATTATGAGATAATATTTTGGGGTTTTATGTCCCTTTAATAGAGCATGTATTATCATTATTTCCTCACAATCTTCTTTTTTTCAGGATGATTTAGGGCACCAATTTGTTTCCACTGTATATAAAAAAAAATTATATATATTTTTTTATTTTTGTAGTTTCTAAAAAGATCTCAGGCTGGTGAGACTCTATAAGAATACTCAGCAATCCTTCTATTTCCCTGGTTGAATAATGTAAGCTAAGGGGCATATACTGCATTTCTGTATGAGGAGATCAATTGTAATTTGATTGTAATTTAAAAATCTTACAAAATTAATCATTTAACTATGCACACAATATACAGGGAAAATTGTAAACTTCTTCTTTTTCCTTGGTGGAGATATCCAAAGCCACTTTTTACTATGAAAACAGGGTGTCTCTCTAAAGGGCTTATACTGCCTTTTCGTATGGGAAGGAGATGCATACAAAAATCCTAGAAAATGAATAATTAAACCATTCACACATAGTTATGCAGGAAAACAATCTATTGTTAAGGTACATCAACATTTGTAACGTAATTGTTCACCAAAAATCATATTTTATCAAAAACGTAACATTTGTTGGTAAATTACACAGGAATAAATATTATCCATACACAGCATAATTTTAAATAAACTGGATGTGCAAAAAAAAATCCTAGAGTGATTCTATAAACATTTTCCCACTATAGTTTTCATTTTTTTTCTTGCCAGTTAAAAAAGTGGCATGTTTTCACCAAAATACTCAACACTAATTATTCTGAAAGGAAAACCTTTGCATACAAAATTGACATCGAATTTAAGGCGCAGTGCACTGTAAACGGCGTAGTATGATTTGTATTAAGCATCATCATGTTTTACAATATGCCCGTTTCCCCCTCTGTACTTCGCCCTCAATTGCAAACTTTTACCTAACGAGAGCTCTCATTATTTGGGAGTTATCTCGTCACTCGCAGGGGCAGCCCCTTTTTTAATAGAATTCCATGAGGGAGCTGCCCCTGCGAGTGTTGGAGTGGAAAACTACGTCTTGACTGGCAATTTTTTTTGGGGGTCAGGTTGTCAATGCTCATGACTGAATCAATGGTTGCTTCCTGCTCGGTAGCTGGGGTTAAATAATAGTTAAAAAATAACACCCTCTACATTCTGTGGAACTTCAATTAAAGATGGAAAGTTGGTACAAACTATATGTCATGTATTGTTTGTTTTTACTAATTGTTGAATAACTGAAGTAAAATCTATGAATATGACAAATGCGTAAGGGACATTCTAATATAATTCATTAGAACATGTATTTCTTCTATAAGATACGACGAGTCCACGGATTCATCCTTTAATTGTGGGATATTATCCTCCTGCTAACAGGAAGTGGCAAAGAGTACCACAGCAGAGCTGTCTATATAGCTCCTCCCTTGACTCCACCCCCCAGTCATTCTCTTTGCCTACTCTAAGTAATAGGAAGGGTAAAGTGAAAGAGGTGATAAAATGTTAGTTTTTATTTTCTTCAAGCAAGACTTTTTTATTTTAAATGGTACCGGTGAGTGCTATTTTCTCCCAGGCAGCAGATGGATGAAGACTTCTGCCTGGAGACTGATGATCTTAGCAGTTGTTACTAAGATCCAGAGTAGTTCCCACAGAATTGCTGAGGAGTACTTAAGAAACTTCAGTGTGAGGAACGGTTTTCATGCTACAAGCATTGAGGTATGTTCAGTCATTTTTTTTTCTGGAGAGACTGTTAATTCAGAATTGGCTGACAGTATCCCCATGAAGGAAAGGGTAAGCAGTAATCCTAATGCATAGAGAGGGGTATTACTGGACCTGTATATTGGGCTATAAAAAATGGTTGACACTGATGATATGATGTTTGTGGGCAAACGTTTCTATGTTGGGCAAACGTTTTGACTTTATTTTAATAATGGAGGGTACACATGGCTTCACTAAGATGGGTATATGAACCCACTTGGCTAGGTTTTAGACCGCTCTGGTGCGGTTATTGAAGGCTGTGAGACATTGAGTGAGATGGGCGGGGCCTATTTTCGCGCCTCAGTTGCGCAGTTGTTTTTCCCAGGCAAGCAGCAAGCTTCAACTCCGGTGGGCCTTTCAGGACAGTTTGGGCCTAATCGAAGGGTTAATCCAATTTTGCAGACCCCTGACCCTAGTGGTCATACAAAAAATCACAAGCAAATATTTTTTCTAAAACAGAGAATTTACACATAGCCAGAATATATATATATATATAAGCAGTGCAAACATATATGTAATACATAATGTATCCCTAGATCAATACTAAATTGTACAATTCACAGTATATATGCAAATGGTGAAATATGTAATGTCAAAAAATATATTTATAGAAAAAGTGACCAGTCTAATTCTTTATTCATGCCACCTGGAAATAACGTACCTAGTTCATAAATCCAAAACGCTTCACGTTTTTTTAAACTTTTGGCACGATCAGCCCCCCTCCTAGGGTATTTAACCTGATCAATTATTTGGAACCTTAATTGACTAAGGTTATGGCCTGCAGACAAAAAATGATGGGCTACTGGGGCATCAATTTTCTTAGTCCTAATGCAACTTATGTGCTGGACAATGGTTTCACGTGCACAACGTGAGGTCTCCCCTACGTACCCCAGCCCACATGGGCATTTAGTTAAAGTGAAGGTAAAGTGTGATCGATTAAAATGTTTCCCCTGTAAATACTCTAAAATTGAATGGGACTTTAATTCATGAATTTTTTAATTTCGCTATATTTATTAAGTTATTGCCGTTTTTTAATCCATTTCTGTACCTTCTTTTTTTTTTTTTTTCTTAGCCCGATCACGTTGTTTGACAATCCTATTGAAATACTGGCCGTTAGGCGGCCGTCATATTACGTCACCGCATTACTTGTTGATATGCGCATGCGTTAGCTTTGCTTCCTCCCTGTTATAAGAAAAACTCGTTCCAGTTTAGCGCAGGCGCAATAAGGATTCCCTACTGACAACATTCAAATTGAATCCACCACGAAGTGTGCGCATGCGCAAATTGTTCAAGTAAGCGAGAACGCGCTTTTGTACTACGTATAGAGCGGGTGGGACCGCTCTATACGTCAGTCTCAGAAACCACCAGGAAATTCATGGAGGGAGGAGTAAAGAAGGGAAGCGTATGTAAAAGCAAATACTTTTTATTAACATTTTTTATATAGAAAGAATTAAAAAAAAATTGGCGATCAGACTATACAATATATAAATAATACAATAATGTGCAGAAAACCGGAAAACTTTACCTTCACTTTAAATAAACAACGAAGTCAGAGTTACAGGTATAGTGCCCTTTGATGGAATATTCTTTACCAGTCCTTGGATGATTAAAGGTTGGCCCTTTAATTAAGCTATTACAATTTGAACACCCTAAACAGGGAAAACTACCCAAGTTTTTCTTACCAATATATGTTTGGGCAGAACCCTTAAAGGGACCAATATCTGCCCTTACCAAAACATCCTTTAAATTTTTGCCCCTTTTAAAAGCAGGCATAGGTGGAATTTTAAATTCTTGAACACTTGGATTACAAGTGCTTAAAATGCGCCAATGTCTACGGAGAATTCTCAGAACCTGTTGATTCCAAGGTGCATACTGGCTCACAAATACTAATCTAGAGGGTTTTTGGTCAGTACATTTTTTCTTTTCTAGTAACATTTGTCTAGGAGTATTCAATGCATTCTCAATTTCAGTTTCAATAAGCTCACGAGGGTATTCCCTTTGTAGGAAACAATCTCCCATTTCTTTAAGTCTATCCTTAACCACTGTTTCCTCAGATGTTTTTATTTAAATATAACGTTTTTTTAGCACAACGTTTTTTGTTCTTAAGGGTTAAGTATTCCTTTCCTTGTGGGGCAAGCTTAGCTGACAAGTTGGGATGCATTTATCATAAAATTGTGATAATTTTATTGTTTCAAAGCAGTTTTGGAAAAATTGTATGCTTTTTTTTCTCTTAAAGGCGCAGTACCGTTTTTTCAGATTGTTATTTTTTTCACAAAATAAAGCTTTTTCAAGTCTGTTTGTAGTCATTACTAGCCTGTTTTAACATGTCTGACATTGAGGAAAGCCAATGTTCCATGTGTTTAGAAGCCATTGTGGAACCCCCACTTCAAATGTGTCCCTCATGTACTGAAAGGGCCTTACATTGCAAAGAACATATTTTAGCTGATAAAAGTATGTCTCAGGATGATTCTCAGTCAGCAGAGAATCAGGTTATGCCATCTACTTCTCCCCAAGTGTCACAACCTTTAACGCCCGCCCAAGTGACGCCAAGTACTTCTAGTGTATCTAATTCTTCCACCCTGCAAGATATGGCTGCAGTTATGTCTACTACCCTTACAGAGGAATTATCTAAATTTCCTGGTTTACAGGGTAAGCGCAGTAGGTCTGGTATTAGAGTAAATGCTGAGCCCTCTGATGCTTTATTGGCCATCTCTGATGTACCCTCACAGTGTTCTGATTTGGGGGTGGGGGAATTGCTGTCTGAGGGAGAACTTTCTGATTCAGGAAAGATGTTCGCTCAAACAGACTCAGATATGACGGCCTTTAAGTTTAAGCTTGAACACCTCGCTTGTTGCTCAGGGAGGTTTTAGCGACTCTGGATGATTGTGACCCTATTGTCATCCCACCAGATAAATTGTGTAAGATGGATAAATATCTAGAGGTCCATACTTAAACTAATGTTTTTCCAGTCCCTAGAAGAATTTCGGATATTGTTACTAAGGAATGGGATAGACCAGGCATTCCGTTCTCTCCCCCTCCTACTTTTAAGAAAATGTTTCCCATATCTGACACCATTCGGGATTCCTGGCAGATGGTCCCTAAGGTGGAGGGAGCTATTTCTACCCTGGCTAAGCGTACAACTATACCTATTGAGGACAGTTGTGCTTTCAAAGATCCTATGGATAAAAAATTAGAGGGTCTGTTAAAGAAATTGTTTATTCATCAGGGTTTTCTTCTACAACCTATAGGGTGCATTGTTCCTGTAACTACTGTGCCAGCTTTTTGGGTTGAGGCTCTAGAGGTGTCTCTTAAGGTTGAGACCCCATTAGATGATATTTGGATAGAATTAAGGCTCTCAAGCTAGCTAATTCTTTTATTACAGATGCCGCTTTTCAACTGGCTAAATTAGCGGCAAAGAATGCAGGCTTTGCCATTTTAGCGCGTAGAGCGTTATGGCTTAAGTCTTGGTCTGCTGATGTGTCATCAAAATCTAAGCTGTTAGCTATTCCTTTCAAAGGTAAGACCCTATTCGGGCCTGAACTGAAGGAGATAATTTCCGACATTACTGGAGGTAAAGGTCATGCCCTTCCTCAAGACAAGACGGTTAAGATGAGGGCCAAACAAAATAATTTTCGTTCCTTTTGAAACTTTAAAGGTGGACCCTCTACTTCCTACTCCGCCACGAAGCAGGAGGGGAACTTTGCACAATCCAAGTCAGTCTGGAGACCTAACCAGACCTGGAATAAAGGTAAACAGGCCAAGAAGCCAGCTGCTGCTACCAAGACAGCATGAAGTGGCAGCCCCCGATCCGGGACCAGATCTAGTAGGGGCAGACTTTCTCTCTTCGCTCAGGCTTGGGCAAGAGACATTCATGATTCCTGGGCATTAGAAACCGTGACCCAGGGGTATTGTCTAGAATTCAAAGATTCTCTCCCAAGGGGGAGATTTCATCTTTCACGTTTGTCTGTAAACCAGACAAAAAGAGAGGCGTTCTTATGCTGTGTAGAAGACCTATATACCATGGGTGTAATCTGCTCATTTCCAAAAGTAGAACAGGGGAAGGGGTTTTACTCCAATCTGTTTGTGGTTCCCAAAAAAGAGGGAACCTTCAGACCGATTTTAGATCTCAAAAGTCTAAACAAAATTCTCACAGTCCCATCCTTCAGAATGGAGACTATTCGGACAATGTTACCAATGATCCAGGAGGGTCAATATATGACCACCGTGGATTTGAAGGATGCGTATCATTCCTATCCACAGAGATTATCACCAGCACCTCAGGTTCGCCTTCCTGGACAAACATTACCAGTTTGTGGCCCTTCCTTTCGGGTTGGCCACACCTCCCAGAATTTTCACAAAGGTGCTAGGGTCCCTTCTGGCGGTTCTAAGGCTGCGGGGCATAGCAGTGGCGCCCTATCTGGACGATATTTTGATTCAGGCGTCAACTTACCATCTAGCCAAATCTCACACGGACATCGTGTTGGCTTTTCTAAGATCTCACGGGTGGAAGGTGAACATAAAGAAGAGTTCACTTGTTCCTCTGACAAGAGTTCCATTCCTAGGAACTCTGATAGACTCGGTAGACATGAAAATTTTTCTGATGGAGGTCAGAAAATCAAAGATTTTAACCACTTGCCGAGCACTTCATTCCATTCCTCAGCCATCAATGGCTCAGTGTTTCCAAAATAATTTGATGGGCAGAGACTCACTCTTGCCATCTATCAGCAATATATATCCCAGGAGTGGAGAACTGATAAGCGGATTTTCTAAGTCGTCAGACTTTTCATCCGGGGGAGTGGGAGCTCCATCCGGAGGTGTTTGCACAATTGATTCATCAATGGGGCACACCAGAATTGGATCTGATGGCATCTCGTCAGAATGCCAAACTTTCTTGTTACGGGTCCAGATCAAGGGATCCTCAAGCAGTACTGATAGATGCTCTAGCAGTACCTTGGTTGTTCAACCTGGCTTTTGTGTTTCCTCCTTTTCCTCTCCTACCTCATCCGATTGCCAGAATCAAACAGGAGAAGGCTTTGGTAATCTTGATAGCGCCTGCGTGGCCACGCAGGACTTGGTATGCAGATAGAATACAAACAAAGCAAGCGGTGCTTACCCCCAGGCAGTGTAATAGGCGGCTTTCTTCAGCGATCCTATCCAGCGCGTCTTCAGCGTGTGCACTGTTCACATTCCTACGGATGCCGATAGGAGCCAGATCCAGGCGTCTCGGTCCGAAGACGTCAGTAAACTTCAAGCTATACGGAGAGGAAGCCGGCTAACCATCCGCCAATAAATCCAGAGAGGAATAGTAGTGCTGCAGTGAACAAGTGAGGTAGTCCCTCACGAAACGCGTATGTTTGTTACTGTACTGTAACCTTTCGGACTTGCTCCGTTTGGTGCTTTTCTCTGCAGCCCTTTTTGATTTTTAGCACTGTTTGTACCTGTGAAATAAACCCGTTTTTTGCATCTTACCTACTATTCCTCTCTGGATTTATTGGCGGATGGTTAGCCGGCTTCCTCTCCGTATAACTGGGTATGCAGACCTGGTGGAAATGTCATCTCTGCCACTGTGGAAACTGCCACTGAGACAGGACCTTCTCATTGAGGGTCCGTTCCAACATCCAAATCTAGTTTCTCTTGTAAGGTGTATCCAGTCCACGGATCATCCATTACTTGTGGGATATTCTCATTCCCAACAGGAAGTTGCAAGAGGACACCCACAGCAGAGCTGTAATATAGCTCCTCCCCTAACTGTCATAGCCAGTCATTCTCTTGCAACTCTCAACAAGCTAGGATGTTGTAGGAGAGAGTGGTTAAATATAGTTAGTTTATTTTCTTCAATCAAAAGTTTGTTATTTTTAAATAGTACCGGAGTTGTGCTATTTTATCTCAGGCAGTAAATAGAAGAAGAATCTGCCTGAGGTTTCTATGATCTTAGCAGGTTGTAACTAAGATCCATTGCTATTCTCACATATGTCTGAGGGGATTACACAGATGAGGTAACTTCAGCGAGAGAATGGCGTGCAGTTTATTCTGCTATCAGGTATGTGCAGTTATAATTTTTTCTAGAGATGGAAAACACTAGAAAATGCTGCTGATACCGGATTAATGTAAGTTAAGCCTGAATACAGTGATTTAATAACGACTGGTATCATGCTTACTCCCAGGGGTAATACCCTTATATCGTTTTTATATATGCATTGGTGATAAAACTTTATTGGGGCCTAGTTTTTTTCACATGGCTGGCTTAAATTTTGACTAGAAACAGTTTTACTGAGGCTTTCCACTGTTATAGTATAAAAGTTACAGTTGGTGCAGTTAAAATTACAAACTGTGACATCCAGCTTCCCTCAAAGGCCCTCTGAATGCTATAGGACATCTCTAAAGGGCTCAAAGGCTTTCCAAAGTCGTTTATTGGGGAAGGTAGGACCACAGCTTGCTGTGGCAGTTGGTTGTGACTGTAAAAAAAAAAAACAAAAAAAAAAAAGTCTTTCGTTTTTTGGATCCGTTTTTTGAACTAAGGGGTTAATCATCCATTTGCAAGTGGATGCAATGCTCTGCTAGCCTATTACATACACTGTAAAAATTTCGTTTGATTTACTGCATTTTTTCACTGTTTTTTAAATTCTGACAAAATTTGTTTCTCTTAAAGGCACAGTACCGTTTTTTATATTTGCTTGTTAACTTGATTTAAAGTGTTTTCCAAGCTTGCTAGTCTCATTGCTAGTCTGTATAAACATGTCTGACATAGAAGAAACTCCTTGTTCATTATGTTTAAAAGCCATAGTGGAACCCCCTCTTAGAATGTGTACCAAATGTACTGATTTCATTTTATGCAATAAAGATCATATTCTGTTTTTAAAAAAATTATCACCAGAGGAATCTGACGAGGGGAAAGTTATGCCGACTAACTCTCCCCACGTGTC
Source organism: Bombina bombina (assembly GCF_027579735.1). Lineage (NCBI taxonomy): Eukaryota > Metazoa > Chordata > Amphibia > Anura > Bombinatoridae > Bombina > Bombina bombina. Next base: position 1,113,139,117 of record NC_069501.1, on the reverse strand, counting down.
AGACCCTTTGACTACCGCCCAAGGGACTCACGCTCAAATGGCGCCAAGTACATCTAGGGCGCCCATAGCGTTTACTTTACAAGACATGGCGGCAGTCATGGATAATACACTGTCAGCGGTATTAGCCAGACTACCTGAACTTAGAGGTTAGCGAGATAGCTCTGGGGTGAGACAAAATGCAGAGCATACTGACGCTTTAAGAACCATGTCTGATACTGCCTCACAAAATGCAGAAGCTGAGGAAGGAGAGCTTCAGTCAGTGGGTGATGTTAATGACTCAGGAAAGATACCTGATTCTAATATTTCTACATTTAAATTTAAGCTTGAACACCTCTGCGTGTTACTTAGGGAGGTTTTAGCTGCTCTGAATGACTGTGATACCATTGCAGTGCTAGAGAAATTTTGTAGACTGGATAAATGCTTTGCAGTGCCGGTGTGTACTGATGTTTTTCCAATACCTAAAAGGTTTACAGAAATTATTAATAAGGAATGGGATAGACCAGGTGTGCCGTTCTCTTCCCCTCCTATTTTTAGAAAAATGTTTTCCAATAGACGCCACCACACGGGACTTATGGCAGACAGTCCCTAAGGTGGAGGGAGCAGTTTCTACTCTAGCAAAGCGTACTACTATCCCTGTCGAGGACAGTTGTGCTTTTTTAGAGCCAATGGATAAAAAATTAGAAGGTTACCTTAAGAAAATATTTATTCAACAAGGTTTTATCCTACAGCCCATTGCATGCATTGCCCCTGTCACTGCTGCTGCGGCGTACTGGTTTGAGTCTCTGGAAGAGGCTTTACAGGTAGAGACTCCATTGGATGACATACTTGGCAAACTTAGAGCACTTAAGCTAGCCAATTATTTTATTTCTGATGCCATTGTTCATTTGAATAAACTAACGGCTAAGAATTCTGGTTTTGCTATACAGGCGCACAGAGCGCTATGGCTTAAATCATGGTCAGCTGACGTGACTTTAAAATCTAAGCTACTTAACATTCCCTTCAAGGGGCAGACCCTATTCGGGCCTGGTTTGAAGGAGATTATTGCTGATATCACGGGAGGAAAAGGTTGTTCCCTTCCTCAGGACAGGTCCAAATCTAGGGCCAAACAGTCTAATTTTCGTGCCTTTCGAAACTTCAAGGCAGGTGCGGCATCAACTTCCTCTAATAATAAACAAGAGGGAACTTTTGCTCAATCCAAGGCGGTCTGGAGACCAAACCAGACCTGGAAAAAAGGTAAGCAGGTCAAAAAGCCTGCTGTTGCCTCTAAGACAGCATGAAGGAACAACCCCCTATCCGGTAACGGATCTAGTAGGGGGCAGACTTTCACTCTTCACCCAGGCGTGGGCAAGAGATGTTCAGGATCCCTGGGCGTTGGAAATGATATCCCAGGGATATCTTCTGGACTTCAAAGCTTCCCCTCCAAAAGGGAGATTTCACCTTTCACAATTATCTGCAAACCAGATAAAGAGTGAGGCATTCTTACACTGTGTACGAGACCTCCTAGTTATGGGAGTGATCCATCCAGTTCCAAAGGAGGAACAGGAACAGGGTTTTTACTCAAATCTGTTTGTGGTTCCCAAAAAAGAGGGAACCTTCAGACCGATTTTGGATCTAAAGATCTTAAACAAATTCCTCAAAGTTCCGTCGTTCAAGATGGAAACTATTCGTACCATCCTACCACTGATCCAGGAGGGTCAATATATGACTACAGTGGATCTAAAGGATGCTTATCTTCACATTCCGATACACAAAGATCATCATCGGTTTCTCAGGTTTGCCTTTCAAGACAGGCATTACCAGTTGTAGCTTTTCCCTTTGGATTAGCTACAGCCCCAAGAATCTTTACAAAGGTTCTAGGGTCGCTTTTGGCGGTCCTAAGGCAGCGGGGCATAGCAGTAGCCCCTTATTTAGACGACATCCTGATACAGGCGTCAAACTTCCAAATTGCCAAGTCTCATACGGACGTAGTACTGGCATTTCTGAGGTCGCATGGGTGGAAAGTGAACGAGGAAAAGTGTTCTCTATCCCCACTCACAAGAGTTTCCTTTCTAGGGACTCTGATAGATTCTGTAGAAATGAAAATTTACCTTGACGGAGTCCAGGTTACCAAAGCTTCTAAATTCCTGTCGGGTTCTTCATTCCATTCCGCGCCCTTTGGTGGCTCAGTGTATGGAAGTAATCGGCTTAATGGTAGCGGCAATGGACATAGTGCCGTTTGCACGCTTACATCTCAGACCGCTGCAACTATGCAGGCTCAGTCAGTGGAGCGGGGATTACACAGATTTGGCCCCTCAACTGAATCTGGACCAAGAGACCAGGGATCCTCTTCCCTGGTGGCTATCTCGGGTCCATCTGTCCAAAGGTATGACCTTCGCAGTCCAGATTGGACTATTGTAACAACAAATGCCAGCCTTCTAGGTTGGGGTGCAGTCTGGATCTCCCTGAAGGCTCAGGGATCGTGGACTCAGGAGGAGTCTCTCCTTCCAATAAATATTCTGGAACTAAGAGCGATATTCAAGGCTCTTCAGGTTTGGCCTCAGTTAGCAACTCTGAGGTACATCAGATTTCAGTCGGTCAACATCACGACTGTAGCTTACATCAACCATCGAGGGGGAACAAGAAGTTCCCTAGAGATGTTAGAAGTTTAAAAAATAATTTGCTGGGCAGAGATTCACTCTTGCCACCTATCAGCTATCCATATCCCAGATGTAGAGCACTGGGAGGCGGATTTTCTAAGTCGTCAGACTTTTCATCCGGGAGAGTGGGAACTCCATCCGGAGGTATTTGCACAACTGATTCTCCGTTGGGGCAAACCAGAACTGGAACTCATGGCATCTCGCCAGAACGCCAAGCTTCCGTGTTATAGATCCAGGTCCAGGGATCCCAAGGCGACACTGATAGATACCCTAGCAGCGCCCTGGTCTTTCAACCTGGCTTATGTGTTTCCACCGTTTCCTCTGCTCCTTCGACTGATTGCCAAGATCAAGCAGGAGAGAGCATCAGTGATTCTGATAGCACCTGCGTGGCCACGCAGGACCTGGTATGCAGATCTAGTGGACATGTCATCCTTTCCACCATGGTCTCTGCCTCTGAGACAGGACCTTCTACTTCAGGGTCCTTTCAACCATCCAAATCTAATTTCTCTGAGGCTGACTGCCTGGAGATTGAATGCTTGATTTTATCAAAGCGTGGATTCTCCGAGTCAGTTATTGATACCTTAATACAGGCACGAAAGCCTGTCACCAGGAAAATTTACCATAAGGTATGGCGTAGATATCTTTATTGGTGTGAATCCAAAGGTTACTCATGGAGTAAGGTCAGGATTCCTAGGATTTTATCTTTTCTCCAAAAAGGTTTGGAAAAAGGATTGTCAGCTAGTTTCTTAAAGGGACAGATTTTTGCTCTGTCTATTCTTTTGCACTAGCGTCTGGCAGATGTTCCAGACGTTCAGGCATTTTGTCAGGCTTTAGTTTGAATCAAGCCTGTGTTTAAACCTGTTGCTCCACCATGGAGCTTAAACTTGGTTCTTAAGGTTCATCAAGGAGTTCTGTTTGAACCTCTTCATTCCATAGATATCAAACTTTTATCTTGGAAAGTTCTTTTTTTTTTTTTTTTTGGTAGCTATTTCCTCGGCTCGTAGAGTCTCTGAGCTATCTGCCTTACAATGTGATTCTCCTTATCTGATTTTTCATACAGATAAGGTAGTCCTGCGTACCAAACCTGGGTTCTTACCTAAGGTGGTATCTACTAAGAATATCAATCAAGAGATTGTGGTTCCATCCTTGTGTTACACAATCTGGACGTGGTCTGTGCTTTAAAGTTTTACTTACAAGCTACTAAAGATTTTCGTCAAACATCTGCTTTGTTTGTTGTCTACTCTGGACAGAGGAGAGGTCAAAAGGCTTTGGCAACCTCTTTTTCTTTTTGGCTAAGAAGCTTAATCCGCTTAGCCTATGAGACTGCTGGACAGCAGCCTCCTGAAAGGATTACAGCTCATTCCACTAGAGCTGTGGCTTCCACTTGGGCCTTTAAAAATGAGGCTTCTGTTGAACAGATTTGCAAGGCGGCGACTTGGTCTTCGCTTCATACTTTTTCAAAATTTTACAAATTTGATACTTTTGCTTCTTCGGAGACTATATTTGGGAGAAAGGTTTTACAGGCAGTGGTTCCTGCCTTGTCCCTCCCTTCATCCGTGTACTTTAGCTTTGGTATTGGTATCCCACAAGTAATGGATGATCCGTGGACTGGATACACCTTACAAGAGAAAACACATTTTATGCTTACCTGATAAATTTGTTTCTCTTGTGGTGTATCCAGTCCACGGCCCGCCCTGTCATTTTAAGGCAGGTAATTTTTAAATTTAAACTACAGTAACCACTACACCCTATGGTTCCTCCTTTCTCGGCTTGTTTTCGGTCGAATGACTGGCTATGACAGTTAGGGGAGGAGCTATATTACAGCTCTGCTGTGGGTGTCCTCTTGCAACTTCCTGTTGGGAATGAGAATATCCCACAAGTAATGGATGATCCGTGGACTGGATACACCACAAGAGAAACAAATTTATCAGGTAAGCATAAATTGTGTTTTCTCTGCGGCTGACTGCCTGGAGATTGAACGCTTGATTTTATCTAAGCGGGGATTCTCTGAGTCGGTCATTGATACCTTGATTCAGGCTAGAAAGCCTGTCACTAGGAAAATTTATCATAAGATATTTCGTAGATATCTTTATTGATGCGAATCCCAAGGCTACTCATGGAGCAAGATCAGGATTCCTAGGATTTTGTCCTTTCTCCAAGAAGAATTGGAGAAGGGGTTATCAGAAATCTGTCCCTTTGATGAACTAGCTGCTTTGTCAATCTTATTACACAAGCGTCTGGGACATCTGTCGTTTTTGTCAGGCTTTGGTTAAAATTAAGCCTGTGTTTAAACCTGTTGCTCCGCCATGGAGTTTGAATTTAGTTCTAAATGTTCTTCAAGGGGTTCCGTTTGAACCCATGCATTCCATAGATATTAAACTTCTATCTTGGAAAGTTCTGTTTTTAGTAGCTATCTCTTCTGCTCGAAGAGTTTCTGAGCTTTCTGCGTTACAATGCGACTCGCCTTATCTTATATTCCATTCTGATAAGGTGGTTTTGCGTACAAAACCTGGATTCCTTCCTAAGGTTGTTTCTAATTAGAATATTAATCAGGAAATTGTTGTTCCTTCTCTGTGTCCTAACCCGTCTTCTTAGAAGGAGCGTCTGTTACATAACTTGGACGTGGTTCGTGCCTTGAAGTTTTACTTGCAAGCGACCAAGGATTTCCGTCAAACATCTTTTCTGTTTGTTGTCTATTCTAGAAAGCATAGAGGTCCAAAAGCTACGGCTACCTCCCTTTCTTTTTGGCTGAAAAGCATCATCCGTTTGGCATACAAGGCTGCTGGACAGCAGCCTCCTGAAAAAATTACAGCTCATTCTACTAGAGCGGTGGCTTCCACATGGGCTTTTAAAAACAATACTTCTGTTGAACAGATTTGTAAGGCTGCGACTTGGTCTTCCCTTCATACCTTATCCAAATTTCACAAATTTGATACTTTTGCTTCTTCGGATGCTATTTTTGGGAGAAAAGTTCTTCAAGCAGTGGTGACTTCTGTTTAGGTATCTGTCTTGTCCCTCCCGTTCATCCGTGTCCTGTAGCTTTGGTATTGTATCCCACAAGTAAAGGATGAATCCGTGGACTTGTCGTATCTTATAGAAGAAAAGGAAATTTATGCTTACCTGATAAATTGATTTGTTCTATGATACGACGAGTCCACGGCCCGCCCTGTCAATTTAAGACAGTTTATATTTTTTGGTTTAAAACTTCAGTCACCTCTGCACCTTTTAGTTTCTCCTTTTTCTTCCTATACCTTCGGTCGAATGACTGGGGGGTGGAGTCAACGGAGGAGCTAAATAGACAGCTCTGCTGTGGTGCTCTTTGCCACTTCCTGTTAGCAGGAGGATAATATCCCACAAGTAAAGGATGAATCTGTGGACTCGTCGTATCATAGAAGAAATCAATTTATCAGGTAAGCATAAATTTCCTTTTTTTTGCATTACTGACCCTAGATAGCTGTGTGATTAACCCTGCAAAATCACCTGTGAGAAAATCAGAAGCAGCAGATGAATTGAATAAAAACATGTAAATTTTATTATCATATCCCATAAAGTTCTGTCCTATTCTTGCTTCTACCTTAACCCTGATTATATTTTCTAGATAAAAAATAAATTACTAATGAGATGGTTTGTTTTGATTTTTGGGGCCTTGAACTGGTTATTGTACCCTACATGCCTGGGATTTGGAGTTGGCAATTTACTCTGCTCCCTCTAGCGTGGACCTTGTTCTTCCCTGTACAGTTTCCTCCATACTCTTCATATCCGTTTCTTGTTGTGAACTGTACACTGCCAACCCTGGTCATCCTTTATAATGTTATTATACATTGTATAGACCCCTTCTCCTGAAAAAGGTCACCATTGTTTTCCTGTATTTTAAATGTATTTTCCAAGCTCAGGGGATATGTTTCCTTTATGAGCTAATTGTAAAAAATTAAGGAATATCGAACTTTACTGTTAAGTCACATGCATAAAAGTATTATTATAAGGACAAAAAAATCAACGGTACACTTTGGTTGTATCAAAAGTATACTGCAGCTTTATACTGCTTTATACTGCTGCTTTTATATTGGTTCTATTGTCGGTCATCAAAGCAAATACTTTCTATCTTTTTTTGAAGGACTTCACATTATACTTCTGCTATTCAGTTTGATGTAGTATTGTAAAATTAGATTGAGGCGTTATCATAAATGCTTTGTAAGTTGGTGCTTAAAGGGGAACGAAACTCTAAGCTAAACCTTCATGATTCGGATAGAACAAGCAATTAAAAAAAACAAACAAAAAAAAACTTCTAGTTTATTCCTATTATGAAATGTATATTATTCTATTTCTGTCCTTTGTTGAAAACATACATAGGAGGGCTTAGGAGTGTGCCCCAGTTTAGAATGCATACTGTTCAAATAGGTAGGGGGCCCTGCCAAAGACTGTGCCCTGTTGCCCAATGAGCTCTGCTGATGCTTCTGTTAGTCACTGAAATGTGTATCCGTGGATTTTTGTTTTGTGCTTACATTCAGACACAAATGTTTTTTTAGGTTAGTAAGGGTTTGATGATCTGAAGGTCTCTGGGCTAGTGAGTACTTCTATTACCCTGATGGAAGTATCTACTTTATCCTTTTTTTGCCAAGTGCGTATGCTGCATTTTCGTAAGGGAAGGAGATGCATACATTATAAAAGTGCTCAATGAAAATCATTATTTAAAAATCACACAAAATTAATAATTGAACCATTCACACAAAAATGCACAGGGAAAAAAATTGTATTAAGGTGCATCAAAAATCGTTACAAAATTGTTCACTAAAAATCGTATTTTATCAAAAGTAAGAAAGTACACTGGATATGCAAAAACCGCATAGAAAATTTGTATTTATAAGTACAAAATACAAAGCGTAATTGTTGTTTTATTGTAAAACTAGTTGATAAGCCTGCCCAGAGGGCAGTCTATGTGTTGAAAATACAAGCCCCCAAGCTACAAAAAATAAAAAATATAAATACAGAAAAAAATAAACAAAGCTAACAAAAATAATAACATTAACCCTAAACTAATACCCCTATAAAAATTCCCCCCCCCAAAATAAAAACACCCCCCAATCTAATACTAACCTACCAATAGCCCTTAAAATGTTTTTTTGTAGGGCATTGCCCTAAGTTTAACAGCTCTTTTACATTAAAAATAAACAGTCCCCCCAACAGTAAAACACCAACCCCCCCCCAAAAAAAACAAAAAACGAACACTAATAAGCCTAATCTACCCATTGCCCTGAAAAGGGCATTTGTATGGGCAAAACCCCATATCTAAAAAAACAAACCCCCCTACATTTTATTTAAAAAAAAAACTAACACTAAAGCCCCAAATAGGTACTCACGGTTTCAGAAGTCTGACGGTGAAGGTCTTCTTCCAGACGGGTCCATCATATTCATCCACAGCGAAGGCGGTGTGGAGCGGAGGTCCGGAGCGGTTCTCCCAGATGTGGCAATCCTTGACGGTGGTCATCTGTGGCGGCGGTCCTCGGCAGCAGTGGTCCTCGGCGACATGGAGGCTCCTCTTCATCCGATGTCTGTGGTATACTGAATATTGAATGCAAGGTACCTTAATCAATTTGGGGTACCTTGCATTCCTATTGGCTGAATTTTTAAAAACGGCCAATAGGATTAGAGCTACTAAAATCCTATTGGCTGTTCAAATTAGCCAATAAGATTTCAGTAACTCTCATCCTATTGGCAGATTTTGAAAATTACAGCCAATAGGAATTCAAGGTACCCCAATAAATATGGAATACCTTGAATTCTTTCTTCAGTGTGCGCCAGGCGATCGCATGAAGAGGAACCTCTACGCCTTCGCCGAGGAGTGCCACCGCCGCCGATGACTGCCGCTGAGGATCACCACTTCTGGGAAGACCGCTCCGGACCTCCGCTCCGCGCTGCCTTCGCTGTGGGTGAAGATGATGGACCCGCCTGAAAGCAGACCTTCTCTGCCGGACTTCTGAAACTGTGAGTACTTATTTGGGGCTTTAGTGTTTTAGTTTTTTTTTTTTTTTACGCTGCATCCCTGTGGATTCCGAAAATGGCATGGTGGTGAAAGAATCCACTGCAGGTGGATTCTTTCACCACCCTGCCATTTTCGGAATCAACCTGCGCTGCCAACATTCCTTTGAGGATGCATGCGCAACTGGCGACGGACATTACAAATGCAATTATAGTATAGATGGGCTAAACATGGATGTTCCATGGGCGTATATGAAATTTGTCACTCAAATCCCAGCATAATTATCTAAACAATTGCCCGCTACTGATGTCACTGTTTTTTTTTTTTTTGCAAACTAAAAGGTGGCAAGGTTGTGACAAAATACACAAAATACTTATTACCCAAATAGGAAAACACAGAGGCAATTCTAAGATGCTATACGCAGAAAACAGCCCATATACAGAGATGACAGAAGCTCTGTTCCTTGAAAATTGATTTTGTCAAGAGGTCGGAATTTAAGGCTGGTGGAAAAGAGATTTAATCTCATGCAACAGAAACATGTTTTCACTGTAAGAGCAATACAATTGTGGAACTCATTACCAAAGGAGGTAGTGAATGCCAATACCTTTTGATACATTTTAAAATAGTTTGGATACTTTTCTGGCTAGAAACTGAATTCATGGATATTTTTGCTTGTGTTAAATGGGTCACCTTTTAATGGGATTAATTTAAGTTTAACTGGAGTTTTTTTGTAAGTATATTAGATTTGTATAGGTTGAATTCGATTGGACTTTGGTTTATTTTTATACCTCATCTACTATGTTGCTATGATTTAATTTTTAAAGTGTGAAACCTGCTCACTGCTAACTTCGCTGTACCCAGCGAATAATCTCTTTCTAGCGAGCTCCATTGCTTTCTATAGCAGACATTTCGCCACTCAAAGAAACTGCCCCTCTTTTAAGATAATTCCATGAGAGCAGCCCCTGCATGGGTTGGCGTGAAAAAAACACTTCTGATCCAGCAAATTTGAGATAATCAGGCCCATAGTGAGAGCTGCCAGGACCTTTAAAATGGCACAATCTATTGTTTACTGAGCTTCAAAACAATCTAAACAAACAGCTACCCCCTATCTCCTCAGGGGATTGTTATTGGCAAGAAAATATTTGCTCCATTTCAAACTGGCTGTGAATTTGACCAGATTGGAGATCATTGTCTTTTTTTTTTTTTAATGTATCTGGCTGATATAAATGTTTACCATCTTCACCTAATGAGGCTGATTCTGCAGCATTGAGTTGCGATTGTTAGAGAAACTGTTGGTTTCTGGATTCAAAATCTGTATTTGTTGCAGGTGCTACTTTCACAGGTAGAAAGGGGAGAACTTCTGTTACTATGGTGCTGCTGGTGTACATTTTTTATAGCTTTTGCTGTCTGATAATAAAAAAAAAAAGTCCATGAAATATTTACAACTTTTTAAATCTGACTTCTTGGCTAATAAGCTGTCTGCAAAATGCCAAACTCTATCTTGTGTGATTTTATACATTGCATGTACATTTGTAACCTTTTTTTTTCCTGTATTTGTAATTTGCACGATAATGAGTTTAAATTGGTACCATGGTATTTGTACAACATTTGATAAAACTTGTAGTTTTGAAGCCAGGAAAATAAGTATTTATTTATTTTGGTTTGTTGCAGCTGTTTTGTATTTTTGCTGATCATGAAATGAATGGTTATACAAATGTGTGTTTTTATTTTAAGATTCATTTTTAAAGGCCAAAATAAATTTGTAACTTTTGAGATAATTGAAGAAGATTATTAGGATCCAAATAAGAGTAATTTACATTTGGAAAATATGTTATGGAATTAAATCAAAGGGATTGATTATAATTTGACGTTATTTTTCTTTTTGTGGCATTTACAGAAATGTAAAAGTAAAAAAGAAGAAAAAATAACTTGTTTAGAGCATTTTATTATTGCACTACAGCTTGGATATAACTGTGTTTAATGCTGAAAAGAGGGCTTGAACCAACCTTGCTTCTGTAGAGGTTTTTAAAATGGTAGTTTTGTAAAAACAGCCCTGGTCCTTAACAGTAAGAAAATTGAAAAATAGTCTGGTCACTAAAGGGTTAAGGAAAAGAATTGAGATTTCAGGAAGCACATGAATAGCACATTGTCAGTGGGCACCTTAGAGCTTTAGCTATGTTCTCATTTTAATACAATTGGTGGGTATGCTATTTCTTCAGGAAAACCATGACCTTTAACAGGCATTGTTTTCAGGCATGTACCTAAGAAAAGGTAACGAGCTGCAGGACATAGGTGTCTGATGTGGGCATATGGTTGAGAGGATTTGCAGAGCTAGGCATCTTGCATTTTGTATGGGCATGTGTCTGACACAGGGCCTTAGAGCCATCTGGTCTTATCTGATTTCAAATGTGGCATCTGGCTGATATAGGCTGCAGTACCATCTGAGGATTGTTGTGGGTATGACCCTGAGAAGGGCTACAGATAATTTGATCTTACTGACTGCTGCGCTAGGGGTCTAATTTGAGGTGTAATAATAATCTCACCTACTGTCTCTGCGATCACCTCACCTGCGGTCTTGGCCTTTCATAACCTGTACATGCAATTCTGATACTAAAAGGTTAATTATAAACAATCTGGATGGACATCAGACCCCACGTTTATGCTAATTTATCTGATACAATAATACACTTTATTTAATCCATTATTATTATTTTTACATTTATGTGAGTTTTATCCTTTTTATTTGTATTATAGAGGCAGTATATTTATTTTGTTCTAATGCATGTTCAATTTTTGTTATTTCATCAGTGATATATGAACAGCTGAGCTTGGAATAGATAGACAAGGAAACAATTTATATGAAGGAACTGTCTGTCCCACGGTAGATAAGGCATAAGGTGCTATGAATAATATTGACAGAATTGTATCTCACAGACTTAATGGCTTTAGCCTATAGCAGAAGTACAAGTGCCACTGAGTAATTCACTTTCCAGGGAAGACCATACTGACCAATTAATTTGTGTGTGCCTGAAGGCATATTGACAAGTATCTTGTGTTCTGAGTTTTAAATACATACTTGTCTACCAAACAAGTGCTTTCCACACATTTTAATAGCCGCACTTTTGATATATTAGTACAATTATCTAAAATATTAGCTCCAAGGATACAATACAACAATTGTAACTCTAAACCAGTAAGGTTTTCATATTTTAGAAATGTATATGTTGAACATATTATTTGAATACTATAAATCTTATTCAAGTGGAACATGTTTTATTTAAAGCTAAGGAGATGCATGTTTTTGTGGTACCTGTGGTATGTTAATTACTAATATGTAAAAAACACTTTTGATAACACTTGTGTTCAACTCTAGGGGACGCGTGTAGAAGATATATGGATATAAGTCTATAAGAATGTACAGTCATATGCAAACGTTTAGGCACCCCTGACAATTTCCATGATTTTGATTTATAAATAATTGGTGTTTGGATCAGCAATTTCATTTTGATCTATCAAATAACTGAAGGCCAAAGTAATATTTCAGTAGTGAAATGAGGTTTACTGGATTAACAGAAAATTTGCAATATGCATCCAAACAAAATTAGACAGGTGCATAAATTTGGGCACCCTTGTCATTTTGTTGATTTGAATACCTGTAACTACCTAGCACTAATTAATTGGAACAGACAATTGGTTTGGTGAGCCCATTAAGCCTTGAACTTCATAGACAGGCGTATCCAATCATGAAAAAAGGTATTTAAGGTGGCCAATTGCAAGTTTTTGTTCTCTTTGACTCTCCTCTGGAGAGTGGCAACATGGGGCCCTAAAAACAACTCTCAAATGACCTGAAAACAAAGATTGTTCAATATTATGGTTTAGGGAAAGGCTACAAAAAGCTATCACAGAGATTTAAGCTGTCAGTGTCCACTGTGAGGAAATGGAAGACCACAGGCACAGTTCTTGTTAAGGCCAGAAGTGGCAGGCAAAGCCAAATATTGGAGAGGCAAAGGCAATGGATGCTGAGAACGGTCAAAAACAGCCCACAGACCACCTCCAAAGACCTACAACATCATCTTGCTGCAAATGGTGTCACTGTGCATCGTTCAACAATTCAGTGCTTTGCACAAGGAGAAGCTGTATGGGAGAGTGATGCGGAAGAAGCCTTTTCTGCACACACACCACAAACAGAGTAGCTTGAGGTATGTAAACGCACATTTGGACAAGCCGGCTTCATTTTAGAAGAAGGTGCTGTGGACTGATTATTATTATTATTATTATTATTATTATTATTATTATTATCAGTTATTTGTAGAGCGCTATAAACAAAGGGGGAGTACAACAAAACAAATATAGGGATCAAATGGGTAGAGGGCCCTGCCAAGAGTTGCACTGTTGTAGTCAGCTCTTAAGAAGGTGATCTACAAACAGCTGGACTCTTAGGCTTACATGCTAAGGGGGTTCAGGGGATAGCAATGGATGAGTTGAACTGGTATGAAGTAAGGTTAGCATAGGTTGTATGCATCCCTGAACAGTAGAGTCTTTAGGGAGTGCTTGAAGCTTTCAAACTAGGGGAGAGTCTTGTGGGGCGAGGCAGAGTGTTCCACAAGATGGGAGCCAGTCTGGAGAAGTCCTGTAAACAGGAGTGCGATGAGGTAACCAGAGAGGAGGAGAGTAGGAGGTCATGAGCAGAGTGAAGGGGACGGGAGGGAGAGTATCTGGAGACAAGGTCTGAGATATAGGGGGGAGCAGTGCAGTCGAGAACTTTGTATGTCAGAGTGAGAATTTTGTGTTTGATCCTAGAGGCAAGAGGAAGCCAGTAAAGGGATTGGCAGAGAGGTGCAGCAGATGAAGAGCAACATGTAAGGAGGATGAGCCTGGCAGAGGCATTGATTATGGATTGTAAAGGAGCTAGGTGGCAGGTGGGGAGACCAGAGAGGACAGAGTTGCAGTAATCGAGGCGGGAAAGAATGAGAGAGTGGATTAAAATCTTAGTTGTGTCTTGTGTAAGGAAGTGTCTAATTTTAGAGATATTTTTAAGGTGGAAGCGGCAGGCTTTAGCCAAGGACTGAATGTGAGGAGTGAAAGAAAGATCCGAATCAAATGTGACCCCGAGACATCGGGCATGTGGGGTAGGGGTAATGATGGAGTTGTCGACAGTTACAGAGAGATTGGGGGTGGAGATTTTGGAAGAAGAGGGGAAAATGAGCTCAGTTTTGGAGAGATTTAGCTTGAGGTAGTGAGAGGACATCCAGGAAGAGATGTAAGAAAGACAGTTAGTAACACGGGTTAGCAAGGAAGGAGATAGGTCTGGTGCAGAGAAGTAGATTTGGGTCTCGTTGGCATACAAATGATATTGGAAACCGTGAGACTTTATTAGGGAACCTAGTGATGACGTGTAGATTGAGAAGAGAAGGGGACCGAGGACAGAGCCTTGTGGTACTCTGACAGAAAGTGGTGACGGGGCAGAGGAGGTCCCAGAGAAGGCTACGCTAAAGGTATGGTTTGACAGGTAGGAAGAGAGCCACGAAAGGGCTGTGTCACAGATGCAGAAGGATTTGAGGGTTTGGAGCAAAAGAGGGTGGTCAACAGTGTCAAAGGCTGCAGACAGATTAAGGAGGATAAGCAGAGAGAAGTGGCCTTTTGATTTTGCTGTAAGTAGGTTGTTGGTAACATTAACAATAGCTGTCTCTGTGGAGTGATGGGGAAGAAATCCAGATTGCAGTGGGTCAAGAATGGAATTTAACGTAAGGAAATGGGATAGGCGTGCATATACTAGTTTTTCAAGAAGCTTAGAGGGAGGAGGGAAATAGGGCGGTAGTTGGATGGGAAGGTAGGATCAAGGGAAGGTTTTTTTGAGGATAGATGTGACCAGTGCATGTTTCAGAAATGAGGGAAATATACCGGTGCTGAGGGAGAGGTTGAAAATGTGTGTTAGTATAGAGGTAAGGGTAGCAGAGAGGGAGGGGAGTAGCTGTGAGGGGATAGGGTCAAGGGGACAGGTAGTGAGGTGCAGTATAAGTGCCGAAACTTCTTCCTCGGTAACAGGGGAGAATGAGCTAAGTTTATGGTTATGTGGGTTGTGGTTGAGGGAGAGCATTTGAGGGGGGGAGAGAATGGAATTATGTTGAGAGCTGATTTCATTTCTGATGGAGTCAATTTTGTTATTGAAGTGGCTGGCAAAGTCTTGAGCTGACAGAAGTTGTATTAGGAGGTGGGGGAGGGCGGAGGAGAGTATTGAAAGTGGAGAACAGACATTTTGGGTTTGAAGAAAGATTAGAGATAAGAGTAGAGAAGTAGTGTTGCTTATGGAGATTAAGGGCAGAATAGTAGGAGTTCATGATGAATTTGTAATGACGAAAATCAGCTGAACTCCGAGATTTTCTCCAGTGCCGTTCAGCAGTACGGGAACATCTGCGTAGATACCGTGTCAGAGGAGTATGCCAGGGCTGAGGAGATGAGTGTGATTTCCGAGCTATGGTAAGAGGGGCGAGATTGTCAAGGACGGATATAAGGGTGGAATTATAGTGGCAGATTGTTCATGGCAGGAAAAGGAGGAGAAGGATGAGAGGAGAGGTTTGAGGGAATTAGCAAACTGTTGCTGATCTAAAGATATAATGCTTCTGTGAAGTTTGGTGTGAGGAGTAGAAGGAGGGAGAGTTGTAGGGAGGGATGATATGTTGCAAGTAAGGAGATGGTGGTCAGAAAGAGGAAAGGGGGAGTTTGTGTAGTTAGAGAGAGTGCATCGATAGCTAAAGATCTGGTCAAGAGAGTGACTATCTTTGTGAGTGGGAGAATCAGTCCATTGTGACAGACCGAAAGAGGAAGAATGAGGGCAGGGGTGTCTGAGGAAAGGAAATAAGGTAGCCAGGCAGCCAAGTGATCTAGAACTTGAGTTGAGGAGCCAGGGGGTCGGTATATGACTGCAACACGTACAGAGAGAGGGGAGAATAAGCGAATCATGTGGGTTTTCGAATGAGGGAAATGTGAGGGAAGAGATGGGATGTATTTGTTGAAAAGTACAATGAGAGGAAAGTAAAATACCTACACCACCTCCTTGTCTATTACCAGACCAAGGAGTGTGGCTGAAGTGGAGACCCCCATGTGACAGAGCAGCAGTGGATGCTGTGTCTAGGGGAGAGAGCCAGGTTTCTGTCAGGGCCAGAAGGTTGAGGGAGCGAGAGATGAAGAGGTCATGTATAGAAGTAAGCTTGTTGCAAACAGAGCGAGAGTTCCAGAGTGCACAAGTGAAAGGGGTAGTGGCTTTTGATGCAAGAGGAATGTGAGTAAGGTTTGCATCATAATAATTATAACATCATAGACTTTTTGAGTAACATACGATTGAAAATGTTTTGTAACCCATGCATGGCTACATGCCTTGCATGTAAAGTTACTACATTTAAAATGGCCCTTACAGGCAAGCCAATTATTTTTATTTGTACTTTTCTCCTTTACCATACTTGGTGAAAGATAGTTTCCCAAAGTACGATTTCTCTTGGGAACAAAACAGCAACCATCTTTAATGACATCATATAGGTCATTATCACCCTTTAGAATTGGCAAATGTTTCTTGACAATCCTTTTTTTTATCTGTTCATACTGGTTACTGTAGGTAGTAATGAAAGAAAGTTTTTGTTTATCATATGTTCTTCTCTTTATATGTGTATCTGACAATAAATCCTTTCTGTCAAGTGTCTCTACTTGTGCAAAAGCATTTTCTATAGTTTGACATTTGTAACCTCTTTGGATAAATTTATCCCTGAGATTTATACTTTCCTGGAGAAAAATCTCATTCTCAGAACAATTTCGTTTGAGCCTCATATATTCACCCTTTATAATCCCAAAACCTTTCTCTGAATTACCTTTAAGTAATACATCTAAATATTCAGTTTCCGTTGGATTTGTTGAGTATGTAAACTGAAGCCCCACTGTATTGTCATTTAGATAATCAACAAAAACCTCCACTTCTAATGGTGTACCTTTCCAGATAAAGATTAAATAGTCTATGAACCTGTGATAAAATCTAATACTACTCCTGAATGGGTTACCATCTCCATAGACGTGGGACAGCTCCCACCAACCCATAAACAGGTTGGCATAGGAGGGGGCGAAACCCAATTTCAGCACTTCAATTTCTTCCTGACTTAGTACTATTGTAGTCATATTAATTACACTTAAATTTTGTACTTGTTCTTGGATTTGATTTCCCTTAGACCATATCTTTTGGTCTGTGCGCTTCCCTCTTCTCTTTCTTTTTATACCCCTATTCCTTGTTTTGTCATGTCCTGATGAAAAACCTGTTCTACTTGTTCTGTTTTATTATCTTGCATTGGACTCTGTTTATTAACTTCATAAACTTTCTTCCTTACTACCATCTCACCCTTGGTATTCATATCATTTACTGCTCCATCATTTTTGTCGTTTGCATTGGTAAAATTTTCCCCTAATATATGGTTAACCTGGTTCAATTGTACCTGGCTTACCTCTCCTGATGGTTGTAATGGATCTTCATGTGCCTGGTTAAGTATGGTAGATACTGTATCATCTTCATCAGTAGATGATATTTCAGAATCTGAAAGAGAGAATGATACATGAAATAAAGGGAAGGAACACAACTGGCTTACACAAAAAGGAAATTATAAATGTGGTAGTCGAAATTGTAATATGTGCTCACACATTCAGGAAGGGAACACATTTAATAGCACTAGTACAGAGACAGAATACAGCACAGCTTTTTATGCCAACTGCAGTACCACTTTTGTGGTATATCTCCTTACATGCAATATCTGTAAATTACAATATACAGGTCAAACTTCTAGAGAAGTCAGAAAGCGTTTCAATGAACACGCCAGAGATATCAAAAATTATAATAAAGACTCTGCAGTAGCCAATCACTTTAATAGTTTACATTTTTCTAATGAGGCCAATATAAGTATCAAGATAATCGATACTGTAAATCTATCCATCAGAGGGGGCAATAAATTTAAGTCTCTAGAAAGGAAAGAACTTTTCTGGATGCTAAAATTACAAACACGCTTCCCTAAAGGAATGAATCGTGAATGCGATATTAACTTCTTTATTGATAACTAAAGTATAAAATATTCTATGTATTACTCATGTATTCCCCTAGTATCCTATTTCTAACCTAGAGTCACTTTCATCATACTCAAACAGGTTTAATTTTGCATCTAGAATGAAATTGCTCTACTTACTAGGGACTATATGCATTATGTATTTAACATCACAAGTTTAGTATATCTTTAAGTCTATGTTTTACATTAACCTATAATCTGAAAATCTGCAATAGGACTATTACCTAGTATTGTTTTCAATTTTGTATAACAATAATTTTGTCCAACTGCAATAGATAAGGATTCAAGGTACATGTAATAATGTCACAGTTCTTACAAATTTTGTAATATACTCATTTCATAAATATAATAATAATATTCAAATGCCACTTTATGGTATATACAGATTGTTAACAGCCCCTGTCTTATGCCACATCTACCAAAATATTATCTGACATTGAGTGTAACTTTGTTTAAAATAACAACAATTATCTGAGAATTTTGTTTTTTGTTTTTAAACTTTCTAACAGAGATTAGGCGAGACTTGCCTTTCAGGGGTTAACTTATTTTGATGTTCCAATTAATAGTAATGGTTATCAGCTGAATTTTCAAACACAAGTTTCCCCTTAAAAGGTGAGCCTAGCCTTCTCTTTGCATGTCTATGAATAAGAGTACAGTCCGTACTCGAAACTAGTCAGACATTTTTTAGTGTCTATTTTTCTCCCCAGCCTTGCCTTTTGTCGATTTTTGTACCTTTTTCTAACGATCTTTACAGCGGTTGTAGCTGTTCAATTTTTAATTGCTTCACAAATAAAGACTCATTGTTTTTAAGTTATCTTCAGAAGTGCCTGCATTTTTTCTTTTTCCTGCATCTACATAGTGGCCGGGTTTCACCACTGCTACGGCACTCCGTTGGCTCTCTATGGAAGGACTATACTGAAACCGGCGTCACTTCCGGTTGTCTTGCTGAGTCCGCAGACGCTGCCAGGAACGCTGCACCTTAATGATACATGTTTAATGCCACTTTTGATGTTTTTCTTTCTATTAAAACGTTTGGACTTGTTTCTTTTTACTTGATTATGTGGCCATACATATACACTATTATTTCTATAGTTCATTTGGTCTCTGTCAAATTTTTTTATCTTTAGAGAGTCAATGTCCCCTTTAATAGCTGTGACCGATTCACCCAAAACTTCATCCAACTTTTTGTAATCCTTATGGTTAATAAACAAACTCTTATCCAACTGCAACTTTGTTATTTCATTTCGCAGCTGCTCCAATTGCTGTTTTTTAGAAGCAACCAACATCAGGATTAATCTTGTTGAACATTCAGTCAGGATAGAGTTCCAATCATTTATGAATTCTGTGTCTGTTACAAGGAACATAGGAAATGTATATACTCTAAGGCCTTTAGGGACCATTTTAAGTGAAACATATTTTCCATTAGATTAATGTCCAACCAAGTCTTATATTCTTTTATAAGAAGGGATTCAATTTTTTGAAAAATATCAGAGTGTAAATTTCTTAGTTTTGTCTGAAAGTAAAACATCAAGTGATGGTCTGGATCGTTCCATATCTGAAACAGCCCTTAAAGAAAAGGGAATTTCATCCATATTGCTAAATATATTATCAGGCTTGATGTATATTTATTTATTATATTCTATTTTTGTGCTTGTCTCTTTAATTTGTTATCAACCTTGAATCATAAACTCTAAATATTAATGCTTAAAGGACATGAAACCCAAATTTTTTCTTTCATGATTTAGAAAGAGCATACAATTTTATAAACAACTTTCTAATTTACTTCTATTATCTATTTTGCTTCATTCTCTTGATATTCTTTGCTGAAAAGCATATCTAGATATGCTTAGTAGCTGCTGATTGGTAGTTGCACATAGATGCCTCCTGTGATTGGTTCACCGTGTGCATTGCTATTTCTTCATTAAAGTATATCTAAAGAATGAAGCAAATTAGGTAATATAAGTAAATTGGAATGTTGTTTAAAATTGTATTCTCTACCTTAATCATGAAAGAAAATGTTTGGGTATAGTGTCCCTTTAAGCTAAGAAACCTTGTCTTTTCTGTGGCCTGGGTACATCTAAAAGAGGGAAATTTTTAGACAAAAGTCACAATTTTTCCAGAGCCGCTGTCAAATCAAATTCCCCACAGAATAAAACTTATGATATTCTTTTCCTCTTATCAAAATAGTATATTTATAAAGGATTCTTTTACCGCTTTCAGTTTGTTAGAGACAATGTCTTTACACAATGCTGTTGTACTCGGTATTATAACTTTATTTTACTCACGTCACCCAGGGGCAGTTCTCCTGTTAATCCTTATACCCCCACTTGAACTTGTCGAGACACAAAAAGAGGCTATAGTAGTTTTACCTCTCGGTCTGCTCTCGGATGACCTCCTAAGCTCGGTGCGTCCAACTTCTGGTGCCTATGTCCTGCGCTCCTGAATGACGTAACCGCTATGGAACTTTCGCTCACCCGTGATCAGCAGATATATTCTTCGGTTAAACATGAGTTAGTTATTTTCCTTAAATCCTATTACGATATTCAAACAGAGGACATGTAAATCAAGGTTGAAAGAGACTTGAGGTACCTGGCAAACCGCAACTGACTCCCTCGAGTCAGAATCCATAGTAGTAAGAGATGCAAAATGTAGCGGTGCACAGGAAAGCACTATAGAATATAAACATGTATTAGCAATAGGATAAAACAATGTTAAACCATAAAATGGCTTGCAAACACAGGAAAGTTCGGTATTACGCGTTTCGGCGTTATGCCGTCATCAGATACCTACATATGTCTCGCATTAATTGCCTTATAAAGGTACCTGTTTCTACTGATTGGATTTCCCCAAAATAACACACATAATTGAATCTCCTCCCATTTAACTCTTAGATTGTCATAACAAACAAGAGCAACAGGAAAGTGCATACAATATTATTAACCCCTTGTTACACAGAAAAAAATAAATTATATATATATATATATATATATATATATATATATATATATAATAAAACAATTAGTCTTTTAATAGTACCAGGTGTAAAAATTACAGAATTACAGTAGCAATTGCATAGGAAAACAAAAAGGTATATGAAACCTAATATTACAGCAGGACTTGCCTTGTGTCTTGCCCCTTGCCCAATCCATGTTGAATTCTTGTATAATTTTATTGTTAATGCCTCACTTATAAAATGTTCACTTTGATGAAACAAAGATTGAGTTATTTGGTCATAACAAGGGGCGTTATGCATGGCGGCAAATGAACACAGCGTACCAAGACAAACACTTGCTAGCCACAGTAAAATTTGGTGGATGTTCCATCATGCTGTGGGGCTGTGTGGCCAGTGCCGGTACTGGGAATCTTGTTAAAGTTGAGGGTCTCATGGATTCCACTCAATATCAGCAGATACTTGAGAATAATGTTGAGGAATCAGTCACAAAGTTGAAGTTACGTGGGGGCTGGACCCAAAACACTGCTCAAAATCTACTCTGGCATTTATGCAGAGGAACAAGTAAAATGTTCTGGAATGGACATCCCAGTCCCCAGACCTGAATATCATTAGAAATCTGTGGGATGATTTGAAGCAGGCTGTCCATGCTCGGCAACCATCAAACCTTACTGAACTGGAGATGTTTTGCAAGGAGGAATGGTCCAAAATACCTTCATCCAGAATCCAGACTCATTACAGGCTATAGGAAGCGTCTAGAGGCTGTTATTTCTGCTAAAGGAGTCTCTACTAAATATTGATGCAATATTTCTGTTGGAGTGCCCAAATTTATGCACCTGTCTAATTTCGTTTTGATGCATATTGCACATTTTCTGTTAATCCAATAAACCTCATTTCACTACTGAAATATTACTGTGTCCTTCAGTTATTTGATAGATCAAAATGAAACTGCTGAACCACTCGGTTATTTATAAATGAAAATCATGGAAATTGTCAGGGGTGCCCAAACTTTTGCATACGACTGTATATTTGTAATGACAAAATATATGTTAATTTAAAATCTATAGGATACAATTATTGATATAAAATGAATAAATCAATCAGAAATGCTATTGAAAATAAAAAATAGAATAATGTGAAATGTTCATATCTGAGTTTAGAATTGGGCCAATCAGTGTGGTCACCAAGGATAGGAAAGTCCGGGATCGGGACTACTCCAGATGTAGGGAAAAAACAATGTCCCACAAGCTGCTCCTCTTCAATAAAATCCAAGATGAAGAATCTATGATATCAATTACAATACAGTGGGTGTTTCCTAGTGTTATACTGTAATAACCGGAAGATATGTACAAATGTTCTGTGTAGATTTATACTCACAAGCAAAGCAGCACCCACTTGTGCTGAGTCAGGCCTGCTGGAAATTTTCAGTGTTCCAACTCACTGTTCTCAGGTACACCTCCTAGTGTAATACCTTAGTAGACAGTGGGAGATGCCTGATGAAACAGCTAGTACAGCTGAGAAACGCGTTGCAATCTGTATCTTATACTGAACATATTATTGTTTTTATTTACTAAGGGTGTGTGCATGCACCCCTAGTCTTTTATTATTGTTAGTTTTTAAAAAGATTTTTTTTTTTATCAACTACATTGGAAGCCTGAGCTAGTCCTTTTCCTGCATTGGAGCCAATATCTGGGAGTTGGTGCCATTAATTCCCAGGCCTGGGAACATTGAGCTGGGACACTCAGAGTTCCCAGTAGGATTGACTTAGCACAAGTGGGTGCTGCCTATAATACCTACAAAGATCCCTATACTCCCACTGTCTACTAAGGTATTACACTAGGAAGTGCTTTGTTTTTCTATCACCTACTACAGATCCCTATCCTTGCTATTGGAGGTGTACCTGAGAACAGTGAGTTGGGACACTGAATATTTCCAGCAGGCCTGACTCAGCACAAGTGGGTGCTGCTTTGCTTGTGAGTATAAATCTACACAGAACATTTGTACATATCTCCCGGTTATTACAGTATCACACTAGGAAGCGCCCTCTGTATTGGGATTTTTATCATAGATTCTTTATTTACTAATATGTGCTTCTAATGTAATTTATGTGAAATAAGGAAGTCAAAGAATTTGTATTCACGTGACCAACAGATGTGCATTTCTTTCATCCAGGTGGTGAGAGTCCATGATCTATTACTCGTAGGAATTACTGTACCACTAGGAGGAGGCAAAGATTACCAAGAGCTCTTTAAAACCCCTCCCACATAACTCAGTCTTTTATTTGCTGCTGCTGGAGGTGGTTGAAGAATGAAGATCTGCATTTGATTCTTCAGTTTGGGATCTTCAAAGGCGAGGTTACCAATCTATGTTCTATTACTCTGTGGAATTTGCAGGGCCCTTCAAGCTTGGCCTCTGTTGAAAAGGGAGTTTCATCTCCATTTCCATACAGACAATGTCACAGCAGTAGCTTATGTCAGCCATCGGGGCAACTCGTAGTTCCCTGGCAATATTGGAGGTGTCTCGGATTCTCTCACTTTGCCTCTGCTGGAGGTGGTTGAAGAATGAAGATCTGCATTTGATTCTTCAGAGAGAGGTGTTTTCAGTCCATATTGAGGCCCGGTTTCCCCTCAAAGTGTAGTGCTTGTCAGAGGTATGCATATGGGTTATGGTTTGTGATTCTTTTTTCACCATATGGGAATTTTTTCATAAACCATCTATAATTGGTCGCAGCGACTTGTCTTTTGCCTCTCTTTATGGATCTACAATATATTCCTATTCCATAACCTCTGCTGATATGTTTCAGTATTGTTTTGGCTGTCTGCTGTTTGTTTGCTAGTGGACAAGTGTCTATTAAGTTTCTTTTTATTAACATCTAGACATATAGCTATGTTATGGGCACTTATATATGTTTTATATATATTTTGCTATTATATTAGGCCCTGGGACAGATTCTTTTAACTATTCCCTTGCTGGTTTGTGTGTTTAGTTTGTATTTTACGCATTGGTTTCTAGGTTTACTCGTGTCAGCCAGGGATTATACTCCGCTTTCTCAGG
Organism: Bombina bombina; assembly: GCF_027579735.1. NCBI lineage: Eukaryota > Metazoa > Chordata > Amphibia > Anura > Bombinatoridae > Bombina > Bombina bombina. The sequence continues at coordinate 1,113,115,411 of NC_069501.1, read as the reverse complement.
ATATTTTTGGATCTCAGTAAAGTAAATTTCTAACTTGGTGGTAGGATCATCAGTTTATTATTCAAGGGGCTTCTTTTGCTCATCCTGCCTGGACTGTGATCAGTACAGATGCAAGTCTCTCAAGTTGGAGAGCTGTTTGGGGGTCTCTAACGGCACAGACAGTTTGGGATCCTCAAAGGCGAGGTTACTAATCTATGTTGTATTACTCTGTGCAATTTTCAGGGCCCTTCAAGCTTGGCCTCTGTTGAAAAGGAAGTCTCATCTCCGTTTCCAGACAGACAATGTCACAACAGTAGCTTATGTCAGCCATCGGGGCAACTTGTCGTTCCCTGGCAATATTGGAGGTGTCTCGTATTCTCTCATGGGCAGAAACCAATTTTTGTCTAGTCTCTGCAAATCATATTACATGAGTGAACAACTGGGAGGCAGATTTTCTTAGTCCTCAATCTCTACATTCAGGGGACTGGTCTGTTCATCAAGATGTGTTCAATCATATCTTTAGATCTTCAGAGTCTCCCAGAGATAGATCTGATGGCCTTTTTGTTTGAACAGCAAACTTTTCAGGTTCTTTGTGAGGTGCAGGGATCATCAGGCAGAGTTAGTGGATGCTCTGGTAGTTCCTTGACCTTTTTAGCATGCTTATCTTTTTCCACCTCTGGTTCTTCTTTCCAGAGTAATTTCCAAGATAAGGCTAGAGTAGTCTTCTGTAATCCTGATTTCCCCAGCATGGCCTTGCAGGATTTGGTATAGGGATCTGGTTCAGATATCCAGTTGCCCTTCTTAGCCTCTGGCTCTGTGGTCAGACCTTCTGTCGCAAGGTCCATGTTTCCATCTGGATTCCAAGTCTCTAAACTTGATGGCATGGAAATTGAATGCTTACAATCTATCAAAAGGTCTGGTAGGCCTTTCTTGGTGTATAGATTATTGTTTTTCTTGGCATTCTTTCAGAATTCATTGAATTTTGCAGGATGCTCTAGTTAAGGGCCTATTTGACATTTCTCTGAAGAGGCAGATTTCTGTCTTTCAGTTTTGTTCCACAGAAAGATTGCTAATCTTCCTGATTTCTTTCCTTAGATATGGAGAGTCCACAACGTCATTCAATTGCTAGTGGGAATATCACTCCTGGCCAGCAGGAGAAGGCAAAGAGCACCACAGCAAAGCTGTTAAATGTCACTCCCCTAGCAATAATCCCCAATCATTCTCTTTGCCTCTGTCAATGGAGGAGGTGAAGTTTGGTGTCTGAAGAAAAAAATTTGATTCATTTTCGCTACAAGCAAGATTTTTTTGGGGTATAGCTGTAGTCCATGTCAATCTCTACAGCAGAGTAGTGGTGGCTTTAAAACAGTTAGAAAGTGGTGAGGTAGTCCTTGCTTGGTTTTCTAACATATTTGCTGCCCATGGTCTAGAAAGCAAGCGTTAGTTGCTCTGTTCTTTCTTTTTCTACAGTATGTGTCCTTTCACGCCTAGTATGCTGTCTACCTGCCAGACAGCAGGATGTGCAGGTAAGTGCTTTTGTCTTCTAGGTTTGGAGACTTGCACTTTTATTTAACAAAAAATATGGATTATTGTTTTGGGACACATTAAACCCTTAGTAGGGTTTTTATTTTGGCAGTGTGCAGGCACAGGATGTATGTGTGAGACTTAAGGCTAACCTTCCTTTATGGATAGGAAAGGGTTAACTTTTTCTTTTTATTTGTGGCTCAGTTTATTCTGCTGTGTGCTAAAGGTCCCTTTTGCTTGGTTTTGTAGGAGCAATGGGTGTTTATTTTTTTGTTTATGTTTGCACTTGAGAGCAGCGTTAAAGCTATGTTCAGTTTGACTTTAAGAGTTGCAAAGATTTGCATCTCAGCTTCCTGTTAGTGTTTTTGCCACCTCTTTGCACCTCTTTGTACTGTTAAGCAAGCAGGTAACATGATTCACTGTGTCTCACGCTCTCAGTGTTTATAACGGCATCGACTGTGCTGGTTGCGTTTAGGAGACCGGCAAGGTTATTTGGCAAGCTGTTTTTTGTTTGCTCCAAACGAAGGGCAGGTAGGGCATCTAAGTTTGCTGAGCTGTAGAGGGCCTTCATTGGGGTTTGTCTTTTTGAGCGCACTATCGCTCAGTGTGTGCTTAAAATTTAAAGTGATAGTACTTTGAAAAAAAAAGAAGAAAAAAGTTTTATTTGCTTTGATCATGAAGCAGGAGTCTATTCCTATGGATAAATGTTTGTTGTGTCTTGAGGCCCAAATTGTTTTACCCATGCAATTTTTTTCCTCCTGTTTAGACAGAACTTTAAAAAGTCAAGAAACTTTTTGTTTCTGAGCCATATGTCTCCCAGGATGATGCTGTTCAGGCAATGCCACAGCTTTCTCCTCAAATGTCCCAAGCCTCTATGGCATCACATACAGTGCCCTGCAGTTCCTCTCAGCCTCCTGTTGGAGTTTATTTGCCTGCAGATTTTGCTACTCAGGTATCTTCTGCGGTATCTGCGGCATTATCTGCTTGTTGTGGAAATGCATAAGGAAAACTAAACATATTTCAGATAGTAAGATTTTTGTCCCTGCTGCTGCTACGCAGGTTTCCCTCCCTCATAATTCTGAGGAGGAGGTTTCCTCTGTGGCTTCTGAGAGTGAGATCTCAGATTCTGACAGTATAATTCCTTTGCCTGATGCTGAAGAAGTAAGCTTCAGGTTTAAGCTTGAACACCTTTGTGTATTGTTAAAGGAGGTATTGGCTACTTTGGACGACTCCGACTCTCCTGTCGCGGTCAATCCTAAAAAAATCTAGTAAACTTAACAGATACTATGATCCTTCCTCTGTGAAAGTGTTTCCTGTTCCAGACAGTGTGACAGAGATTATATCACATGGGAGAAGCCTGGGATTCCTTTTTCCCCTCTCCAGTTTTTAAAAAAATGTTTCCTGTTACTGACTCCATTAAGGATTCATGGCACATGGTGCCTAAAGTAGAAGGGGCTATTTCTACTTTGGCTAAGAGAATTACGATCCCTATAGAAGATAGCTGCTCTCTTAAGGATCCCATGGACAAGAAGCTGGAGGCTTATTTAAAAAAAATGTATGTTCATCAGGGTCTTCAATGGCACCCTGCAGTCTGTATTGCCACAGTAGCAAGTACGGCATCTTATTGGTGTGATGCTTTGTCTGAATCTATTTTAGAAGAGACTTCGTTGGAGGAGATTCAAGATAGGATTAAGGCTCTCAAACTAGCCAATTCCTTTATTTCTGATGCTAACATGAAAGTTATTAGACGGGGGGCAAGATGTCGGGCTTCTCTGTTCTAGCCCACAGGGCCTTGTGGCTAAAATCTTGGTCAGCTGATGTTACTAAGCTTTTGGCACTCCCTTACAAGGGAAAGACCTTGTTTGGACTTGGCAGAAATAATTTTTGATATTACGGATGGAAAGGGTCTTTTCTACCGCAAGATAAGAAGATCAGACTTAAAGGACATCAAAGTAACTTTTGTTCCTTTCGTAATTTTAAAGGTCAAAAGTCTTCCTGTTCCAAGCAGGAGCAATCCAAGTCTTCTTGGAAGCCCAAAAAGTCTTGGAACAAGGGGAAGCAATCAAAGAAACCTTCAGCTGAGCATAAGTCAGCATGAAGGGTTTGCCCCCGGTCCGGGACCGGATCAAGTGGGGGGCAGACTTTCCCTATTTTGTGAAGCCTGGATACGAGATGTTCCAGATCCTTGGGCTGTGGATATAGTATCTCAGGGTTACAAAACAGAATTCAAATATCTTCCTTCCTAGGGCAGATTTCACCTTTCAAGATTATCTGCAGACCAGGTAAAAAGACGGGCATTCTTAAACTGTGTTAATGATCTTTCCTCCCTGGGAGTGATTGTTCCAGTAAGGGAACAGGGTTTAAGATTCTATTTAAATCTATGTGTGGTGCCCAAAATAGATGGAACTTTTCGACCCATTTTAGACCTAAAGTGCCTCAGTTTCTCAGGGTACCGTCCTTCAAAATGGAAACTATTCGTTCCATTCTTCCTTTGGTCTAAAAGGGTCAGTTCATGACATCCATAGATCTGAAGGACATGTATCTTCATGTTCCCATCCACAGGGATCATCACAAATTCTTGAGATTTGCCTTTCTAGTCACACTTTCAGTATGTGGCTCTTCCGTTTGGCCTTGCCACATCTCCCAAAATTTTCTCAAAGGTTCTGGGGGCTCTCTTGGCAGTGATCAGGTCTCGAGAATTGCAGTGGCAATAGATAGATGCTCTGGCGGTTGCTTGGGATTTCGGTCTAGCATACCTGTTTCCTTCGTTTTCGCTCCTTCCATGAGCTATTGCTCGTATAAACAGGAGAGAGCATCAGTATTTCTAATAGCTTCTGCATGGCCTCGCAGGATCTGGTATGCAGACCTAGTGAAGATGTTATCTTGGCCACCTTGGAGGTTGCCTCTGAGGAAGGACTTTTCTAACTCGGGGTCCATAACTCCATCCAAATCTCGTTTCTCTGAAGCGGACTGCTTGGAGATTGAATGCTTAGTTCTGTCTAAGCGTGGATTTTCATTGAGACCATGATCCAGGCTCAGGGAACAGGGTCTTGGATTCTATTCAAAGCTGTTTGTAGTTCCCAAAAAAGAGGGAACTTTTCGACCCATTTTAGACCTAAAGTGTCTCAACAAGTTTCTCAGGGTACCGTCCTTCAAAAAGGATACCATTCGTTCCATTCTTCCTTTGGTCCAAGAGGGTCAGTTCATGACAACCATAGTTCTGAAGGAATGCATATCTTCAGGTTCCCATCCACAGGGATCATCACAAGTTCCTGAGATTTGCATTTCTAGACAAACATTTTCAGTTTGTGGCTCTTCCGTTTGGCCTTGCCACACTTCCCAGAATTTTCTCAAAGGTTCAGAGGGCTCTTTTGTCAGTTACCAGGACTCGGGGAATTGCAGTGGCACCCTATCCACCAATTTATCCACCAATCAGCAAGAACAACCCAGGTTGTTTATCAAAAATGTGCCGGCATCTAAACTTACATTCTTGCTTGCACGTTCATAAAAGATCTGCAGCACAACAGTAACTTCATATATAATCATTTTATTAGGCTTCAACACAAATTACAGGCCTTAGACCTGAGTCCACAACGTCATCGAAGAACATATACTGTCCATGGAAATTAACAAACACATATGAATTTTTAATATATGTTGAAGAAAAAAAAAAAACTTGCACAAGGGCCCTAAGTTCATTAGGTCCGCCACTGATTGTTAGAGCAAAACTGGGGAATTAAACAATAGCTTGCATTAATTGCCTTAAAGTATTAACCCAAACTTCCCTTGGATAAAGTTAAACAAGCACTTTTTTAAATGCATTTTACAGCGAAAGGTTGAAAAATAATGTATATTGCAATAATTTTTCACTTGCAATAATGAAACATTTTATGCATTGTTAAAATGTCAAGTTTAATGGGCCTTTAAATGAAAGTCTTGATATCAAACTCAATAAACTAAAACCAACACTTAACCCTACATAGAGATTTTGGAAACCTCTATTTCAGCATTTTTTTTTCAAGTGATGTATTATGATGGATGATTATGATAATAAGCATGCTGTGGTATTGGTGCGTTATATCACCACGGCTTTGCATGTATTTGTAACTTAGTGCACAAAAGTGTAGTTGAGAAAGGAAAAGCTAGGACAGAAATTATAGGGTGGGATAACAGATATTGCATTTTTAGGGTCTAGAAGTTTGTTGGTGTCCAGTTTATGCATTGCCCTTTTTCTTCTATAAGATAGGACAAGTCCACGGATTCATCCTTTACTTGTGGGATATTATTCTCCTGCTAACAGGAAGTGGCAAAGAGCACCACAGCAGAGCTGTCTATATAGCTCTTCCCTTGACTCCACGCCCCAGTCATTCTCTTTGCCTACTCTAAGTACTAGGAAGGGTAAAGTGAAAGAGGTGATAAAATGTTAGTTTTTATTTTCTTCAAGCAAGAGTTTTTTGTTTTTTTTTAACATTTTTTTATTGAAGTTTAAAAAAAAAAAAAAAGGAGAAATACAATATACAGTGTTCGCTCATCAGAGGAAAATAATACAGAGCACCACAAATAATTGTTGCGACATGCTGGTCATTCAAAAAGTGAAAACAGAAAAAAAGAACTCCACCTTACAGGTCTGTGCTAATAACAAGGTTTTGAACTGTACAAAGGGAGAACTTACCCATCTGAAATATCAAACAGCATGTTTAGGTTTAGTGCAATTGTAAACATAAAAGAACTACTATGTAAGGTGAGTATGCAAAGGTGACATCGCATAGAGTGCCCAGATGGTGCGAAAAAGGAACTATGAGCTATATAAAATGAAACTTCATTTTTGTTATATTAACTTAGAGAGGGTCCCCACGTCTATATTAAAAAATATTCTTTACCATTCTATTGTAATAATAGCCAGAAGTGGGGAGTTAGCTTATGCAACGGCCATTCTTAGGCCTTGTGAGATAGAGAGAAGGAAGAAAAAGCAGCGGGCAAAAGCCGCTCACATTATAGAAGGAAATAGAGAGAGTGTTGTCTACAAGAGGGTAGTAGAACAACCAGGTGAGAAGGTAGATAGTGTGAGAAGAGGGATAATTTTTTCAATTTGTAGGTATCTAAGGTCAGGAAACAAAGCTGCTTGTTGTGTGATCCATTGCCTTTAAGTACATTTTCTAATCTGAACATTCTATCAAGGCAATAACCAGGACAGTAAAGTAAAAAGGAAAAGATGTCTCCCCTGACGTAGTTACTTAAATACAAGCATAGAACATTGGATGCAATCTTTTAAAAACCATATATAAGCCCGCCCCAGTGCAATGGTGGAAACCACTTACATAATTAGAGATTCCAAGTACCAGAAGTCACATCCTAAGTACATCTTATAGAACAAACATGTGAGGGATATACTTCTAGATATCAGCATTGCAATGGTTAAATATGAGTATGCATAACCCAACGGGGATGTTAGAAGCATAAATACATACCATACCCTGGGAGGAGGAAAACATGGAGAGGGAATGAGTAATTAGAGTAATATTATATGGGGCATACCTACAGGGATTACAATATCTTACGGTTATAGGCGAAGGGGGTATACTAAGAGGTTTATTAGGAGCACCTAAAAGTTAATCTGCAGCTTCTTCTGCCCCCTTTCAAATAGATAAATAATAAGGGGAAGGGGGCCATGTAAAAAACAAAAGAAAAAGGAGAAAATTATCAGTCACTAGAGCTATATCCAGCAGGCTGTATATGTTGACCAGCACCCCTAACCCACACCATATCTTGGGCAAAGCAGGCAATATGAAACTGAGGCATAAGTTTGGGTCAATAATTCCTCCAGATCTCTGATGTGACCTGACAGGGAGGTGAGAAGGCTCTGGGTAAAACAGCAAATTGGGCCATAGTTATTCTTAGGTAGTGTTAAGAGTCTTAGAAGTATTTTCTTTGTTTGATGTCTGGGGAACTCCCATAGTGAAGTTGTGTGTGGATCGTTCTTGACTGCTCCCAAAATTGCCTTAACCTCAGGGTGACTGCGAGAGACAGGCCTTAAGTTCAAATTCCTAGGGTGCAGTGATGCACACGCAGTTGTTAAAGCTTGTTTGGCAGCAGACTGTGCTCTGTGACTTACGTGGTGCTTTCTGGCGGTTTCCGGTAGGGACACAACCCTCCTCTGTTGCAGAGTCTCCCTCACGACTTGTGGGAGGCATTTGGCAAGCTCCCTGAGTGCCCGAAGGCTTTGCTGAAGATCAGCGTAGTGGGCCGTCGATCGATGCAGCCTCCTGTCTTTTTCTTGTACCTGAGGGGCCATATCTCTGCAAGAGGCAAGGTATCGTGTGTAGGCTGCGTCCCAAGAGTGGTATAGAGACTGTCTTTCAGCAGCTCCCAGTCCCGACACCAATATGAAGATAAAGGAAGTAGAGGGGTAAGGGGGGGGGGGGGGGTTCCGCAGCTCTGAGCGTAACAATAATGAGAAAGTCTCTAGGCAAAGCAGGTGCAGTAGAATTCTAAATAGGGAAAGTCTGGTAGAAGGTCCAGGTCATATCCCGTTAGTTTATGAGCTGGCAACATGCTGAGCAGTGATGTGAATTAATCCGCTTTAAGTAGTAAGAAGATAAGGGCTAAAATGGCGGCTTGTTCTTCTGAGGCTCAGAGCCGCTTCATACCGGAGCTTTGTGCTGGATCTTTCTTTGTCTAATCTCTGCCTAATGAGCTGTTTAAAGCACCCCTTAATAAGGTATGTGCATAGAGATAAAAATGAAGGTCTTTCCAAGGGATTAATAGCATTTAGTGGCTCAATATAGGATTAGTTTGAAGAGCTCTATGTGAAAGCGTCTGCTCTGCTTGGCGGTTAGCTCCGCCCCCTGAGTTTTTTATTTTAAATGGTACCGGTGTGTACTATTTTCTCTCAGGCAGCAGATGGATGAAGACTTCTGCCTGGAGGCTGATGATCTTAGCATTTGTCACTAAGATCCAGAGCAGTTCCCACAGAATAGCTGAGGAGTACTTAAGAAACTTCAGTGTGAGGAACATTTTTCATGCTCTAAGCAGTGATGTATGTTCAGTCATTTTTTTCTGGAGAGGCTGTGGTATTTCAGGATTGGCTGACAGTATCCCCATGAGGGTAAGGGTAAGCAGTAATCTTAAAAGAAGAGGGGTATTACTAAGCTTGCATATAGGGGCTAAGAAAAAATGGTTGACACTGAGTTTGAATGTTTGTGGGCAAACGTTTATTTAACTGGGAGGGCTGATAGCGTTTTTGGCAGGAACTTTTTGATGCTTTAATGAGAGGGTACACTTGGCTTCTTTTTGGGTTTAAGAACCCACATGGCTAGTTTGAGACCGCTCTGGTGCGGTTCATTTGGGCTGAGAGACATCGAGTGAGATGGGCGGGGCCTATATTCACGCCTCAGTTGCACAGTTGTATTTGACAGGCAAGCAGCAAGCTCCAACTCCGGTGGGCCCTTGTGAGAGTATTGGGCCAAATCGAAGCTTTAACCCTTTTTCCAGGTCCCTGAGGGCAGGTAGGCGCCACAGCAGGGCGAGGTGCAGGGGGTGTTTTTTCCGGATTTAAACGTTTATTAATTATCTGGTTTTTACAGTAAGGGTTAAGTGTTCCTTTCCTTGTGGGGCAAACTTAGCTGCATAATTTTGAATACTTATATCAAAAAATTTAAACGATTTGATTATTTTAAAGCAGTTTTGCAAAACGTGTATGCTTTTTTTCTCTTAAAGGCGCAGTACCGTTTTTTTAAGATTGTTATTTTTTCACTAAATAAAGTATTTTCAAGTCAGTTTGTGGTCATTATTATCCTGTTTAACATTTCTTGCATTGAGGAAAGCCAATGTTCAATGTGTTTGGAAGCCATTGTGGAACCCCCACTTAAAATGTGTCCCTCATGCACTGAAAGGGCAATAAATTGCAAAGAACATATTTTAGCTGATAAAAGTATGTCGCAGGATGATTCTCAGTCAGAAGAGAATCAGGTTATGCCATCTAATTCTCCCCAAGTGTCACAACCATTAACGCCCGCACAAGCGACGCCAAGTACGTCTAGTGCGTCTAATCCTTTCACCCTGCAAGATATGGCCGCAGTTATGTCTACTACCCTCACAGAGGTTTTATCTAAACTGCCTGGGTTGCAGGGGAAGCGTAGTAGGTCCGGTGTGAGAGTAAATGCTGAGCCCTCTTTATGAGTTGGGGGTGAGGGAATTGCTGTCTGAGGGAGAGCTTTCTGATTCAGGAAAGATGTTCCCTCAGACAGACTCAGATATGACAGCTTTTAAATTTAAGCTAGAACACCTCCGCTTGTTGCTCAGGGAAGTTTTAGCGACTCTGGATGGTTGTGACCCTTTTGTAATTCCACCAGAGAAATTGTGTAAAATGGATAGATATCTAGAGGTTCCTGCTTACACTAATGTTTTTCTGGTCCCTAAGAGGATTTCGGACATTCTTACTAAGGAGTGGGATAGACCAGGTATTCCGTTTTCTCCCCCTCCTACTTTTAAGAAAATGTTTCCCATATCGAACACCATTCGGGATTCGTGGCAGACGGTCCCTAAGGTGGAGGGAGCTATTTATACCTTGGCTAAGAGTACAACTATACCTATTGAGGACAGTTGTGCTTTCAAAGATCCTATGGATAAAAAATTAGAGGGTCTTCTAAAGAAAATATTTATTCATCAGGGTTTTCTTCTGCAACCTATAGTGTGCATTGTTCCTGTAACTACTGCAGCTGCATTTTGGTTTGAGGCTCTAGAGGAGGCTCTTAAGGTTGAGACCCCATTAGATATTCTGATATTCTGGATATAATTAGGGCTCTCTAGCTAGCTAATTCTTTGATAACAGATGCCGCTTTTCAACTGGCTAAATTAGCGGCAAAGAATTCAGGTTTTGCCATTTTAGCGCGTAGAGCGTTATGGCTTAAGTCCTGGTCTGCTGACGTGTCATCAAAATCTAAGCTTTTAGCCATTCCTTTCAAGGGTAAGACCCTATTCAGGCCTTAACTGAAAGAGATAATTTCAGACATCACTGGAGGAAAAGGCCATGCCCTTCCTCAGGATAAGACAAATAAGATGAGGACCAAACAAAATAATTTTTGTTCCTTTCGAAACTTCAAAGGTGGTCCCTCTACCTCCTCCTCTGCTGCAAAGCAGGAAGGGAATTTTGCTCAATCCAAGTCTGTCTGGAGACCTAACCAGACTTGCAACAAGGGTAAACAGGCCAAGAAGCCTGCTGCTGCCACCAAGACAGCATGAAGGGGCAGCCCCCGATCCGGGACCGGATCTAGTAGGGGGCAGACTTTCTCTCTTTGTTCAGGCTTGGGCAAGAGATGTTCAGGACTCCTGGGCTTTAGAAATCGTGACCCAGGGGTATCTTCTAGACTTCAGATTCTCCTCCAAGGGGGAGATTCCATCTTTCTTGATTGTCTGTAAACCAGACAAAAAGAGAGGCGTTCTTACGCTGTGTAGAAGACCTATATACCATGGGAGTAATCTGCTCAGTTCCAAAAGCAGAACAGGGGCAGGGGTTTTACTCCAATCTGTTTGTGGTTCCCAAAAAAGAGGGAATCTTCAGACCAATCTTAGATCTCAAGATCCTAAACAAAATCCTTCAAGATGGAGACCATTCAGACTATTTTACCAATGATCCAGGAGGGTCAATATATGACCAACGTGGATTTAAATGATGCGTATACTTTACGTTCCTATCCACAAAGATCATCACCAGTTCCTCAGGTTCGCCTTCCTGGACAAGCATTACCAGTTTGTGGCTCTTCCCTTGGGGTTGGCCACAGCTCCCAGAATTTTCACAATAGTGCTACGGTCCCTTCTGGCTGTTCTAAGGCCGCGGGGCATAGCAGTGGCGCCTTATCTGGACGATATCTTAATTCAGGCGTCAACTTACCAACTAGCCAAATCTCACACGGACATCGTGTTGGCTTTTCTAAGGTCTCACGGGTGGAAGGTGAACATAAAAAAGAGTTCACTTCTCCCCCTCACAAGAGTTCCATTCATGGGAACTCTGATAGATTCGGTAGACATGAAAATTTTTCTGACAGAGGTCAGGAAATCAAAGATTTTAACCACCTGCCGAGCTCTTCATTCCATTCCTCGGCCGTCAGTGGCTCAGTTTATGGAGGTAAATCGGACTAATGGTAGCTGCAATGGACATAGTTCCGTTTGCTCACTTGCATCTCAGACCACTGCAACTATGCATGCTCAAACAGTGGAATGGGGATTATGCAAATTTATCTCCTCAGATAAATCTGGATCAAGAGACCAGAGACTCTCTTCTTTGGTGGTTGTCACAGGATCATCTGTCCCAGGGAATGTGTTTCCGCAGGCCAGCGTGGGTCATAGTGACGACGGACGCCAGCCTATTGGGCTGGGGTGCAGTCTTGAATTCCCTGAAAGCACAGGGTGTGTGGACTCAGGAGGAGGCTCTCCTCCCGATAAATATTCTAGAACTGAGAGCGATATTCAATGTGCTTCAGGCGTGGCCTCAGCTGGCTTCGGCCAGATTCATAAGATTCCAGTCGGACAATATCACGACTGTAGCATATATCAATCATCAGGGGGGAACAAAGAGTTCTCTAGCGATGATAGAGGTTTCCAAAATAATTTGATGGGCAGAGACTCACTCTTGCCATCTATCAGTAATCTATATCCCAGGATTGGAGAACTGGGAAGCAGATTTTCTAGGTCGTCAGACTTTTTATTCGGGGGAGTGGGAACTCCATCCGGAGGTGTTTGCAGAATTGATTCATCACTGGGGCACACCAGAATTGGATCTGATGGCACCTCGTCAGAATGCCAAACTTCCTTGTTACTGGTCCAGATGAAGGGATCCTTAAGCAGTACTGATAGATGCTCTAGCAGTACCTTGGTCGTTAAACCTAGCTTATGTGTTTCCACCGTTTCCTCTCCTTCCACGTCTGATTGCCAGAATCAAACAGGAGAGAGCTTCAGTGATTTTGATAGCACCTGCGTGGCCATGCAGGACTTGGTATGCAGACCTGGTGGACATGTCATCTCTACCACTGTGGACACAGCCGCTGAGACAGGACCTTCTCATTCAAGGTCCGTTCCAACATCCAAATCTAGTTTCTCTGCGGCTCACTGCCTGGAGATTGAACGCTTGATTTTATCCAAGCGGGGATTCTCTGAGTTGGTCATAGATACCTTGATTCAGGCTCGAAAGCCTATCACTAGGAAAATTTATCATAAGATATAGCGTAAATATCTTTATTGGTGTGAATCCAAAGGATACTCATGGAGTAAGATCAGGATTCCTAGGATGTTGTCCTTTCTGCAAGAAGGATTGGAGAAGGGGTTATCAGCTAGTTCCCTAAAGGGACAGATATCTGCTTTGTCAATTTTACTGCACAAGCGTCTGGCAGATGTTCCAGACGTTCAGTCGTTTTGTCAGGCTTTCGTTAGAATCAAGCCTGTGTTTAAACCTGTTGTTCCGCCATGGAGTTTGAATTTAGTTCTTAAAGTTCTTCAATGGGTTCTGTTTGAACCTATGCATTCCATAGATATTAAGCTTCTATCTTGGAAAGTTCTGGTTTTAGTTGCTATCTCTTCGGCTTGAAGATGCGACTTGCCTTATCTTGCTTTTTCAGTCTGATAAGGTGGTTTTGCGTACCAAACCTGAATTCCTTCCTAAGGTTGTTACTAATAAGAATATTAATCAGGACGTTGTTCCTTCCCTGTGTCCTAATCCTTCCTCTAAGAAGGAGCGTCTGTTGCACAACTTGGACGTGGTTTGTGCTTTGAAGTTTTACTTGCAAGCGACCAAAGATTTCAAACATCTTCTCTGTTTGTTGTCTATTCTGGAAAACGTAGAGGTCAAAAAGCTACGGCTACCTCTTTCTTTTTGGCTGAAAAGCATCATCCTTTTGGCATACGAGACTGCTGGACAGCAGCCTCCTGAAAGAATTACAGCTCACTCTACTAGAGCGGTGGCTTCCAGACGGGCTTTTAAAAATGATGCTTCTGTTGAACAGATTTGTAAAGCTGCGACTTGGTCTTCACTTCATACCTTTTCCAAATTTTACAAATATGATACTTTTGCTTCTTCGGAGGCTATTTTTGGGAGAAAAGTTCTTCAAGCAGTGGTGCTTTCTGTTTAGCCATCTGTCTTGTCCCTCCCGTTCATCCGTGTCCTGTAGCTTTGGTATTGTATCCCACAAGTAAAGGATGAATCCGTGGACTCGTCATATCTTATAGAAGAGAAGTAAATTTATGCTTACCTGATAAATTGATTTCTTCTATGATACGACGAGTCCACTGCCCGCCCTGTCAATTTAAGACAGATTATATATTTTTTTTATTTAAAACTTCAGTCACCTCTGCACCTTTTAGTTTCTCCTTTTTCTTCCTGTACCTTCGGTCGAATGACTGGGGGGTGGAGTCAAGGGAGGAGCTATATAGACAGCTCTGCTGTGGTGCTCTTTGCCACTTCCTGTTAGCAGGAGGATAATATCCCACAAGTAAAGGATGAATCCGTGGACTCGTCGTATCATAGAAGAAATCAATTTATCAGGTAAGCATAAATTTACTTTTTTTTCTTGGTACATAGCATTGGATACATATATCCAATAGGACCTTGCGTGGCATACTTGTTTCATGAGTGCCCATGGTGTTACTCATAATAGATTTTATGTGAACTACCGCTATACATTACGGATACCAATCAGCAAGGTGCAGAACCGAAAATGGGCAGGCTCCTAATCTTACATTATTGCTTTTTCAAATAAAGATAGCAAAAGAACGAATAAAAATTGATAATAGTAGTAAATTAGAAAGTTGCTTAAAATTGCATGCTGTATCTGAATTATGAAAGTTTAATATTTACTAGACTATCCCTTTAATAGATATGGGTAAACTAAATGAACTGATAAATGGACAGACATAATTTGTTCAAATTTATGTTTTTGCAAAAGAAAAACAAAATTTTTTTTGCACTTCTCTCATTTGCAAGTTAAATGGTTAAAATTACTTTTTATGTTTACAAAAAACTCAAATAACCTTTTGCCAAATCCACCATAATCTAGTCCCTGGTTTCTCAACAGCCGGGCCGTGGCCCAGTACCGGGCCGTGATAGCCCTGCTGGTGGGCCCTGACCTGTCATGCCCCCACTGCACACTCTTACCCTACTGCACACCAGGGGCAGACTGACCAATCAAGGCCCCAGGAAAACTGAAAAAACACTGACCCAAATGTATTCAAATTTATGCAAATGAACATGGTAGCCTCTCTGTCCTAATTCCAACAGGCCCATCAACCTCCAGAGCCAGGACCCCCAACATTAAGGGCCAAAGAAAGGGCCCCCAACCTCCAGGGCCAGACCTCACACTCTATGGCTCTCACAGCGACAGACCCTCGGCCGGACCCCCCACACTCCAGGGCCCCCACTAAACCCACACTGAACTGCTTAGTTATTGATAGGGCAAATCCCTGCTTACTATATATATATATATATATGGGGTAGTGTACCTCATAGAGTGCAATATTTGCAAACTTCAGTATATTGGAAAAACGGTGAGAGAAATAAGAAATAGAATTAGGGAGCACTTATCCAGTATCACAGTAGACACTGAAAAGAGCAGACAAAGAGAGGACAAACTGCTACCAATAACTAAACATTTTATAGAGGTACACAATAGGAACACCACATCACTCAGATGGACAATAGTAGAAAAAATAACCCTAGACTCAAGGGGGGGAGATCTTGACAGTATACTCAGTAAAAAAGAGGTATACTGGATGTTCCGCATGAAAACAAATGTACCCTATGGATTTAATTCCAGGTTTGAGCTTATAAATTTTTGGAAATAAACCTATTATGTAAGGAATTCTAGTCAAGAAAGTAAAGGATTAAGATATATTCAAGTAACTAGATAACCAAGGGTTTAACCTAGAGCTCTGGAATTTAAACAAAATAAAATTAAATAAAATTTAAATCCTGTAAATAACAATTTCGAGATGACACTAATGTTTAAACCAATGACAATGATTTTGCTAAACTCGAATTAATGTTATATTTTAAACAACAATAGACTTCAGAAGCCTACAATTAAAAAAGCATATACTCACAATAAAAGTTTCAGGTACCCCATACCATATAATATAATAGAGAGGATACTATACACATTATAACACTCAGGGGTTAACTGTCTGAAACAAATTGGGCAAGACTGTTTTTAATTAACCTCATTATGAAATGTATATAGTTGTGCAATTACTGCACCAGATCAGAGGTCTATGAGTACGGCTCAACAGAGCTGAAACGCGTAAGACCTGACCTGATCTGATGCCCTTTTATTTCCCCCATGTTTTGGATATGCTTTTAAATATATTTCAATAAACTTCAAGTTTTAATCTACTCACGGCTGGAAATTCCTTTGCTTGTATTTGGATATATATATATATATATACACACACAGTATATATATATATATATATATATATATATATATATATATATATATATATATATATATATATATATATTCACACCAGCAAAGAAGGCACTCTCAGTTGTTTACAAATTCATTTATTTGTTAAGGTAAACATTTTTGGGGTCTCCCCGTCCTCAGACCACTGAGGTTTGAGGACAGGGGAGACGCCGAAAATGTTTACCTTAACAAATAAATGAATTGGTGAACAACAGAGAGTGCCTTCTTTGCTGTTGTGAATATTATTCTGATTAAAAGTGCACCCCGGAAGCTCTCTTGGATATTGAGTGCTGGTTCCCTATCTTGCATTAGTGTGTGTATATATATATATATATATATATATATATATATATATATATATATATATATATATATATATATATATATATATATATATATATATATATATATATATATATATATATATATATATATATATATATATATATATATATATATATAATATACCGGGCCCTGGACATGTCCAGCTAAAATTTACCGGGCCTTGATGTCACTTTGGTTGAGAACCACTGATCTAGTCAACAGATTAACTATACATCTAGATGCTGGATCCTGAATTGGATTAATTTCTAATTCCTACGTGGTATTAGAATGAACTGCTTTACAAGATAAATAACACTGTTAAGCAGGTCTGGTGAATGTGTGGGGCTATAGTTTCTAAACTTTTTTTTATTGGGCATGACCAAGTATGAACGGTTTAGAGAGAGAGAGTTTAAAGAGCCAGAATGAGCCTTCGGGAAAGTGAGTGCCCTTATGTATATGCAGGACTTTGGTTGTGTATATGTATTATGTATGTGTATATGTATAAGTGTATATATTGGGGCTGGGCGATATGGGTAAAAAAAATCGTGATTTAAAAAATTAACAAAACACGATAGCGATTTTATCGCAATTTTATTAAAAATTACTATAACACCTTAATTTTTCAATAAAACGTTTATTTAACACAACAGAATCTTACTGTACATGTTTCTCAATGTCCAATACACTCTCTTGGAGCATAAAAATACAAACCACAAAATAGTTAAAATAAAATTAGCTAGTGCTACCTGTGCTGTGGTTACATAGTAGAAACGTTTATTTAACAGTACACTACAGAATCTTACTGTACATGTTTCTCAATGTCCAATAAATTATTTGAATTTGTACACTCTGGGAATCTACACTTGACTCAACTAAATTATATATTACATAAATATAATAATTGCATTTATAATCTATATCTAGTAAGTAAGTCTACATACTTACTATATAATCTATCTACTAGATAGATGATAGAGTAGACTAGTAGATATTATTTTATATATATTTTTGTAACCATCATGTTGATTATATTATATTTTACAATTCACTTCACAATACATCCTACAAGCAAGAAGCAACCCTTAATGAACATTTATAAATAAAATATATTGTAAAATGTAATCAAGCTCCATGTTATGCGCCACAGAAGTAAAAAAAAAAAAAAAAAAGTCAGTAAGGCACTTTAAAGTTTCTGTACAATACTCACTTTATTGCTCACAATTTTAAACTGTCCCACCGCCACACCACTCCCAGATGACTCCCACACTCTCTTCGATCTCTTCCAAAATGGCCGTTTCGCAGGCATTCTCAGGGCCGCACACTGGTCCACCTCTCATCCTCCCTCTCCGCCTCTGTTTTCATGGCAATCTAAAGATTTTTTTATTTAAAAAAAAAAAAAATCGCGTCCTCTCGCAGTCTTTGAACCGCGTTGATTAATTGTACAGCCCTAGTGTATATGTATAGTGTGTATGCTCTATTAGTTTACTGAAGATAAGCTTCTTTTATGCAGATTTTTTGATTTACAGCATATAAGTGTACAAAGAGAGAATCGAGAATATGACTGACATTAAGTAATCAGTATACACTTTTTATAGTTAATTCAATTAGTAGGTGTAACAAAAAAACAAAAAAAAGGTCAGTTTTTATGCTAATCTAAATACATTTTCCCAGCTGAGCATACTAAAATGTGCAAGCAAGAATCATTAACCGTGACAACCACTGCAATTTCTTTCTTGCAAATACCCAGTCATTTATTTTTGTAGCCTTTATATATAATGTATAGGCACCATTCTGTTGTTTCTTAAAAGGCCAAAGGTTGGTTTTATAAAAATTTTAATTTTGACAACCTCTAAAATCCAGTTAGTTTGCTCATGGTATATTTCTTCTTTAAGCTGGTGAGAGTTTGATTCCTTACTCAGCAGTGTTTCTCAATCTTGGTCCTCAAGTACCTCCAACAGGCCAGGTTTTCATTATAGCTGAACCAGTGCACAGGTGAAATAATAAGCTAATCAGTAACAACATTGTTACTGACCTCCTCTCACTCATTAGCTGATTATTTCACCTGTGTACTAATTCAGCTATAATTAAAACCTGGCCTGTTGGGAGTACTTGAGGGCTGTGGTAGAGAAACAATGCTCTAGAGCTTTAAGTATTCCACCTACTTCCCTTACTCTCCCAGTATTGGAACTCTGTGTGATCTTTAGGGCTCTTCAGGTCAGGCCTCTTCTTCAGTGAGACAAGATTATGGCTGTGCCCTATATCAATCTTCAGGGGGGCACCCGCAGTTCTCTACCGATGATTGAGGTAGTGGGTATCATGAATTGGGCAGAGGTGCACCAATGTACTATCTCACTCGTTCACATTCCCACGGTCAACTACTTGGAAGCAGATTACCTGAGTCAGTAGACCTTGCACTCAGGAGATTGGTCTCTCATTCAGTGTTTTTTTTTTTCTTTTTTTTTAAATATATTTTTTATTGAAGTCATAAAAAAAAAATACAACCAAGGTTATGCCCCAAAACATTTACAGAAGAGTGCAAATACAATAGTATGAGATAAGTGTCACAAACAAAACCCTACAGTAAGGGTATAATGTATCCAACCAGCATACGCAATGTTATAGAATTTGGGCAGTTTACAGTAAGACTTCAGTTTATAATAAAGGTAATAACAATAAAACAAAAATAGTCCTCCCTGGGCCATTTAGCAAGTAAATTGGAGTGTCCACTCAGATACAACTGGGGCCAGGGGGGATTAGCTTTATAGTTTAAAAAGGGGGGGATGCAGCGGGCAAAAGCCGCTCGTAATATAAAAAGGGGGGGGGGATGGAGGGCGGAGCCGGTCGAGGTGTCAATCTTGAATTAACTATTATCGGGACCCTAAGTGAGCATTAGTTTGAGTTGCCAAGTAGACTCCTAAAAATATCTAGACAGAGTATAAATTGGAATACCCAATTAAAGGGATATAGTGGCGAGCTTTCATTAATCTCATTATGACCTGGAGGCAGAGTTTAATAAACCAGTATGAATCTTAGTACCTGGGATATGAGGACTAGAGTAAAAGTAAACATATAATACCACGGTGTCAAGACCAGAAGTAGGAATTGACTTTCTATAAAATGAATATGGGTGACTCCTAGCATTATTAAGAGGGGTGGGGGACATTAGTATGTATAGAACATAAGAGATTTCTAGGTGAGCTCCTCCCCTAGGGAGTTACCAGTCATAGGTGGTGTGGGAAAAAGGCATAGGGGTATGACCCGCAGGCAACCAGTACCGACGGGAAAGGGGGAGGAAGAGCCCACCAGAGACAAGTAATTTTGTATTAATATTAAACTCAACATAAGCAATGTCATATCCTAGGAACATAATTATAATAACGCAGAAGCATAGCGTAATTCCATGCACAGTTATAGAGGCAGAGAGTATTATATACGTTAAATGAACACACTAGCGCCTAAACATATACACATCTCTGCGTGCGAATGAAAAAAAAACAAAACTATATCTATGTCTTAGCATAGTCTTTGAACCTATGAGCAAGAGAGCTGTCACTCTTATTGTGGTCATAAACTAAATTTGCCCATCTTATCTAAGTTATCCTCGTAAGCAGCCTCATAGGAGCTTATTATTCCAGAGCCTCATATAAGGGATAGACGATGAGTGACCAGTTGTTAGTAGGTGCTAATATAGGAGGAACAGCATATATACACAATGTGGGGGTCAGAGAATGCGGGCATTGTAATCAGAGGCGTAAAAAGTGAAAGTAGGGTATATGGCGGGCTATCCAGGGCAATCAAACATGAGATAGTCACATAGGAGGCAGACTTACATCTAAACATCAGGCTTAAACACCCATATCAAGATAAATCCCCTTATTGAAAATTAGATTACATTCTCTGCTTCCATGGTGACACCAAAGGCTAAATATAAGCACATTACAGATAAATAAGTGTAAGCAGAAGTATCAGGCAATGGAAATAAGACCGTTAAACATGTTAAAATATCACATAGCTGTACTAAAACATAACCCAAAGTATTCTCCAAGACTACTGTGTATAGACTTTCAGTAACATAGTAATATGCAACATTCTAAATGGTGAGGGACTTAAAGATAGTCAGTAAGTCCCATTAATAGAGCTATGACCTAACTATATTATATGAGTTAGGAGCAGACAGGGAGTACAGTAAGGTAGCATTTCAGGAGAGTTATAATAGACAAAACAATATAAAGCCCTATAATACATTGCACCACCCACCACATATCAGGGTTAACACATGCTGAGGAAATAGAAATAGAAGTGTACTTGATTCAAGCCCAGTAAATACAAAGAGGCTTATATAATGTAGCTCACTTATAGATAAACACTAAATATTACCTTGAATATTTAACATGACACCAAATAAATTAGAATTCAATGGACAGCATAAAATTAAACTATAGATAGAATAGGCAACCACAAGTATTCTGGAATCGACTCTGTCTGTTACATATTAGGATTAGGTGTTTAAGGCAGAAACCAGCTAGCTAACCGGTTCCCGTCCTGTTATTATATAAGTGATCCTGTGGTTAATAGATCTAAGAGAGAGGCTATGCCCCCACGTGACCGATAAGGGTACAGGGTGTAGTGGAGAGGCTGTGAAGTTATACACTGCCCTAAAGCTTAAATAAAATGAAATAGTGGTCTGTTCTGCAAAACTCTGCTTGTATGGGGGATAGGGCGGCAGAGTCTATTCTTCTGCCAATAACATGAGACATAGAAAGAATAATAAACTAACTATGTGCTTATACAAGTGAAAACTGGTTAAACATAAATATGGTGTAGTCAGAAAGATATATAACATTAAAACCATAATATAAATAGTTCGTTATGAACACATAGTCTAATTTAACTTAGATGAAGTCTCAAATGAAACTGTAACCTGCTCCGAGTCTGAGTAGTGGGAGTGTGACCTCCGTTGAAAAAACCCCTGCAGCATTGTAAAGCAGTTACATTTACAAGGCCTAGGATTATAAATCTGAACTGGCGAGTGATCAATATGATGATCCTTATCCAAATAGACAGGATCTGTTGCGGTATCTAGTCCTCCACGAGCAAGTTAATTCAGGTAAGTATCTGGCTTGTATCCATACCGATTTTGAGAGTTGCGCAGAGGGTCGCATAGTACCACTTAAGGGGCTGCACAAACGGACAAAGCTTACTTAGGGAAGAAGAGGCCTGTATGTCAGCCTTTTCCCCGGATCCCAGAGTGATCGCCAGTGCCTAACCAGATTGCCCATGAGCCGGCTGATAGTATGGGGAGCACTCTGAAGTGTCGTAACTCGGGAGTAGGTGAAAGGTAAGTATTTCCTAGCCCAAAGGTCCAGCGACTGCCCTGAGGTGCCATGTGTGTGTAAGATGTAAGGGCTGTGAGGGTGACTGGCGAGTAGCTGGATATCTGGCGGCTTTGTGACGTGTGGCAGCCACACGGGCTGTTCTGCGCAGGGAATTCCAGACCAGGTATGTATCGGCCAGCGTGGGGTTGCTGTGTAATCCCCAAATATGCCTAAATCCAACAATTTGTTGCTTATGTGAATTAGCGGCTCCTGTAGCCCGCAAGGGTCAGATCTCGTTGTGAACCCAATTGCAGTGTCCGGCTCTTCGTCGATGACATTTTGTAAGGGAGGGAGGATTGTGCTCTCAAATGTCTCTTCCGTCTGTGCTTGGCAAGAGACTAGTGCTTTTAGTTTGTTCCTGATAGCAATCAGATCCTTCTGTATCTCTCCATAAAAATCTTGCAGTAAATGTCCCGTCCTGGTTTCCCATCTGCTTAGGGACTCCATACTGCTCCAAGATGGCGATTCACGCTCTTCTGTTGAGATAGTTGTCAGCAGCTTTAGGTGCTATCTATTAGGGAAACTTAAATCCTACTCTCACGAAAAGTAGCTAGCCATGTAGACTAAGTGAAAATCCAGTATAGCATGTAAGAATAGACTTCCAGTTTATATGTAATGGGAATATCTTAGATTACAGCTCAGGAGCTCCAGCATTGTGCAGCCGATAGCTTTGGCAGTTGGCTCCGCCCTCATTCAGTGTTTTTAACCAGTTGGTACATTTCTGGGGTTTGCAAGAAAAAGACGTAACAGCATCTTCTATGTCACGGGCCATTTTATTTTTTCAAAACCTTCAATCACTCAATTTAACAGCTTGGAGATTGAATGCTTAATTCTCTGTTAAAGAGGTTTTTCTGATAGATACCTTAATTAAAGCTTGTAAGCCTGTTACATGAAAGATTTACTACAAGGTGTGGGAGATATTTTGCTTGGCGTTCTTATTAAGGATATATGGGACATTCAGTTAAAATTCCTCGTATTTTACAATTCCTTCAGGATGGCTTTAGCAAGAGCTTATCGGCCATACAACTTAAGGGTCATATTTCTGCTCTTTCTGTTTTATTGAACAGAAAACTTGCTCGTCTTCCTGATATTCAGTGTCTTGTTCAGGCCTTGGTTAGAATTTGACCTGTTATTAAGCCTATTTCTCCTCCGTGGAGTTTGAGTTCTACAATCTCCTTTTTCACCTAATTTTTTTGCATATCCCATTATTATCTTGGAAAGTTTTATTTTTGCTTGACATTTCCTCCTCTAGGAGAGTTTCTGAATTATCAGCTTTTTCTTGTGAGTCTCTCTATTTGTTTTTTTATTACGATTTTTCAACATCAGCACCGGTTTATAGTTTGCACCTCTTTACCCTATTATCTTTTCTACCCCTAACCTTGGCTATACGTAATACTGGGAGGAAAGGGGAAGAAGGAGGGATACTTAAAACTCTGGTGGTAGCGTGTCTTTGCCTCCTTCTGGTGGCCTTGTGATGTCTTCCTAAGAATAAGGACTCATAAACCCTCACCACCAAGAGACGCCAGCCTTCTGGGATGGGGAGGAGTCTGGGGCTCTCTAAAGGCTCAGGGGACATGGACTCGGTCCGAGTCTGTTCTACCCATAAACATTCTGGAGCTGAGAGCAATCTCCAATGCTCGTCTGGCGTAAGTTAGCCTCGGCCCTATTCATCAGGTTCCAGTCGGACAACCTAACTTCAGCGGCTTACATTAACCATCAGGGAGGAACGCAGAGTTCCTTGGCCATGACAAAGGTAGCCAAGATAATTCAGTGGGCGGAGACTCACAATTGCTGCCTGTTGGCAATTCACATCCCAGGAGTAGACAACTGGGAGGCGGACTTTATGAGCAGGCAGACCTTTCACCCGGGGGAGTGAGAACTCCATCCAGAAGTATTTTCCAGTCTGATTCTCAAATGGGGTCAGCCAGCATTAGATCTCATGGCATCGCGTCAGCATGCCAAGCTTCCGAGGTACAGGTCGAGGTCAAGGGATTTACCACAAGATATGGCGTAAATATCTATATTGGTGTGAATCCAAGGGTTACTCTTGGAGTAGAGTTAGGATTCCTAGAAGTTTGTCCTTTCTCCAAGAAGGTTTGGAGAAGGGTTTATCGGCAAGGTCCCTAAAGGGGCAAATATCTGCCTTGTCTATTTTGTTACATTAACATCTGGCGGATGTCCCAGATAAACAATTGTTTGGTCAGGATCAGGCCTGTGTTCAAGCCAGTTACTCCTCCCTGGAGTCTTAATTTAGTGCTTAAGGTTCTTCAAGGGGCTCTGTTTGAGCCTATGCATTCCTTAGATATTAAATTGTTATCTTGGAAAGTTTTGTTTCTTGTTGCTGTCTCATCTGCTTGTAGAGTGTCAGAACTCTCAGCATTACAGTATGAATCTCCTTACCTTATTTTTCATTCGGATAAGGTAGTTTTGCGGTCTAAGTTAGGTTTTCTCCCTAAAGTAGTTTCAGATCTGAACATTAATCAGGAGATTGTTGTTCCTTCCTTGTATCCTAATCCTTATCAGAAGGGAACGTCTAAAACACAATCTGGACGTGGTGTGTGCACTAAAATTCTATTTGCAGGCGACTAAGGATTTTTGTCAGTGTTGGGGTGGTCACCTCCGCAGTTTTAGTGAGCGAGGGAGGCTGGGCAAGGAGGGTTTGTTCAGAGTGGTGTACCTTTCCACGTTAGGGACATGTATTCATGTAGGTCAGGTCTCCCTATCTTGGTGTAGTGGTACCTTTCAAGCTGCAGGTGTGCCGTGACAAGGTCCTCCCAATCTAGTTTGGAGGGAATTGATTGTGTCTTCCAATTCTTAGGGATAAGAGCTTTAGCACCATTGAGCATGATGATGAATAGGGACCTGTCATGTTGGTGGTTTAATTCCGGGAGGTATAAGTAGAACAGGGTTGAGGCTGTTGGGTGGAAAGAAAGCTGGAGTTTTTTGTTAATTACAGCAAACACCTCCTGCCAGAAGTCTCTTATTTTGGGGCAGCCCCACCATATGTGTAACATGGTGCCCTCTGCCCCACAGCCTCTCCAGCATTTTCCTGTTGTATTGGGGTATATCTTTTTAATTCTATAGGGGGTTAAGTACCATCTGCTCAGGAATTTGTATTGGACTTCTTGGGTTCTGGCCAAAATTGAACATTTTTTGTTACTTCAAAGGCTCTAAGCCATGTTTTGGGGTCGTATTCCTTTTCCAGCTCTCTGTGCCATCCCTGTGTGAACATAGGGAGGTCTTGTAAACCGCCACATTGTAGTGTTTCATAAAGTTGTGAGATCAGGTGTTTAGGTGGGGTGGGCAACATGCAGAGGTTCTCGAAGGGTGTAAGTGTTCTAAGTAGCGACGGTTTGTGTCTGTGTGTTGTTACATAGTGCAAGAGTTGTGCGCAGTGGAACCAAGATGCAAATAAGTCCGGGTCCCAGTCCTTGTTGTGATTTGATTTTATTATTGGAAAAAGCATTGTTTATCGACAGTTTGTTTAGAGGTGGATTTTTTTCGACTTGTCTCGCAGAAGTTTGTATGTTTGTAGTTGGGTTGCCTCTAATCGGGGTAAGAGGGGATGTCGGGGATGAAATGTGAGCTTGGGTGGCTGCTATTTTGTCCCATGTCATCATAGTCTCCTTAAGAAGCGGATATAATTGCAAGTGCGAGGGGCGGTGTTTCTGCAGGATCCACGCCATGGATCCCACATTGTGGCATTGGAGAATGTCTGAGTCCAACCTTACCCACGCTTTGTGGGCGAGGTTTTGGCTCCACTCTACTATATGTTGTAAGGAAATGGCTTGGATATATGTATGTAGGTTAGGGAGACCTGTCCCTCCTTTGGATCGGGATCTGTACAAAGTATTTTTGTTAATTCTGGGTTTGATACCCTGCCATACAAAATCCTCCATAGCTTTTTGAATGTTTTGGATGTGTGGAGTGGTTGGTGTCAGTGGAATGATTTGTAGGATATATAGAATGCAGGGTAAGACATTCATTTTTACAATGTTTATTCTACCTATCCAAGAGAAGGATTTTTTCCGCCACCCAGAGAGATCTGCAATTATTTCCTTTTTAATTTTTTATAATTAACTTCTATGGTTTCGGACAGTGTCGGTTTGATAATGGTCCCCAGGTACAGGAGTTCCTTGCGTACTATTCTAAGTGGGCAGGTACTAGCTATGCGGTTGAAGTTATCACTTGATTCGTTGACATTAAGGAGCTCAGATTTATTAAGGTTTAGATGGAAATTGGAAACAACACCATACTGCTCCATTTCCTTCAGAACTTCAGGAAGTGAGTGTAGTGTGTTTGTGAGTGTAATTAGAATGTCATCCGCGTACATAGCCAATTTGTACTCTGTGTTATGTACCGTAATGCCTGTGATAGAGGGGTTCATCCTTATTTTGCTGGCTAGGGGCTCAATTGAGATGGCGAATAGGACGGGGGAGAGTGGACATCCCTGCCTGGTCCCATTCAAGATTGGGAATGGGTCTGATAGGACTCCGTTCACATATACCCTGGCGTTTGGGGTGGAGTATAGAGAAGTGACCCATCTTATAAGACCAGGGCCAAAGTTCATTTTCTGAAGCGTAGAAAGCATGAATGACCAGTTAACCCGGTCAAACGCCTTCTCTGCGTCTGTCGAAAGGAGGGTGAGGGGGATAGATGTTATTGAGGCATGTGTGATCAGCTGGAGGGCTTTAAGTGTATTGTCTCTTGCTTCTCTGTGTGGGATGAAACCCGTTTGATCAGTTGAGATCAATTGTGGTAGGAATTTATTAATTCTGTTTGGCCAGGATTTTGATATCGGAGTTTAGCAAGGAAATTGGTCGAAAGTTCTCTGGTTTTGTGGGGGGCTTGCCTGGTTTAGGTAGGACTACTATGTGTGCTTCTAACATGGAGCCAGGCAGGGACATGCATTGAATATATCGAGTAGATGAGGGGCAAGTATGTGGGCAAATTTCTTGTAATATTTGGAATTTAGGCCATCTGGGCCAGGGCTTTTACCCGATGGTAGGTCTTTAATAGTTTGTAAGATTTCAGTTATAGTGAAAGGTTCATCCAGTGAGGCCCTATCGTCATCTGAAAGACGGCAACT
Organism: Bombina bombina; assembly: GCF_027579735.1. NCBI lineage: Eukaryota > Metazoa > Chordata > Amphibia > Anura > Bombinatoridae > Bombina > Bombina bombina. Next base: position 1,113,088,676 of record NC_069501.1, on the reverse strand, counting down.
CCGCCTTTGACAGGTAGTCTTATATCTGGAGTGTGTCTTCCCTAACATTCTGTGGGTCTGCTGAACTAGCGACGCTCGGGTGTATGTTATAGAGTGTCTCATAATATTCCCTGAACGTATTTGCTATGCTTTTCGCATCCTGATGGGTGACATTGTTGGAGTCTCTAATTTCATGAATGTATGTTTTGAGTTTCTTGCGCGCTAGGGCCCTAGCTAGCAGTTTGCCTGCTATGTCACCCTGGTCATAGAATGTTTGGTTCAGGAGAAGCGCCTTTTTTTGTTGTTCTGCACATAAGTGGGTTGTCAGATCCGTTTTAGCTTGGGTCAGGTCTGTCAGAAGTGTGGTGTTAGTGGGACTATTCTTATGTTGATGTTCTAGGTGGGATACCCTAGTTAGTAGGGTGTGCAATCGTTCTCTTTTGAGTCTATTCTGTCTAGCTCTTATTTTAATAAGCTCCCCTCGGATTACGCCTTTGTGCGCTTCCCATATGGTGGTAAGAGGAAGAGCGTCGGTTTTGTTTAATTGGAAATACTCTTGGAGTGTTTTGGTGAGTTCTGCAGTAGTGACAGGGTCGTCTAACAGCGTGTCGTCGAGCTTCCATATGTAAGCTGATATCGGGGTTTCTGGCCATTGAAGTGTGCAAGAGACAGGGGCGTGGTCTGTCCATGTGATATTCTTTATGGTGCAGTTCGAAATGGTAGTGAGGCCCGCTGTGTCAGAAAAAATATAGTCTATTCTGGAGTATTTATTGTGGGGATGGGAGTAGAAGGTAAAATCCTTAGTGTTTGGGTGCGTGATTCGCCATACGTCATGTACTACTATGTCCCTCAAGTATTGTGTTATCTGCTTTAATGTCTTATGTGATATACTGGAGGTGCCATCAGAGGTATCAAGACGGGGATCTATTGGGATATTAAAGTCTCCCCCAATAAAGAGTGCGCCCTTTTGGATTTCTAGGATTTTTTGTGTCATCCGTTTGAGAAAAGGAGCTTGCGCAGTGTTGGGAAAGTAGAGATTTATAAGCGTTACTGGTCTGTTATATAGGAGGCCTACAATCATGATATAACGACCTTCGGGTCTTTTTCAACTTGTGTAGGACTGAAGGGGACCTTTTTATGGAACAGGATGCCCACTCCCCCTTTTTTAGTTGGGCCTGATGCAAAATTAGCTTGGGTGTAGTGTTTTTGCAACCATTTAGGTTCATGGCCCTTTCGGAAATGTGTCTCTTGTAGGAGAACTATATCTCCTCTCATTCTTTGGAGTTCGGTAAGCGCTATCGCTCTTTTATTTGGGCTGTTCATGCCTTTTACATTAACTGTAATCAGTTCTATTCCACGGGGCTGGGAGTGTGTGCTATGGGCTGGCATTATGACAGATGATGGTGACTGGTTAAGACAGGTGTGTGATTGGTATTTGGGGAGGGGGTAGGTGGATCGGGGTGTGTGAAAGGAGGATAATGTCACTGGGATTGTAGTGTAGCGCCCAGGTGGGGACAAGGGGGGGGGGCTACCTCCACCCGAGGCAGTCAAACCTGTAAGGGACAAATACAAAAAGGAAAGAAAAACCGTGCAATATAATATGGCAAATAAGACAAACAAGTCTATCAATTCTGGAAAAAAACAGTCAAACAGTAATCAAATACTTTCTAGGGGAAGAGGCCCTAGTTCCTTGCCTATGAAATTAATGTTTGTGTAAGGTTATATGTTAAGTGGGTGTGTGTGTAAACAAGATCAGCCGTAGCAATGTATGCGGGGTGAGAATGGTTGAAAATAGTGAGTGGAGTGTTGCGGCTGGTCCATGTGTGTGTTGAGTCTCTATCTTTGTTGTTTCCTAAAACAGTGTGTGTTATGATTCTTATGTGTGGGCATATTTACAGTAAATACAAGAATATTAGGCAAAACATCATAACTTAAATCAGCAGGCAAACATGAGTACAACTTATCTGGGCAACAAGAGGATGGTGGTATTGTCCAGGACTCCAGGAGATTATAGATCTTACTCAGTCCGAAATAGTCTTTGAAAGGAGAGTTCATATTTCTTCAGATCAGATTAAGCTTGGGGACCAGTGTGGTTCTGCCTGGTCATATTGAGGGGGTAATTCCTTCTCCAGGTGTTTGTGCTTCTCAAGCTACAGTGTGTCATCAGCAGCTGACTCTTCCGCCGTGGCAGGTGGATTCTGCAATTGCTCCAGTGCCGGAGGGAGTTTAATTGACAGATTAAGAGAGTTATTGAAGGATGGTAGGTCGTCCAGTGATCGGAACACTGAGGTGGTGTTGTTTCTTGTGGCTACTATGCACGTGGGAAAGCCCCACCTGTAGGGGATGTTGTTTTCTCTCAGGACTACTGTAATGAATTTCAGGTCTTTTCTTTTTTGTAGAGTAGCAGGGCATATGTCCGAGTATATCTGAATTATTATTCCAGCATGTGTAAGAGGCTTTGTGTTCCTTGCCCCTTTGAGTATTTCTTCTTTGTCCCGGAATGATAACAATTTCACTATTACATCTCTCGGCGGCGCCTTGGCTGGTGGTCTTGGGCGCAGGGCACGATGGGCCCTTTCGATAGAAACTTCTGGTGCAGACGGCGTATTTTTTGCTGTCCGGAAAAGACTCTGTAGGTGACCTTGCAGGGCATCTGGAGGGATTGATTCAGGGATTCCTCGGATCCGCAGGTTATTCCTGCGGCTTCTGTTTTCCAAATCCTCCATTCTCTCCATTAGGTTGTGCAGCATGTCCGCGTGCAACTGAGTATTGTCAGATTGTGATCGTATTTCTGACTGCTGGATTTTCTTCTTCTCTATGGACTTTGTTCTAGTACTGTAATATCTTTTTTAAATTCCTTTACTTCTTGCATGGCCTCTCTTATATCCTCTCTTGAGGCAAAGTATTTGAGGTCATTCTTAGTAACCTGTTGAGAAGAATCTGAGTAGCCTATAGTAGTTTGTGTTTCTGATTCTTGACTGTGTTTTATAGATGTTTCACTTGTTAGCTTTGGTGCAGGGTCAGCTGGTTTTAAGTAATTACTCATGGTAGATGTTTTGTAGTCTTTATTCATTTTAGTGAGCCTTTGATTAGGCATTTCAGGTTGCATGAGTTCTGTGGAACTTCTGTCTTTTTATTTACTTTTTATTTATTTGTGTTGCCTCTAAGCAGTGCTTTCCTTGTCTTTTTTTTTTTTTGTCTTTTATTAAACAAGCAGTGTTGCAAGGGGCCCTTTTACTTATATTGCTATAGTTGGCCTGTGAGTGTGGTTTCTTTCTTAGAAAAGTTTAACAATTATATAGTGGACTGCAGTTCTGTGGTGTTTTTGCTGGTAGGAAGATAATAGCACAAGTCTGCTTTAACTGGATCAATAAAAATAGAGAGCCTACCTAGTTATGGTAGGTCACATGACTGTTTAAGTGTCTGCCTGTTTCAATTATTAGTTTAACTTATTGATGCTATCCACTGTCAGCTGACCTCTTCTGCCCTTTACCCCACTGTTAGTCTTCTTTCCCCTTATATCTCTGTGGTTCTTAAGGGGTTAAACTTCTGTTAAATCATAAAATTGGCAGCTTTTCCCTGCCAGGCCAGGTCTCTGCGGCAGCGTACTGGTCTATTTATGAGAGTGGGGATTGTTATTTGAGCGGGGACTCACCTTCCAGAAGTGCTCAGGATTATATTTCGTTTTCCTCCCCGCTTGGTGTTCAGCGCTCACTGGTGTCCCTCTGAAGACCCGCGTGTGCGGGAAGAGTCTTGGAGCTGCCTCCGGCGGTAAGTGCACTCAGCGTGAGACCTGCAGGGTCTATGTGCTGCCGTGGCTCGGCTCTTCTGTTTTGGGATAGCGCTGGGGCTCTTCTTCCCCTTTACTTTCAAAGTCTGTGTTGCGGCTGGGCTCCGGTGTTGGAGGGTAGTTAGGCCTTGTTGCGCAGAGAGGGCGCCTCCGTGTTACTCTTGCTGCGTGTGTGGTTTCCCCTCATACAGCGCCCCAAAGATAACTGAAGGTTCTCTATGTTAGCTACGGCTGAGATTTAGGCTGAGATGGTCAGTTATACACCCGTTGGCGGTCGGCAAGTGAACTTAGGGCATCGGAGCTGTCTCTTCAAGCAGCCATATTCCTGTGCGGCTAAGCTCCGCCCCCATAAATTTAGTTTTTTATTTTTAAAAAATGATATATTATGTGGTTAAATCTTTTGTGGGGTGGAGGAATACAATAAGCTTGCTGGATTGTATGCACATTTTAGCAATGAGTGTGGCTGAAACACCTGAACTCAATAATTAGCAAGGTTGTCTACATACTATATAGTGTATGTCAAAATTGTGAACCGTGTAGTACTGGACATTAAAGCAAATTCACTTGGCAGACCATTATGTGATCCACACACTAGTGTTAAATATATGATTGACATTCTGTGGATGCTCATTGACACTCTCCCTACCTTGTATAGGCTCAGCTACTTGAACTCATGTCATTGTTATCCCTGATATCTACAACGTTCCATGCGGGATAAAGAAAAAATAAATAAATGAAAATTATCACAATGAACGACAGAGGCAGACTTCCCGCAGTCCCATTCTCCTCCCAGCCATATGTTCACTGTAATCATCAGTCTTTAATGATAATCATTGTTCGGGTGTTCTCTATTTGTAAAACTAGTTAACAAAATGTCCAGTGGCTGTCCACAGGTAGCCAAATAACTCCAAATCTATGCATTTGAACTGGTAAAATATCACTACCATTCCTCTCAGACACTGCTCGCCGATTACAAAGCCACTCCCCTGCAGACCCTAGTCCCTGTTAGATGGGCCCAAATATTGGGAGGTATGTTTAGGAGAGACAGTTAGGGTGGGAGAAAACTGGTGTCACAATTGCATATCCTAGGAGAAGATTATTATAATTCACTTATTAATAGTTTTGATGCAGTGATTTCTTGCAGATGTTATTGCTTTTAAGTAAAATTACAGTAAATACTGTTCGGAGTAAAACTGCTAAGCATTTATGTTTTTCTAAATCTAACCACTGCTGGAAAATTTAGTAAGGCCTTAATTCTTGCTGAAGTTTTGTGCAGCGTGATAAGCAGTTTTTTAATATAGCTACTAATTGCCTTTCCTGTTCCTTCCTGTATAATTAACATTTTCTCACTGAGAGCAGATTCTGGTGTTGCAGCTGAAGAAACATCTGTGTTGAAAATAAAGATGAGATCTGATCAAGATGCTTAATAATGATTTACCGTTAATGTGTGTGATGGGACAAACTATATTTCACAGTATATTCCTAACTCATTTATGTAAAACTGTAATTAAAGGGACAGTGTACTTTTATTTTTGTTCTCAATGATTCATTTATATGCTGTAGAGTATTAAATTATTTTAACTAATTTACATTTTTTGTAATTTGAAATAGCTGATTTTGCCTGCTGAATCCCCACCTATATTTAACATGTCAGTACTTAAGTTCTAGTTATTTAAAAGCCATGTAAACAAAGTTTGAAGAGGGATAGAGAGGTACTCAACCCCCCCCCCATTGTTCTCTCTTAAAGGGACAGTCTACTCCAGATTTTTTATAGTTTAAAAAGATAGATAATTCCTTTTACTAACCATTCCCCGATTTTCTATAACCAACACGGTTGTATTAATACACTTTTTACCTCTGATTACCTTGTATCTAAGCCTCTGCAGACTGCCCCCTTATTTCAGTTCATTTGACAGACTTGCATTTTAGCCAATCAGTGCCAACTTTAAATAACAACACAGGAGGGAACACAATGTTATCTATATGGCACACATGAACTAAGCACTGTTTTGCTGTGAAAAACTGTCACTGGGATAATAGGCGGCCTTCAAGGGCTTATAAGTCCAAGAGAGATGAGAAATGTCTTCCATAGAAAGTAATGAGGCTCTCTGGGATGCAGGATTTCACAGTGGAGAGAGAAGTTAGCAGGGGAACACATGGAGCAGATCTAAATTCTCAGTTTGCAGCAATTACAAATTAAGCTGAATTTTTTTCGCTACAGTTGTCGGATACTTACCGTGGCGTTAACACTGCACTGGGTTCTGAAGGGATGTCAGAATCTACCTTCCCGGCCTTGGCGTCCCACATAGATGAGTCCTCTCCTGCTGCAGCTGCTGAGTCTCTGTAGGTGTGCGTTCTTGCACGCTGCCTAGATTTAAAGGGGCAGAGTCCTAATTGCAAGGACTGCACCTGGAGGCCTCAGGTGGGGGAGTTCCTATAAAAGCATACTTACCTGCATATGCTAACCTTGTTCCAGAGACCAAGCATACTTTCCTGATACCTGCGAATGCTCACCTTGTTCCAGAGACCAAGTATACTTACCTTGCACCTGCGTATGCTCACTTTGTTCCTAAAGCTGTGCCTACCTGGTATCCAATGACAGTCTTACCAACAGTACCTGCTGGGTATCCTGTGCCTGCTGAGAATCCTGTGTCTACTAAACCAGTGAAAGCTTTCCTCAAATTAGCTGTGCCTGCTGTACCTATCTGGTATCCTGTCTCGGTCTCACCCCTCACACCATTGGGTGTATTGCAGAATTCAAATATCAGTGCCCACTGGACTTTGTTACTGCAATTTAGTGAAGTATTTTGAACTTGTTATAGGACTTTAGCGTTCGGCCTTGGGCCTATGTTCATCCTTGCAGTTTCTGTGATTTTCAATTGGAGTTACCAACTGTACCTCCCCCCCCACTGAGCAAAAGTGTTATATGTGGTGAGACGGAGTAGGGATGGGGTCTGGGAAGTGGGCTTAACAAGTGGCAAAACATAACATACATGACGTTTTTTAAAAACAAAGTATAAGCACTCTGATAACTGACTTTTGTTACTAGGGGGACGCTTTCTGGTTGTCTAGGTAACCACAACAAGCCTCCTTACCCAGTCTGCAACTGGTAATGTGTGCAGCCGTTGCTTGAAGCAAATGTTTTACCTGACAGCAGAATGAATATTCCTAACAAATTAAAGCTGCTACTTTTTTTTGTACAGTGTTATCTTATGTTTGTACATAATACTCCTGAGGTTTAGCAGGCATTATGTGCTCTGTGTAAAAAATAAAAAAATAAATAAGGCACTTGGTGCAATATATAAATCCCACAAAAACTTTTAGCCCTGTATACAACTTTCAAATAATTTACTTATGCTGCCAAACGGTTCAGAGACCACTACAGATCACTGTAAAAAATTTAAATGATTCAGCTGAGCAGAAAGCAGACACATTACCCTGGCTGCTGCGCCGGCACCCTCCCCACCTACACCCCTACCTCTCTAGCGATGCTGATGGTCCGACTCTTAGATTGAACTTATCTCAGATCTTACCCGTGGCCAGAGAAGTCCTGACTGCCGTCCTCAGAGACTCACAGCACACTGCCACTCTCCACTAGTAAGTAGACACAGTGAGGCTCCTGAGGTGACTAGTTAGGATTTCCAAGTTAGTCCTCGAGGCAACACTGCGGCACGGTTGCTGCCCTCTCATGCCTGAGCTCAAAGACGAGTCAACATGGCACATGCAGTTACATGTGCCAAAAACCACTGACTGTATATTGGTAGAATGTGATCACATGGGGCAATGACCCGGGACAGCGGGGCAGTCACGATTTTAGGGGTCTGTCCCAGGATGAAAATCTGGACAGTTGGGGGGGGGGGGGTTTGGATGAGGTTAGAGCAAACATATTATCAAAAGGAGTAACATAAACCCCTCTGTGAAATCAGTGGTTTGGTTAGTTTAGACAGATACTATGTTTTATAGATATTTTATTCCTACTTTAAAAATGGAGCCGTAAGCTACCGAAGTTACTGACTTCATTTTAGTACCAGGTTTCCATTTAAATATTTTGCGCATTGCGTGCAGTCGCTCTTTTCGTGTAGGTTTAAGTTAACATTTTGTTAGCGCTTTCATCCGACATTGGATTTCTTGAACATTATTTGCTATGGTAACCCAACCTTACACTATAAAATTTCCGTTTAACATCTGTGCTCCTTACCTGTGATCACCTCTAAACAGAAACAAAAACAAAGATACACTTATTTATAATACATATATTTTTTACATATGATCAAATACTATTTTTTATTAAACAAACTATAACTCCTGGATGAATTGAAGATTTCAGTGTGAAAGCCTTAGCGTATTAGTACAAAAATACCATGCACAGCCCAATAATGGGTTAAAAGTGTATCATTTTCAACGAATAAAACAAACACATCTTTGAGAAAGCGCAAGCTACGCGTGAAACGCATCAAATGACGTAGGCACCCTGCTGACCGCTAACTGCTATGTGAGTGTTCCGTTTGTTTTATTCGTTGTAAATAAATGATGAACTTTTTTAACTTTTGATCCATTATTGGGCTGTGCATGGTATTTTGTACTAATACGCTAAGGCGTTTACATTGGAATCTAATTCACCCAGGAGTTATACTTTGTTTAAATTTGACTCTCACCTGCCTACAACCGCTGTGGAAGAAACTGTGCAGCTAGATGAGGTGAGTCCGGCGTGCAAGGACGAGACGCCTACTCCGTTAAACCAAGGTACTTCCCTGCGGACCTTTCAGCCTGTTTGGTATACCTAGTGCCACTCGTTCCACATTTTTCCAGCTATTTTTTATTAGAATTAGAATTATATTTTCCACTTTATAAATATATGCTCTATGAATTGCTGCCCTAGGCATAGGTTTAGTTTGAATTTTGTGGATATATGCTTGCATATATTTTTATATGTAAAGACAACAATAAATATGACATTTCAGTTTTTTTCTACATTGAAACACTTGCATCCAGCCTCCAACATTGTATTAGTGTATTAATGGTTTGCTCCTTCATTGGAAACCTGGTATAAGTTATCGTTAAACTGCTTCTAATAATTTGTATGGGGCACGAAAATGTTTTTGTCAGCCCCGGCTGCCGATTTTAAGGTATAACGCACCATCAGAAGCAGTCGATAAACAAACAGCATATTTATTGGTTTGCAACCTCTCACAAACCTAATTGCAGCTCAATGGAAGCAAGCTCTTTTTTTTTCTAAATTATTGCAAAATGGTGAGAGGTGGCAAACCATACATTTTTTTTAATTTTTTTTAATTTTTTAGAATTTTTTTTTATTAGCAGTTTATATTAACCCCTTAAGGACCGGGAATTTCAGACAAAAACTTTCCTAAAAGACCAGAGCATTTTTAGTATTTTTGCTATCACTACATTTAAACAGAAATAGAGCTTTTTTTTTATATATATATTTTTTTAGTAGACAACCCAAAATATTGATCCCATTTTGGGGTATTTCATGCCACCATTTCACCGCCAAAAGCGATCAAATAAAAAAAAAAAGTTAACTTTTTAACAATAGGTTTCTCACTGTCATTATTTACAAACAGCTTGTGCAATTATGGCACAAATGGTTGTAAATGCTTCTCTGGGGTCCCCTTTGTTTAAAAATAGCAGACATATATGCATTGCTTTTTAGTAATTAGCAGTGAATGGGGTTAAATTGGTAGCTTGTAGGGTTAATTTTAGCTTTAGTGTAGAGATCAGCCTCCCACCTGACACATACCACCTCCCTGACCCCCTTCAATATAAATATATATACATATTTATTTTTTTTAAATATATTTGCTGCAGTGTAGGTTCCCCCTAACCTCCCTGACTCCTCCCCCTTAAAAAAAAACAAAAAAACTATCTAACCCTCCAACCTCTACCTATTTGCCACCATCTTAGGTACTGGCAGCTGTCAGTTTGCTACAAATTTAAAAAAATAAAATAATAAAAGTCCCATTTTCTTTCTAATGACACGATGAGTCCACGGATCATCTAATTACTAATGGGATATATCACTCCTGCCCAGCAGGAGGCGGCAAAGAGCACCACAGCAAAGCTGTTAAATATCACCTCCCTTCCCTCCCACCCCAGTCATTCTCTTTACCTATGTTAGAGCAAGGAAGTGGTAAAGTTAGGTGTTAGAAAAGATTCTTCAAGCAAGATTTTATTATTTTTTAAGTAGTTCAAGATTGTTCTGCTTTGTCCTAGAGTGTAGCCGTAGTCCACATTAGTCTCTTCAGTAGGGCAGTGGTGGCTTTAGAGCAATGGGAACTTGTGGGACATAATTATCACTGCGCCTCCCATGTAATTTATGCTGCCCTAAAATTACTCAGTGTTTATTTCTTTCCACAGGTCTATGTGAGGGAGAGGACCTCTCAAACCGGGTGAGCTGCCTTGCTGTCTGGCAGATTTGTGAGGTAAGTGCTGACTTTATCATTTCTAGGATTGATAAGGAAGAAAAGAAACTCAGAAAAAGTGGGCACTTTATTTCAGAAGAAACATATATAAAGGGCTCAGAGTGAGGGCACTTTATTATAATAGAGGGACACGGACCCTCCTATTCATGGAGAGGACTTATGAGACAGCCATTTATGCAGGCACTGGGGCTGATAAATTTTGGCTCAGGTGGTTTCACTACTCCCGGCGGTTAAACTTTAAGAAACAAAATGCCGACCGGGATATACTTGTTTTGGGGACGCCCACGATGGGCGGAGCTGAGGGAGGCGGCATTCTGAGTTGCTCGCCACTTTTACTTCACTTTCGAGTACCGGAGGGAGAGAGACTACAGGGTCTGTCTAGAGACGCATGATTATCTAAAAGCGTGCGTTTCTAGGACCGGAGAGCGGTATCTTACACTGAGTTCTGGATCATTTGCCTAGTGGGATTAACAAAGTTCCGGTGCAGCAGGGCAGGTAGGCACCTCAGCAAAGAAGCTGAGGTGTAGAGGTGTTCTGTTATAGTTATTTAGCAAATTTGCTCATTCTGCAGACATAAGTAAAAAAGTTACGGTTTGAAATTTAAAGGGACAGTAACATTTTTTCTGTTTTAATTTTTTAGTAAAAAATTAAGGTTTATATTTGATTATTTGATCCATTGCGAGTCAGAATGAACCAAGAGGCTTTGCAAAATGTCACATGTTCTTTGTATTTTGATGCCAATGTGGAACCACCAATTGAGAGAACTTTAAATTATAGGGATAGACTTTTTTCTGAGCCAACATTTTCCAAGGCGGATGCTGTTCAGGAATCTAATGACAATGTTCTATATATGCCACAGCTTTCTCCTCAAGCGTCCCAACTTGTATCGCCCACACATGCAGTGCCCTGCGCTTCCTCCCTAACTCCTCCTGGGGTTACGTTGCAAGACATTGTTTCTCTCATGTCCTCTGCGGTTTCTGATGTGTTGTCTGCTTTTCCCATGCTACAGGGAAAGTGCAAGAGGAAAAGTAAACATTCAGTAAGCGAGGTTACTGACGCAGTTGTTGCTATTTTGAATGCCCCCTCCCAGAAGCCGGAGGAGGATACTTCGGTAACATCTGGGGGTGAAATCTCAGATTCAGACAGTGTCATTCCTCCTGCTGATACTGAAGTTGTATCCTTCAGGTTTAAGCTAGAACACCTTCGTCTGTTACTCAAGGAGGTTTTAGCTACATTGGACGACAGCGAGGCATGGTCGTAGTTAATCCTAAGAAATCCAGTAAGCTAAACAAATATTTTGATATACCTTCCTTGGTGGAGGTTTTTCCTGTACCTGACCGAGCTTCTGAGATCAATGCTAAGAAATAGGAGAGACCGGGTATCCCTTTTTCCCAATCCCCTATATTTAAAAAATGTTTCCCATAGCGGACTCTATCAAGAAGTCATGGCAAACAGTACCCAAGGTGGAAGGGGCAATTTCCACTCTGGCCAAGAGGACTACCATCCCCATAGAGGATAGTTTTGCCTTTAAGGATCCTATGGACAAAACATTAGAGGGGTTACTCAAGAAGATGTATGTACACCAGAGTTTACAATGGCAACCTGCAGTGTGCATTGCTGCCGTCACTAGTGCGGCGGCATATTGGTTTGATGCGTTGTCTTATGCTATTAGGACAGACACACCCCTTGATGAGATCCAGGATAGGATCAAGGCCCTTAAGTGGGCTAATTCCTTTATTACTGATGCTTCCCTACAGGTTATCAAACTGGGAGCAAAGATTTCAGGTTTTGCTGTTCTAGCCCGCAGAGCTTTATGGTTAAAACCTTGGTCTGCAGATGTGTCGCCTAAGTCTAAACTTTTAGCGATTCCTTACAAGGCAAAGACCTTGTTTGGACTGGGTTTGACAGAAATAATCTCTGATATTACGGGAGGAAAGGGTCATCTTCTCCCTCAGGATAAGAGACACAAGCAAAAGGAACGTCAGAGTAATTTTTGTTTCTTTCGAAATTTCAAGAGAAATTCTCCCACTTCCTCTTCCAAGCAGGAGCAGTTCAAACCTTCCTGGAGACCCAATCAGTTTTGGAACAAGGGAAAATAATTAAAAAAACCCTACTATGGATTCCAAGTCAGCATGAAGGGACTGCCCCCTGATCCTGGACCGGATCTTGTGGGGGGCAGGCTTTCCTTCTTCACTCAGGCTTGGGTTCGAGAAGTTCAGGAATATTTCTCCCAGAGGCAGGTTTCTGCTTTCAAGATTATCTGTAGACCAGATAAAAAGAGAGGCGTTCTTACACTGTGGCTCTTCCTTTTGGCCTTGCCACAGCTCCCAGAATTTTCTCAAAGGTTCTGGGATCCCTGTTAGCAGTGCTCCGATTACGGGGCATTACAGTGGTGCCCTATCTGGACGACATCCTGGTCCAGGCACCATCCTTTCAACAAGCAATCTTTCCTTCGATCTCACGGATGGAAGGTACATTTGGAAAAGAGCTCCTTAGTTCCAAATACAAGGGTAACTTTCTTGGGAACCATAATAGATTCCCTATCAATGAAAATCTTTTTGACAGATGTCAGGAAATCAAAGATTTTCAATTCTTATCTAGCGCTTCAGTCCTCTCCTTGGCCATCAGTGGCTCAGTGCATGGAGGTAATCGGTCTGATGGTAGCAGCTATAGCTATCATACCGTTCGCCTGGTTCCACCTCAGACCTCAGCAGTTAAACATGCTCAGTCAGTGGAATGGAGATTATGCGGAGCAGGAGACAAGGGATTTTCTTCTTTGGTGGTTGTCTCAGGATAATCTTTTGCAGACCCTCTTGGGTGATTGTGACAACAGACACCAGCCTTCTGGGATGGGGAGCAGTCTGGGGCTCTCTAAAGGCTCAGGGAACTTGGACTCGGTCGGAGTCTGTTCTGCCCATAAACATTCTGGAGCTGAGAGCAATCCTCAATGTTCTTCTGGCCTGGCCCCAGTTGGCCGGTTCATCAGGTTCCAGTCGGACAACATAACTTCAGTGGCTACATCAACCATCAGGGAGGAATGCAGAGTTCCTTAGCCATGACAGAGGTAGCCAAGATAATTCGGTGGGCGGAGACACACAATTGCTGTCTATCGGCGATCCACATCCCAGGGGTAGACAACTGGGAGGCGGACTTCCTGAGCAGGCAGACCTTTCACCCGGGGGAGTGGGAACTCCATCTGGAAGTGTTTTCCAGCCTGATTCTCAAATGGGGTCAGCCAGAGTTGGATCTCATGGCATCTCGGCAGAATGCCAAGCTTCTGAGGTACGGGTCAAGGTCAAGGGACCCTCAGGCTGTACTGATAGACACCCTGGTGGTACCTTGGACCTTCAGTCTTTGCTCTTCTACCTTGGGTCATTGCTTGAATCAAGCAGGAGCGGGCGTCGGTGATCCTCATTGCACCGGCATGGCCTCGCAGGATTTGGTATGCAGACCTGGTGGACATGTCATCTCTTCCACCTTGGAGACTTCCGTTGAGGAAGGACCTTCTACTTCAAGGGCCCTTCATTCATCCAAATCTAGTTCCTCTGAAGCTGACTGCTTGGAGATTGAACGCTTAATTTTATCCAAGCAGGGATTTTCAGAATCGGTCATGATTCAGGCTTGTAAACCTGTGACTAGAAAGATTTACCACAAGATATGGCGTAAATATCTATATTGGTGTGAATCCAAGGGTTACTCTTGGAGTAGAGTTAGGATTCTTAGAATTCTGTCCTTTCTCCAAGAAGGTTTGGAGAAGAGATTATTTTCAAGTTCCCTAAAGGGTCAAATATCTGCCTTATCTATTTTGTTACATAAACGTCTGGCGGACGTACCAGACGTGCAATTGTTTTGTCAGGTCTTGGTCAGGATCAGACCTGTGTTCAAACCAGTTACTCCTCCCTGGAGTCTTAATTTAGTTCTTAAGGTTCTTCAAGGGGCTCCGTTTGAGCCTTTGCATTCCTTAGATATTAAGTTGTTAACTTGGAAAGTTTTGTTTCTTTTTGCTATTTCATCTGCTCATAGAGTGTCAGAGCTCTCGGCATTACAGTATGAGTCTCCTTACCTTATTCTTCATTCGGATAAGGTAGTTTTACGTACAAAGTTAGGGTTTCTGACCAGAACATTAATCAGGAGATTGTTGTTCCTTCCTTGTGTCCTAATCCTTCTACTCAGAAGGAATGGCTTCTGCACAATTTGAACGTCGTATGTGCTCTAAAATTCTATTTACAGGCGACTAAGGATTTTCGTCAGTCTGGAAAACGTAAGGGACAGAAATCTACGGCTACTTCTTTCTCTGTGACTGAAGAGTATCATCTGTTTTGCCTATGAAACTGCTGGACAGCAACCTCCAGAGAGGGTTACGGCTCATTCCATGAGGGCTGTTTTTTCCTCATGGGCATTCAAAATGAAGCTTCGGTAGAACAGATTTGCATGGCTGCAACTTGGTCCTCTCTTCACACTTTTTCAAAATTCTATAAATTTGATACTTTTGCCTCTGCTGAGGCCGCTTTTGGTAGAAAGGTTCTACAAGCAGTGGTGCCTTCTGTTTAGGTTCCCTGTCTTGTCCCTCCCTTATCATCTGTGTACTCTAGCTTGGATATTGAATCCCATTAGTAATTAGATGATCCGTGGACTCATGTCATTAGAAAGAAAACAAAATTTATGCTTACCTGATAAATGTATTTCTTTCTTGACACGATGAGTCAACGGCCGCCCTGTTCTTTAGACAGGGGCACCTTGCTACTTCCTTTCTCTCCTTTACTTCGGTCGAATGACTGGGGTGGGAGGGAAGGGAGGTGATATTTAACAGCTTTGCTGTGGTGCTCTTTGTCGCCTACTGCTGGGCAGGAGTGATATATCCCATTAGTAATTGGATGATCTGTGGACTCATCGTGTCAAGAAATAAATAAATTTATCAGGTAAACATAAATTTAGTATTTTCTGTAGTGTAGCTGCCCCCCCTCTATACACTACCCCCCTCCCAGATCTCTTTCTGTTAATGGATCCCACATGAGATCCCCCTAATTGCCCCTAATCCCTCCTCCCTCAATGACGCAGTTTTTGAGTGTTTTTTTTTTTTAATTCACTGTAGCGTGGCCGAGCAGTCCCACCCACTCCCACTCTCCTCCCGTCTCCTCCAGCGTGCGGTCATGTTTTTTGTTTGCAATTTCTGTATTCCTGGCCGTTCAACTGCGGAGAGGATCCGTTTTTCTCTACCTGTCTGGGTCATAGGAGGTGGTGAGTGCCCCAGCCATTGAGGGTGTAGGGTGCCAGTTGTTTTTTGATCATATTGTACTTAATCGAGTTATGGAGGATTCTGTTATGTTAGAGGGGGTTTCCTCTGATTCAGATGTTGATACCTGTGTATATTGTGAGGAGGCCCGGGTAACCCAGCCCTCTCAATTATGTTCCGTATTCTGCAATAGAGTGTTCTCTTCTTCCCACGTTGGAATGTTGGAGACCACTGAGCCGTCCGCCTCTGAGGATTCAGCATCCTGTGAGGTGTCTTCCTTAACATCTTCCGTTCCTACGCAGGCGGTTACCCCACATATCGTTGCCCCTTTTCCTGAAGGTGGCCTTTTTCCTCCAGAGGTTACTACACGGTTTTGCATGGCCATATCTCTGTCCTTAGCGCATTTCCATCTCCCAGCCACGTGCAAGCGGAGGCTTAATCCGTGTGCTCCTGCCCAAGGTCCGGCATGTAAGAGGATTTTGGTATCCGATCAGTTTTCTGGGGAAGCGTTGTCCTCTGAGGCTTCAGAGGTGTTAACTCCGGGATTGGAGACTTCAGATACTCCGACAGAGGTGAATTTTGCTTTAAAATTTTGAATGGGTCGTCTGCGTGTACTTCTGAGGGAAGTTTTGGCGACGTTGGAGGATCCTAATTCTGATCCGTGAGCTAAATCTCAGTCTGCTGACTCGGATAATGAGCTTGTTTAGACGACTGGAGGCATAGTGATCCTATTCCTTATTGTCTTTATATTGCTATTCTTTGTTTTTGTATCAAATTCCCAGTTCGGAGCTCCTAAGGGTTTGTGTCACATGATGGGCGGGACCTGTCTGTTTCATTTTCCCCTGGGCTATCTCTTGTGTGCGCTTGCCTAATTTCTTTTCTAATCCGGTTAGGATAAGTTTTTATTTTCCTTGGCTTTTTGGGCGTGAGATTATGTTGAAATTCTTCTTAGGAAGACTTTTGCTCTGGGATTGATGGAATCTTGCGGTGGAATTTCTATTTATAAAAAAATAACAAAAACTAGAGGTTGTCTCTGGTCGGGGTGATGTTCCCTCAATATGTCTGAGACTATGTTTAAGCTTCAGAGCTTATGTGTTTTTCATTCTCAGTTTTCTAACCCTGCTAGAAATTTAGAATTTTTCCGTTTGATCCTGAACAGATATTTCGTATCCTTCATATCGGGCTGGTCCTGGTTGGCTATAGTTATCTCTGTTCTTTTGCGGTTTGTACAGATATGTTGTATCCTGACTAACAGGCTGGTCCTGTTTGAGTACTTGTTACCTCTCTTCTTTCTTCTTCTTCTCAAGAGGTTGGTTTTTCGGTCCAGAGGGACCCCTTCTATCCTGAATGTCAGGCTGGTCCTGTTTAAATAGTCTTGGTGGGGCATCTGATATTGGATTGTATGCAGTCTGAGTGGCCTACAAATTTATACCCTGCCTTGCAAGGCTGTTGCTTTGGAGTTGAATTCTGCTGTGGCAGTTTTCTTTAGGAGCCAAGTTTTGCGCCTCTTGATGAGGGGAGGATGGGTGACCTTTTTTTTTAGACTTTTCCCAGTTAGTTTTCACAGGGATGTATATCCCCCCCTTTATTGGTGTTCCTTGGGGGGTTTCTCGTTCTATTTGGTTTTCTATTCTCTCTAGGTAGAGCTTATGTCTTCTTCCTCTTGAGGGTTGATATAAGATTCTATGTTCCCTTATCAAGCAGATGGAGATTGTCCTCTCACCAGGTTGAGGAAATCCTTTTTTTCAGGACCATATCGTTTCCAGTAACCTAGTTCTGATTCTAGATTTCTGGGATTCAGGGGGGTTTTGGTTTATACAGAATCCTGTTTTTCTGGGTTCTGATTGCTCCTCTTTTTGGCGGTTCTGGTTTCTCCATCGCCTGCTAGGAGTCTTAAAGAATCTCTCCTAGGCCTTTTGAGTTTAAATACCCTATAGGCTTGCCCTGCTTTTTTCCTTCAGTCCTCGTTGATACTGTGGGCGGCTGATGTTTCTCAGTCTGTTTTTTTTTCGGCTTGGCATGTTATCTATCTCCATAATCTCATAGATTTCTGGTTAGTCCGCGTCAGTTGCCAGTATACGGTATATCTTTCCCTATTTGGGGAAACTTACTTTTGGTCTATTGGGGCAGTTGTCTTATCACTTCTATGGAAGTGGGTGAGTGTTTTCCAGGATTCTTTCTGTTTCTTCTTAAGAATCTTTGGTCACTATTTCTACTCTGAGGACCTGGTCTTCTGAGTTTTTCCAGTTGGGTTCTTTCTGAAGTACATCTTTTTTCCTACTCAGTGTTCAGCAGGAGGTTGAGGGACTCTCTTTTGGTGTGTCCTTTGGACGGATTTGTACCTTGGTGGGATCCTATCTAGGTTCTCTGGGCATTAGTGCCTATCCTAGTCTTGCCCTTAGGTAATTGTGGTCAGGGATTCTTGAGTAGATCTCTGGATTCTTTTGGGGCAGGGGAGGTTTATTCTTCCTTGTTCCCTTCGACTACGTCTCCTTTTCTGATTTAACTCAGTGTGTCAGGGGCAGGCATCAGGGTACCTGATTGCTATTTTTTTATGCTACAAATCGTTTTCGTGGTTGGCTTCTCCATTATGGGTGCTCTTTTTTATTATGGAGTTGGATGGGGTCTTCTCCCTTGGTGGCTTGATGTATCCTGACAAGCTACTTGCACCTTGAATGTGTGCTCGCTAGTTCTTAGCCTGAGGGTTAGCCTGACGGTCTAACAGTCTTGCGGTTACGTGTGGTCTTACCCGTCGCTCATGCCCTGGATATGTGGGCTCCTAAGCAGATCCAGTTATCTGTTTCTGTCCTATCCCTGAGGCCATGTTCTGTAAAAATGTTGTCCTTCAGGATATTGGACTTCTTGTCTAGGATTGGATCGGTATCGATGCAGAAGATAGTCCTTGAAATTGTCATTGTTCATTGACCTGTTTCATTTTCTGGGATATCTCTCCAGGGCCTAGTGTCTCTTGCAGTCGGGTGATCCGCCTTCTTGGGTCTCCTTTCTAAGGAGTCTTTTTATTCGGGTTCTGCAAGGGGCTTCACTACCTTTTTTTTCCTGGGATCGTACCTCAAGGTTCTTCTAAGCTCTTTAGCACAGTCACTTCTGTGTTCTTCCTCTGGAAGTGTACGGTGTTGGGAGTCCTGGTTGTCCTCTTTGTTGTGTTCGTGGAGGAGTGTTCTTCTCCTGATCTCCTAGTCAGAGGTTTGTCTGCTCTTTTTGGGACCAGTGTTTTTGTTTGGTCTCTGATGCAGGCTCTTATGGTCCAAATTGTGGGGCAATTACTTGGTTCTGCTAACTTTTGGGTCCTTGGCTCTGTAGTAACAGTTTTCTGGTGATGGAATTTTTTCAGGCTGTGGTGCCCTCAAATTGTACCGCCTTATTGTTACCCCCAGTTAGCATTCATTGTCCTCTGTAGCTTGGGTATTTTCCCAAAAGTAATGAATGCAGCTGTG
This sequence comes from Bombina bombina, assembly GCF_027579735.1. Lineage (NCBI taxonomy): Eukaryota > Metazoa > Chordata > Amphibia > Anura > Bombinatoridae > Bombina > Bombina bombina. Next base: position 1,113,069,779 of record NC_069501.1, on the reverse strand, counting down.
GACTCTCCCTGTATTTAGAAGGAAAACAAAAATGATTACTTACCAGATAATATCCTTTCCTTCGATACAGGGAGAGTCAACATCTCCCGCCCGTGCTCTCCGGGGGGCGGCCCTAAATTTAAATTGCTTTCTTCTGGCACCCTGATATTTCTCCTACTGTTCCTTGTTCCCTCGGCAGAATGACTGGGGGGTAAGGGAAGTGGGGGGAGGTATTTAAGCCTTTGGCTGGGGTGTCTTTGCCTCCTCCTGGTGGCCAGGTTCTGTATTCCTAAAAGTAATGAATGCAGCTGTGGACTCTCCCTGTGTCCATGGAAAGGAAATTATCTGGCAAGTCATAATTTTTGTTTTTGAGCAAGATCGCGGCAGAGAGAAGCCCAGGACTGCAGCGACATACAGGGTATATGTCCTTAAGGGCATAACGACCTGCTTCGCACAGGGTAACGGCGCTGGTCGTTAAGGGGTTAAAAAATAAAGTAGGGATGCACAAAATTTCTGCCGAAAATGGCATTTTTGGTTATTCCGGTCTTCATTTTGCCTTTTATTTTTTGTAAATTTATTCTGTAGCATATTTCAAATTTGATGCTAGCCTAGAGCTGATGTTTAAGTTCATTATTTGACTTACTGTGTTGCATTTAATAATAGTTTTCTCGGACTAGACTTTATTTGGTTAATTGGTAAAAAAAACCTGTTAAATCTGATTTTGTTACACAGAACTAAATAAAGCATAAAACAGTATATTAATATTTAATATTGTTTTAAATAGGGATGCACTGAAGTTTTGGTTGCATAAACATTTTGGCCGAAAATGGCATTTATACTTTTTTTTTTTTTTTTCTTTTTTGTTGCCTGTTTTCTTTGTCTTGGTAAAATGGTGTAGCATATTGTTTTAAGATATTTTTTGTCCAATTTTAATGTGTTCCTTAAAATAAAAGTGTGGTCATTTTATTGGTTTGCAGTTTTTCAATTGGATGTATTCATTAAATATTCTAATTATGCAATTTGAAGAAAAAAAAAATAAATTTGGTTTCGGTTTTCTGTCAAGTGCATCCTGGATTTTTCGGTTTTGGTCCAGAATTTCCATTTTGGTGCATCACTATAATAAAGGTGTATGCTTCTAAATTTCTGTGTTTTGGGAATGTGAGTTGTTGCTACTAAATGTGGATGTCACGGATACCAGGCTGCCAAGGCTACCTCCTCCCCGATATTGTAGATTATCGTGCCCCCATCAGCTTCCCTTGTATTGTTACCCTAAATGCACATTGTCACGGAAAGAGCTGATCTCTGTCGCTTGGCCCCTTCATGCCTTGCTGGGCTTATGGAACTACTCGTGGCTAGGCTTGCTAGCATTCCCCGCTGAACTTTACCCTAGGTCGCTTCAGAGGACTTTGCCCCAGAGCTCCGCTCTTCTGGGGATTTCCTAGGCTTTTAATAGACAGGGGTTGGGATGAGTGCTGAGTGGGAGCTCACTCGGGAACTGGGGGGTTTGGACACCCCTCCATCGTAGGCTGTTCTGGAGTACCTTTGCCAGGCTGTTTCTCCGTTCCCCAATAACTGATCATGTTGCTTTTTGGACTGTGACATCTGGGGACCAGGAGCTTTCCAACGACACCGTGGAAGAACCACCGCTCCCCGGGATCACCCCAAAACAGCAACCTAGATACTGTGGGGATCTCTATGTGACTATGGCTCCTATGGAAGCGCCAGACTGTCTGGAGGGGCGGGAATAGCGGGATCAGATAAGGCTCTTATCAAGATGAGAATATGTATCTAAGCTGTGTGGTTTTCCCAATAAAGTCTGTTTGTTTCGTCTTAAAGGGACAGTCTACACCAGAATTTTTATTGTTTTAAAAGATAGATAATCCCTTTTATTACCCATTCCCCAGTTTTGCATAACCAATGCAGTTATATTAATATACTTTTAACCTCAGTGATTATCTTGTATCTAAGCCTCTGCAAACTGCCTCTTTATTTCAGTTCTTTTGACAGACTTGCAGTTTAGCCAATCAGTGCCTGCTCCCAGATAACTTCACGTGCACGAGCACAGTTTTATCTATATGAAATACGTGAACTAACACCCTCTAGTGGTGAAAAACTGTTAAATGCATTCTGAAAAGAGGTGGCCTTCAAGGTCTAAGAAATTAGCATATGAACCTCCTAGGCTAAGCTTTCAACTAAGAATACCAAGAGAACAAAGCAAAATTGGTGATAAAAAATTTAGAAAAATTGTTTAAAATGACATGCCCTATCTGAATCATGAAAGTTTATTTTGGCCTAGACTGTCCCTTTAATACTTGTCTTGTCTGGTTATTAGGGTGGGCTCTTGCTAAAATCACTTTCTCTACAGCTACAGGTTCCAGGTACAGGAAGGACCCTTTTGGTGGAGCTACCCAGTCGGGGTAGCCGGAGTCTGTCACAGTGGATTTATAAATTGAGTGATTTAAATATTTAGGAATAATTATTCATTCTGAGGTTTTATGCCACAGAATGGATTGTGAGGTTGTAAGCTATAGAAGGCATTTTGGCTGTCTAAAGTTTTATTTTGTAAAAGTACTTGATCTTCTGCTAAAAAATAAAACAGGGTATGTTTTCGATGTGTTTTTTTTTTGTTTAAATCACTGAACTTAAATGCTTTAAGCAACTTCAGCAAAGGGGTAGTAAAGGGACAGTCTAGTCAAAATGATACTTTCATGCAATTTTAAACAACCTTCCAGTTTGTTTTTATCATCACATTTGCTTTGTTCTCTTGTTATTCTTTGTTGAAAGCTATACCTAGGTAGGCTCATATGATAATGTTTGAAGGCCTTGACAAGCGCCTCTTTTTTTCAGTGCATTTTGACAGTTTTTCACAGCTAGACAGCACTGGTTCATATGTGCCATGTAGATAACATTGTACTCAATCCCCTGGAGTTACCTAGGATTCAGCCCTGATTGCTAAAATACAAGTCTGTCAGAAGAACTGAAATAAGGGGGCAGCCTGCAGAGCTTAGATACAACGTAATCAGAGGTAAAAAGTATATGAATATAACAGTGTCTGTTACGCAAAACTGGGTAATGGGTAATAAAGGAATTATCTATATTTTATAACAATACAATTCTGGAGTAGACTGTCCCTTTAAATTCTAAGTACATTTTATTAGCATAATATTGAGGTTATTGCCCACCTAACTCTTGTCATGGGTGCTTTCACTACATTCCAGTGCTGATTTGTTTGCAGTTATACAGCAACTCTCCTTCAAATACCTTCAGTGTAACCTAGGTTCCAAAATGGCACACCCATAGTTCTAGAGAGGTGCATGAAATGTATTTAGTACGTAGTGTCCCTTTTAAAGGGAAATTAAAGCCATAATAAACTTTCATGAATTAGATAGAGCGTGCAATAAAAAAATGTACTTTTGAAAAAGTTAATCTGTTCCTTTTTGTGTCCTTTGTTATAGAGCATACCCAAGTAGGTTCAGGTGTGTGCATGTCTTTTCTTTTTAAAGACGCAATGAGTCCACGGATTTCATCCTTACTTGTGGGATATTCACCTTCTGGTCAGCAGGAGGAGGCAAAGAGCACCACTGCAGAGCTGCTATATATAGCTCCTCCCTTCCCTCCCACTCCAGTCATTCTCTTTGCCTGCGTTAGTGCATACAGTAGAGCTTTTGGTGGCTTTAAAGCAATGGGAACTTGTGGGACATAATTCTCACTGCGCCTCCCATGTACTGTTTGATGCCCTTACCAAGAAAATCTGAGGGTATTTACTCAGGACTTTCTTTTTAAATTACAGGTCCATGTGAGGGAGATGACCTCACAAACCTGGAGACTGCCTTACTGTCTGGCAGGAGATGAGGTAAGTGCTAACTTTATTCTGGGGGTAAGAAAGAGTGTCAGAAGAAAGTTGGGCACTTTGTTTTAGTCTTCATCGCCTTATATATATACACTAAGGTTTCCTTTTAAGTATTAAAGTGACAGTAATGCTTTTTAGGTGTTACCTTTAGTAAAGAAATTTCAACTGTTTATTTGCTAATTTCATCCCTGTGTTTGAGGATGTAACAAGGGGGTATATATATATATATATATATATATATATATATATATATATATATATATATATACACTAAGGTTTCCTTTTAAGTATTAAAGTGACACTAACGCTTTATTAAAGGAATTTCAACTGTTTATTTGCTAATTTCATCCCTGTGTTTTAGGATGTAACAAGGGGGTATATATATATATATATATATATATATATATATATATATATATATATATATATATCTATCTATATATATATATATCTATATATATATATATCTATATATATATATATATATATATATATATATATATATATATCTATATATATCTCAAAATAACAAGAGTATTGCATTGAGCTTTTTTTATTGGACTAACTATACATTTATAAGTTGACAAGCTTTCGGAAGAGTTCCTTCCTTTATCAAGTCAGAAGCAATACTGACCAATTCAATGGAATTTACAGATTGTATCTTAAAACACAGAATAGCTAAGAAGACAGAAAGTGCAGGGAGAGGAGGAGGTGTCGTAAAAATCATGAGGGGAGCTTAGGTAACAGGCAGACAGTGTCCAGTGTAGGAGAACAGACAGGGGAAATATATAGCTTTACATGGAGCATATACTGACATAAAGTTATATATCAACATTGAATCAATATCTATAAAGATGTAAAATTGTATATACAGGGGGAATACAAAGTTAAAAAAAGACAAAAGTGTGGACATAGGCTTACCTGTGTGCCTATGTATAAAGAATGTGGAATATACAATGTAATTGACTAAATGAAAGTATATTACAAAAAATGTTGATAATGTGTTAAGAATCCAGAGTCCACATTTAGTCCAGAATTAAACAGGTTGAAGTGCATTATCATTTTCATTTCAAAGGTTTTTCTTTCCATGGTGTTTTTGAAGTTGCCTCTGAGAATTTTGATTTTGAGGTTTTGGATGGAGTGGTCAGGTTGGGTGAAATGGTGACCAACAGGGGTGCAGTATTTTGTTTCACAGTGGTTTTTGATTGAGTGTCTGTGTAAGTTCATCCGAAGGTGCAGTTTTTGGCTTGTTTCTCCAATATAGCATCCCACTTCACATGCAGTGCAATGTATCATGTATACCACATTTGCAGATATACATGAATATGCCCCTTTAATGTTATAAGATTTATTATTGTGATTTGCTGTGCTGCTTTCACAAACGTGTTGACACAGTTTGCAGAGAGCTTTATAGCAGCACTTGGTTCCATTCTGAGTGTTCTTTTTCTCAAGGGGTAGCTTCCTATGTACTAGTTTCTGCTTTAGGTTAGGTGGTTGTCTGTATGCCAGGATTGGGGGTTTTGGAAAGATTTTTTTGAGTGTGGGATCCTCTAAGAGTAGTGGCTGTAAGTCTTTTATGATTTTTCGTATCCCTTCCACAGCAGGGTTGTATTTGACTACTAGTGGGATACGTGATATGTTTTTCTTCTCCCTGTATTGTAGTAAGTGTTCACGTGGAGTATTGAGGGCAGAGTTAATTTTTTTATTTATAATCCTTGTTTTGTAACCTTTTTCTCTGAATGATTGGGACAGTGTGATGAGGTGTTTGTCACGGTCCTTGGTATCTGAGCAAATTCTGTGGTATCTTGTAGCCTGACTGTAGATTATGGATTTTTTAATGTGATTGGGGTGGGAGCTGGAGCTGTGGAGGTAGCTGCATCTATCTGTTGGTTTCTTGTATACAGATGAGTGCAGTTTTCCATTTGTGATGGATATTGTTGTATCCAGGAAGCTGACACAGTCTCTAGAAAAGTTCATTTTAAGCTTGATTGAAGCATGAAATAGATTAAATGATTTATGAAAATGTTCAAGGTTTTTTTCTCCTTCTGTCCATATGATGAAAATATCATCGATGTAGCGAAAGTATTTGAAGGGTTTGTGAGGGTGAGTGGCTAGGAATCTCTGCTCTAAGTCAGCCATGAAGAGGTTTGCGTACTGTGGTGCCATTTTGGTGGCCATGGCTGTTCCCATGGTTTGTAAGTAGATGGAGTGGTTGAAGATGAAATAATTGTGAGTAAGTATAAATTCTGTAAGTTTACTGACTGTAGAAGCACTATATGTCTGGTTAGGGCTGTTGGAGGAAAGAAAGTTTAAGCAGGCATCAATACCATCTTTATGTGGAATATTGCTGTACAGGGATTCCACATCCATTGTCACAAGTAAAGTATCCTCTGGCAATTCTGTTATCTGGCTGATTTTGTTAAGAAAATCAGTGGTGTCTTTTATAAAGCTAGTGGTGTTAATAACTAAGGGCTTAAGAATATTCTCCACTAGGCCCGATAGTTGCTCAGTCAGAGTGTCCATGCCTGTTATTATTGGTCTTCCTGGGTTCCCTGGTTTGTGGATTTTTGGGAGCATGTAGAATGTCCCTATGCTAGGGTTATAGGGCACCAGTTTGTCCATTTTATGTTGCGTGTGTTTAGGGAATGTTTTAATTAGTTTTCTAAGTTGCAAAGTGTATTCCTGGGTGGGGTCCTTTTCCAGTTTTTTGTAATAAGTTTGATCTGATAATTGTCTATTTCCCTCTGTGATGTAGTCCTGTGTATTCATGATCACCACTGCTCCTCCCTTGTCCGCAGGCTTAATGGTGATATTTTCATTATTTCTTAAGTTTTTTATAGCGTTTTTTTCTAAGTGTGAGAGGTTATACATTACTTTTTTCTGCTGCGTGTTGAGCAGAGATGCAGTTCTCAAGCGGAAGCTTTCAATATAGCTGTCCAATTTTGTGTTGCGTCCTGGTGCAGGTGTGAAGATTGTGTTCTTTTTCTTTCCATTGTAGTCCTTCATAGTGCTGGTATTTTCTTTGTCATAGAAGAATTCTTTTAGCCGCAATCTCCTGAAGAATTCTTCTAAGTCTGAGTACAGTTGGATTTTGTCTAGATTTGTACTTGGACAGAATGATAATCCTTTACACAGTACTGATATCTCTGGCCCTGACAGGTGGTAGTTTGAAAGGTTCACAATCCCTGAGTTTTCTGTGTGGTTTTCTTGGTTGCTGACAGTTTGTGTTTTGAATGAGGTGCTGTTATTGTCTGTGGAAGTTTGGTCATTTGTTGTTGAAGTTGTAGTTGGTCTGTCACCTGGAGCTCTGTTATCTTGCATTTGGTGTTTTATTCTGTTTTGTGACAGGCATGTAAGTTTCTTCTTTTTGTTCTTGATAAAATTTTGTTGTTGTGCTTTGTGGAAGTGTTGCATTTCTTTTTTAATTTCTTCATTGTACCCATTATTTTCTTGTAGTTTTTGTAGTAGGAGCTGCTTTTGGTCTTTTATTATTTGCTTTTTGCTGTATAGTTGATGAATTAGGTTATTTCTCAGTTTCTCACTGGTACGTCTGCAAAGTTTTTCAGCATACTCACAGTTATGAGTGGTTGCAAGTGGATTCTTAATTTTCAGTCCATTTGGAATGAGATTCATTTTTTTGCAGGATGGTAGGAAGTATATATCACTGTTGATCTGTGTTTCTTTTGTGATCAGTTTCATGATTTGCTTCTTATTATGGCTATATTCAGTATCTTCCATAGTCACGTTGATTGGAGTAGCCGTGTTAGTCCAGAGATTTAGATATCAAAATAACAATTGAGTATTGCATTGAGCAATGATACTTTTTTTATTGGACTAACTATACATTTATAAGTTGACAAGCTTTCGGAAGAGTTCCTTCCTTTATCAAGTCAGAAGCAATACTGACCAATTCAATGGAATTTACAGATTGTATCTTAAAACACTAAGAAGCTAAGAAGACAGAAGTGCAGGGAGAGGAGGAGGTGTCGTAAAAATCATGAGGGGGGCTTAGGTAACAGGCAGACAGTGTCCAGTGTAGGAGAACAGACAGGGGAAATATATAGCTTTACATGGAGCATATACTGACATAAAGTTATATATCAACATTGAATCAATATCTATAAAGATGTGAAATTGTATATACAGGGGGAATACAAAGTTAAAAAAAGACAAAAGTGTGGACATAGGCTTACCTGTGTGCCTATGTATAAAGAATATGGAATATACAATGTAATTGACTAAATGAAAGTACATTACAAAAAATTTTGATAATGTGTTAAGAATCCAGAGTCCACATTTAGTCCAGAATTAAACAGGTTGAAGTGCATTATCATTTTCATTTCAAAGGTTTTTCTTTCCATGGTGTTTTTGAAGTTGCCTCTGAGAATTTTGATTTTGAGGTTTTGGATGGAGTGGTCAGGTTGGGTGAAATGGTGACCAACAGGGGATCCCACACTCAAAAAAATCTTTCCAAAACCCCCAATCCTGGCATACAGACAACCACCTAACCTAAAGCAGAAACTAGTACATAGGAAGCTACCCCTTGAGAAAAAGAACACTCAGAATGGAACCAAGTGCTGCTATAAAGCTCTCTGTAAACTGTGTCAACACGTTTGTGAAAGCAGCACAGCAAATCACAATAATAAATCTTATAACATTAAAGGGGCATATTCATGTATATCTGCAAATGTGGTATACATGATACATTGCACTGCATGTGAAGTGGGATGCTATATTGGAGAAACAAGCCAAAAACTGCACCTTCGGATGAACTTACACAGACACTCAATCAAAAACCACTGTGAAACAAAATACTGCACCCCTGTTGGTCACCATTTCACCCAACCTGACCACTCCATCCAAAGAAAAGAAAAACCATCCATGGAAAGAAAAACCTTTGAAATGAAAATGATAATGCACTTCAACCTGTTTAATTCTGGACTAAATGTGGACTCTGGATTCTTAACACATTATCAAAAATTTTTGTAATGTACTTTCATTTAGTCAATTACATTGTATATTCCGCATTCTTTATACATAGGCACACAGGTAAGCCTATGTCCACACTTTTGTCTTTTTTTAACTTTGTATTCCCCCTGTATATACTTTTTCTCATCTTTATAGATATTGATTCAATGTTGATATATAACTTTGTCAGTATATGCTCCATGTAAAGCTATATATTCCCCCTGTCTGTTCTCCTACACTGGACACTGTCTGCCTGTTACCTAAGCCCCCCTCATGATTTTTACGACACCTCCTCCTCTCCCTGCACTGTCTTCTTAGCTATTCTGTGTTTTAAGATATAATCTGTAAATTCCATTGAATTGGTCAGTATTGCTCCAGACTTGATAAAGGAAGGATCTCTTCCGAAAGCTTGTCAACTTATAAATGTATAGTTAGTCCAATAAAAAAGTATCATTGCTCAATGCAATACTCTTGTTTCTAAATCTCTGGACTAACACGGCTACTCCAATCAACGTATATATATGTATATATATATATATATTTATTTATTTATATATATATATATATATATATATATATATACACACACTAAGGTTTCCTTTTAAGCATTAAAGTGACAGTAACGCTTTTTAGGTGTTACCTTTATTAAAGAAATTTCAACTGTTTATTTGCTAATTTCATTCCTGTGTTTTAGGATGTAACAAGAGCATATATATATATATATATATATATATACATACATACAGTACTAAGGTTTCCTTTTAAGTTTTAAGTAACGCTTTTTAGGTGTTACCTTTATTAAAGAAGTTTCAACTGTTTGCTTATTTCATCCCTGTGTTTTTGGATGGAACTAGAGCACCCATAACGTAAAGTTACTTTTTAAGAACTAAAGTGACAGTAACGTTTTTTAGGTGTTACCTTTATTAAGGAATTTCAACTGTTTGTTTGCTTATTTCATCCCTGTGCTTCAGGGTGGAACTAGAGCATACATAAAATAAAGTTACATATATCTGTTCTTGAAATAAACTTTTTGTTAATCTAAGTTTTTTTCTACTCAGAAAAATAACTAGTTACTGTTTAATATTAGGGAGACAGTAACACTTTTTATGCGTTTAATTTTCTGAAGGGTAAATACGTTATGCAATATTTGCAGGCGAATATAATTTGCTTCTGCACAGAAAAGTAAACAGTCTCAGTTTAACAGTTAAAGAGTCAGTAAAAGTTTGTGGGTGTTAATTTTTATAAAGAAATGACAGCTGTTTATTTGTGTAAATTCATCTTTTGTGACTTAAGATGGAACAAAAGCACACAACAATAGAGTTACCTTTAAGATAAAAGAGACAGTACATTTTTTTATGTGTAAATTTTATTAACAAAAGTAAAGTAATTGCTGTTTAGGAGTCTGTTGACATTGGTCAAATTATGCCTCAAATTTCTCCTATAGTGTCCCACAAAATTTTATGGCCCACATGCAGTGCCCTGCGCTTCCTTTTTCACTCCACTTGGAGTTATGATGCATTATATGTTTTTCCCATGACGGAAGAAAACATTACTAGAGGAATTATTTCAGTAGTTGCTATTCCTAATGGTTCCTCCATGTTACTGAAGGAGAAATATACTTTGGGATTATCTGAGAGAGAATTCTCAGACTCAGATGGAATTGTTAATTTAGGAGTTTTTATCTATCCTGGGTGATTCCAACATAGTACGTCCAGTAAAGAAATTTCCGGTGTAATCTATACTAGTGCGTCCAGTGAATTATAAGAATGGACACCTTCCCTATATATACAAAACTGTTTCCCATAACCGACTCAGCTAAGGTGGCTGGACAAACATTTCCTACTGGGAGACGGTGTTGTTTCGGCTTAGCTAAGTGAACTACTATACCTTTAGAGGTTTGCTGGACATAAATTACAGATGGGATGTACACAAGGGCTTTCAATGGCAACCAGGTGTGTACTTGACTACCGTCACTAGTGCGACGGCAGATTGATTTGATGCGTTGTCTGATTCTACTAAGTCAGAAATTTCCCTGGATAAACTCCGGGACAGGATAAAAGATTTCAAATTAGCTAATTTCTTTCCCTCAAATTCTTTCCTTCAACTTATCGAAATAGGTTGCTCTGTTCCAGCTCACAGAGCTTTATGGTTAGAGCCTTGTTCTACGGATATATGCTCTAAGTTTAAGCTTTTAGTGATTCCTTACAAGAAGAGGACCCTGTTGGGACCTGACTTGATGGAAGTAATCTCTTTTGAAAATTTAAAGATTTAAAAAAAAATAAAAAAAAATCGTAGCCTGCTCTTGAATCAAAGACAGCATGAAGGACATGGCCCAATCCGGGATCGGATCTTTTAAGGGGCAGATTTTCCGTCTTCGCTCAGGCTTGGGTTTGAGATCAAAAGCTTCCTCCCAGAGGCAGGTTTTTCTGTTTTCAATATTATCTGTAGATCAGACAAAGGGAGAGGCATTCTTGCACTGTGTAGGAGACCTCTCAGACCTGGGAGTGCTTGTTCCAGTTTGGGAACCATAATAGTTTCCATATCAATGAAGATTTTTCTGACAAAAGTCAGTAATTTAAAGATTATCGATACTTGTATAGTCCTTCAGTCCACTCCTCGGCCTTCAGTGGTTGAGTGCATGGAGGTAATCGGCTGATGGTGGCGGCATTGGACATCATTCAGTTTGTTCGGTTCCATCTCAGACCTTTGCAGTTAATCATGCTCAGGCTGTGGTATGGAGATTATGCAGACTTGTCTCCTAAAATAACCCTGGAGCAGGAGACAAGGAATTCACTTCAATGGTGCTTGTCCTTGGAACATCTATCCCAGGGAACATGCTTTCGCAGACCATCTTGGGTGATTGTGACAACAGATGCCAGCCTTCTAGGGTGGGGAGCTGTCTGGGGACCTCTGAAGGCTCAGGGAGTGTGGACTCCGGCGGAATCTGTTCTTCCTATAAACATCCTGGAACTGAGAGCGATCTTCAATGCTCTTCTGGCCTAGCCTCAATTGGCTTTGGCCCAGTTCATCAGATTCCAGACGGACAACATAACGACAGTGGCTTACATCAATCATCAAGGAGGAACGAGGAGTTCCTTAGTGATGACCGAGGTAGCCAAGATAATCCGGTGGGCGGAGGCTCATTCTTGTCATCTGTCAGTGATCCATATCCCAGGGGTGGACAACTGGGAGGCAGACTTTCTGAGCAGACAGACTTTTCATCCAGAAGAGTGGGAACTCCATCCGGAAGTGTTTTCCAACCTTATTCTCAAATGGGGTCGGCCGGAGTTTGATCTCATGGCATCTCCTCAGAATGCCAAGCTCCTGAGATACGGGTCGAGGTCCAGGGATCCCCAGGCAGAACTGATAGATGCTCTGGCGGTTCCTTGGTTCTTCAATCTTGCATACCTTTTTCCTCCGTTTGCGCTTCTTCCTCAAGTCATTGCCAGAATCAAACAGGAGAGGGCATCAGTGATCCTTATTACTGCTGCCTGGCCTCGCAGGATTTGGTATGCAGATCTGGTGGACATGTCATCCCTGCCACCTTGGAGACTTCCGTTGAGGAAGGACCTTCTCATTCAAGGGCCCACTCTTTAACCAAATCTAGTTCCTCTGAAGCTGACTGCTTGGAGATTGAACGCTTAATCCTATCCAAGCATGGGTTTTCTGATTTGGTTATAGAGACCATGATCCAGGCTCGTAAACCTGTGACTAGAAGGATTTACCATAAGATATGGCGTAAATATCTTTATTGGTGTGAATCCAAGGGCTACTCATGGAGTAGAGTTAGGATTCCCAGAATTTTGTCCTTTCTCCAAGAAGGATTGGAGAAGGGTTTATCGGTAAGTTCCCTAAAGGGTCAGATCTCTGCCTTATCGATTTTGTTACACAAACGTCTGGCGGATGTCCCAGATGTTCAATCCTTTTGTCAGGCTTTGGTTAGAATCAGGCCTGTGTTTGAACCAATTACCCCTCCATGGAATCTGAATTTAGTTCTCAAAGTTCAAGTGGTTCTGTTTGAGCTTATGTATTCCTTAGATATTAAGTTTTTATCTTGGAAAGTTTTATTTCTTGTTGCCATTTCTTCAGCTCGAAGAGTGTCTGAGCTTTCGGCATTACAATACATTTCTCCTTATATTATTGTTCATTCAGATAAGGCAGTTTTACATTCTAACCTAGGGTTCCTTCCTAAGGTTGTTTCAAGCAGGAACATTATTCAAGAGATTGTTCTTTCTTCCCTGTGTCCTAATCCTTCTTCTCAAAAGGAACGTCTTTTGCACTATTTGGACGTGGGCCGTGCTTTGAAATTTTATTTACAAGCGACTAAGGAGTTTTGTCAGTCGTCTTCTTTGTTTGTCATTTTCTCTGGAAAACCTAAGGATCAGAAAGCTACGGCTACCTCGCTTTCTTTTTGTCTGAAGAGTGTCATCCGTTTTGCATATGAGACTGCTGGACAGCAGCCTCCTGAAAGAGTTACGGCTCATTCCACTTGGGATGTTGCTTCCTCATGGGCATTCAAAAATGGAGCTTCTGTAGAACACATTTGCAAGGCTGCAACTTGGTCCTCTTTTCACACTTTTTCTAATTTCGATACTTTTTTCTCGGCTGAGGCTGTTTTTGGGAGAAAGGTTCTTCAAGCAGCGGTGCCTTCCGTTTAGGTTCCCTGTCTTGTCCCTCCCTTATCATACGTGTACTCTAGCTTTGGTATTGTATCCCACAAGTAAGGATGAAATCCGTGGACTCATCGTGTCTTTAAAAAGAAAAGAAAATTTATGCTTACCTGATAAATTTGTTTCTTTTTAGACACAATGAGTCCATGGCCCGCCCTGTTCTCTGAGACAGGTTATTAATTTTTGTAAACTTCGGACACCTCTGCACCTTGGCTTTTCCTTTCTCTTCCTAACTTCGGTCGAATGACTGGAGTGGAAGGGAAGGGAGGAGCTATATATAGTAGCTCTTCTGTGGTGCTCTTTGCCTCCTCCTGCTGACCAGGAGGTGAATATCCCACAAGGATGAAATCCGTGGACTCATCGTGTCTAAATAGAAACAAATTTATCAGGTTAGCATAAATTTTCTTTTTTGCACTAGTGTTTTAACAATGTTGTATACCATTTGATAATATAAGTTTATAATTTTAAATTACTTGCTCTTTCTAAATCATGAATGTTTTTTAATTTTGCCTTTCCTTGTCCCTCGGTATCCACTGGTACGATCACATGAATTCGGCCAGATGCAGCGAATTGCTGCGTGCCCCTTAGTAATTATGAGTCACTTTATTAATGGCAGTGTCAGTGCTGCAAGTTGGAATTAGAGTGAGGTTTTTTGGGCTATCGTCATGTTCCCACAATAACTTTCAAATTATTTATGACTTCAAAATAAATTGAATATTCTGGAAATCTGATCTATAAATATTTTCTTGTAATTTCCATCTAAATTGCCATCTAATATTTTGGAGACGATAATAGGTAAGTTTTGTCCTTTTTTCTCCTATATAAACCCATATTGTAGATTTAAGTACAGTATGTCACTGTATCACAGGTTCTTATAAGCTGATTAATGAACAGCAGTTTTGATTGAATAAGTCTCTGGTGTGTTTGTGCTGCCTCATAATATTATAGAGAGATTATTATATTATATATAGCGGTGCAGTTTTCTTAAACACTTTAAAGGGCAGTGTACTGTAATTTTTTTTGTCTCTCCTTTAATGTGCTCCCAATGATCCAAATGTCAGTATTGCAGTATTGGCTATAGAAAAGCTATTTAAACAAGAATGTGCAGAATATATCACACACCCCAGTGGGGGATGATAGAGAGAGAGACTTACTAAAAAAAAATTAAGTACTGGTGTATGTATATTCAGTGAGAGATAATATAATATTTCTGCTCTCTCTGCAAACTTAAAGGGACAGTCTAGGCCAAAATAAACTTTCATGATTCAGATAGAGCATGTAATTTTAAACAATTTTCCAATTTACTTTTATCACCAATTTTGCTTTGTTCTCTTGGTATTCTTAGTTGAAAGCTTAACCTAGGAGGTTCATATGCTAATTTCTTAGACCTTGAAGCCCACCTCTTTCAGATTGCATTTTAACAGTTTTTCACCACTAGAGGGTGTTAGTTCACGTATTTCATATAGATAACACTGTGCTCGTGCACGAGAAGTTATCTGGGAGCAGGCACTGATTGGCTAGACTGCAAGTCTGTCAAAAGAACTGAAAAAAGGGGCAGTTTGCAGAGGCTTAGATACAAGATAATCACAGAGGTTAAAAGTATATTATTATAACTGTGTTGGTTATGCAAAACTGGGAAATGGGTAATAAAGGGATTATCTATCTTTTAAAACAATAAAAATTCTGGTGTAGACTGTCCCTTTAACCCATTTGATTGGATTGGGATTTCAGTTATAAAAAAAATCCTACAACAAATCCGACAGACTTCGTCTTTATTTGTTGTGTTTTCAGGAAAGCGCAGGGGGCAGAGGGCCTCTTTCACTTCCCTATCTTTTTGGTTGAGGAGCATTATTTGCTTGGTCTATGAGACAGCGGGACATAAGCCTCCTCAGAGGATTACGGCTCTCTCAACTAGGGCTGTGGCCTCTTCATGGACTTTTAAGAATGAGGCCTCTATGGAGCAGATTTGTAAGGCGGCTACTTGGTCCTCCTTACATACTTTTGCTACATTTTTACAAATTTGATGTCTTTGCTTCGGCGGAAGCAGTTTTTTGGAGACAGGTTTTCACAGGTTGTGGTGCCCTCAGATTAGTGTCCGCCTCCTTTTGCCTTCCCATTTCTTTTTTTTTATTCAGTGTCCTCTAGAGCTTGAGTATTTGTTTTTCACAATTAATGAATGAAGCCGTGGACTCTCCTCCCATTAAGCTGGAAAACATAAATTATGCTTACCTGATAATTTCATTTCCATCTGTGGGAGGAGAGTCCATGGCTCCCGCCAGTTTCTTCGGTGGGCGGACCTAAATTTATTTTTGTTCTTCTGGCACCATTTATACCCTGATATTTTTCCTACTGTTCCTTGTTCCATTGGCAGAATGACTGGGGGATGAGGGGAGTGGGGGAGGTATTTAATCCTTTGGCTGGGGTGTCTTTGCCTCCTCCTGGTGGCCAGGTTCTTAATTCCCACAAGTAATGAATGAAGCCGTGGACTCTCCTCCCATAGATGGAAATTAAATTATCAGGTAAGCATCTTTTTTTTTTTTTTAAATTCATGATTCAGGTAGAGCATGCAACTTTAAACAACTTTCCAGTTTACTTCTATTATCTAATTTGCTTCATTCTCTTGATATCCTTTGTTGAAAAGCATATCTAAATAGGCTCAGCAGCTGCTGATTGGTGACTGCACATAGATGCCTCGTGTGACTGGCTCACCCATGTGCATTGCTATTTCTTCAACAAAGGATATCTAAAGAATGAATTACATTGGCTGTGTTTGAAAATGAATCCTGTTGTCAGATCACAGTGTAGATTATCTGCTGCATGTTATGGAGTCACTATTGATCCTGACAGTAAGAGCTGAATTTCAGTGCAAGATCCATTTTCAAAACCTTTCTGTCCAGTGTATTTATATTTTGAGGTTAACTTTTAATAGATCCTGGAATCTTGTTTTTAATTAATATGTCAAAATCTAAATGTTTTTATATGGATTTTTATCTTTAAAGCAGTGTGCTCCTGACTTCATGGAATCTTTGCACTTATTTAAATATAACTGAGTAATTCTAAGTATCTTATTTATTTTAGATGTCGTTACCATTGCATCTGCACATGCGTCTAAAGAAGAAATGACATCATCTCAGGTAAGCAAATCAAACTAATAATGTACCGTTGTATTGTTAAAAAAAAAAAAAAAAATACTTAGACACAACCATAACCTTTCATTAAAAAGAGCAAGTCAGGTTATAGCTTACATATAACATTTATTCAGGCACGGTCCTCTAGGCTATAAACGACACAGCCTTGATGTGCACGTGCAGATAACAGAAATGTGCGTTTATAGCACTTTCTATAAACAAAAGCCTAGCTCATTTTGAGCTCTTACTAACATAAGTTTATATCCCTTACTGAATCAAGTTATACTAAACAAAACATGCTGTTTTTAGCTAACTCACTTTTCCTCAGCTCAGCTGCAAAGTGTGTCTCTCCAAGTCTGAAACACTCTGGAAACTCTCTCTCCCTCTCCACTTAGCAGCTGGAGAATAAATTACCCTCCTTTGATTAAACACAGGTGAGGAAAAATTCCTTCCTGATTGCTCATTCTCCGCTATGTGCAACCTGAGGAATGGAACACTGGCCCGACCTCTCTCCAGCGTTCCACCCCAGGGACCCAAAAACACAGCAGCTTAATTCCTAGCCACATTTTATATAATATATTTCCCTGGGGTTTAAAAACTGAATGCACATTTCAACATAGTAGGAGAAATATAAACCTGGTCACTCACAATTCCCTGTTCTCTGTCACACATCCTCCTCTCCAGCTCAGACCTATTGGGGTTAGCAGCCTCAGACCACAAACAATGAACTTGAGAAAGACCATCTGCGTTACCTTGATCTTTACCAGCCCTATGCTCTATGGTATAATTAAAAGGTTGCAGACTAAGGTACCACCTGGTCACTCTGGATTTTTTTCTCCTTATTTTGTCTCATCCATGTTAACGGAGCATGGTCAGTAATTAGTTTAAACTTTCTCCCAAGCAGGTAATATTTAAAAGTTTCCAAAGCCCATTTGATATCTAAGCATTCTTTCCTTCCTAAGATAGGGAGAGTCCACTGCTTCATTCCTTACTGTTGGGAAATACAACACCCCAGCCAAAGGCTTAAATATCCCTCCCACTTCCTCATTACCCCAGTTATTGTTTGCCTTTCGTCACGTTAGGAGGTGGCGGAGAAGCTCGCAGAAGATTCGAAGAGTCCTGAAAAAGGGTATCTGCCCTCCAAGATAGGACTGGAGTTTTAAGTAGTCATGTCAACCTCTCAGTGAGAGTATTGATGAAAGTTAGTCTGGAGATGCAGGGAAAGTTTTTCTGCGAAACCATCCAGACTACTGCTAACAGCTCCTAAGCAATCAGTGTTGACGACTTTTACTGCCTGCTTTCTCTCACTCAAGTCAATGTCAGGAGCGCTGCTATAAGACTGTCACACTTGAGATTCTGTGTTCTGTTACACAGCATGGATCCTGGTTTCAATTTTTACACATGTAGCCCTTCCTGTTGAACATTTGCACCTGTATACATTCTGCAGGAGAAGTTGCCTAGGCAACTATTAGACTGGTTGGTCATGTGATCAAGTGAAACTGAAAGAAGAGTGTAAGACACAGGAGGAAGCAGACATGTCAGAGCAGTGAAGGTGTGTGTGAGGCCTGGCTGTGTGAGAGCTGCAGACTTCATCTTGTAAAGTAACAGCATTCCTCTGCTGATTTAGTGTTTGCTGCCAGCTGCAGTCTGTCCCTGTTAGAGAGCTGTGGAGAAGAATGCAGACAAAGTAAATGACTGGCAGACCTTGGAGTTTTCTTTCAGCCTGTGCAGAATCCTGTCAGTGGTAAGAAGTATCCTCTCTCCTTGTCATACTGACAGGGCATTCTGTCCATCACATAAACTTATAAACAGCTCTTCCTGTGGATTGCAGTTTCCTATGAGCTGCAACTGTTTAAATGCATGTGGATTACCTTAAAGGGCCCCAACATTTATGTGCACCAACTGGTACCCATCAGCCATTAGGGTGAAGCCTGAGGGTGGGTTCGCAGGTGGTTTGGGAGGGTGCTGGGCCTGGTTAGAGAGAGTCGGTGTGTTAGTTAGCCACTGTATTTCTTGCCTTATTTTTATTAACCATAATCCTTTAATACATGTTCATACTGTTTTACTGTTATTACTGTGTGTGTTGTAGTTATTTATTATGTTCCTGTCTGGGAAACCCATTCTTGCCCTGGATGCCCAGTCAGGTGGAGGCACTGCCACAGTCATGTACCCCAACTCCCAGGTAGCGGAGACTCAGGATCAGCCTGCAGAGCACATGGAGGTAGCTGGGGTAAAGACCCACAGGGGTAATTGTGGGCCTAGGCCAAACCCCGTTACACACATAAAACGCTATAACAGGGGCACAGTGTGGCTCCTTTATACCTTGATAGGATCCAGGGTTAATATCCTCGAAGGGGGTTTATTGAATAGTTGAATCAGTGTATTAATTATTTACATGCTGCTTTGTGTGTTTTTTTTTTCCCCCTGGGCTGATAGACTGTGTGTTTTTGGCTGGAACAAACAGGTTTCACTTTCGTTTTTGAAAGTGTTGCACAGCTCCTTTTACTTGCTGTGTGGTCTATGTTCATTTCCTCCATTCTAGCTGAGACTTGAACCTGAAGAGAGCGTTTCCTCTGTTAACTGTCTGGGTCTAGGAGGTGGTGAGTGCCCCCAGCCATTGGGAGTATAAAGGTGCAGTTTTCTATAATAAAAAACGTTTTTGTGTCCTTCTATGGTTATAACCTGAGCTATGGAAGACTCTGACATGTTAGAAGGTACTCCTTCTGTACGAAATCATACCTGTTTATATTGTGAGGAGGCCGTGGTTTTCCCACCCATTTAATTATGTTCCATATGCCTTAACACCGTTATAAAGTCTAAAAAGGGAGCCTGCTAAGACTCTTAGTCCCTCTGAGCCATATACCTCTCAGGACTCGGCAGATTACTACCCTTGCTACATTATCCACTCCACATGCAATTACCCGTAGCACATCTAATCCTCCATCCGGAGGGTGCCTTCTTCCTGCGGACTTTGCAGTGCATTTACAATGGCGGTGTCTTTGACCCTCAGTGCATTACCTCGCTCTAACAAACGTAAGAGAAAGGTTAAACATAGCTCTCCTGACCTGGAGTCATCTAAATATATATCGGATTTAGCTATTATGTCCCAGTTATCCGATAATGAGTTAACTAGAAAATATCAATTGCTAAACGCAATTGAAAGAATGTACTTGAATAGCACTCAACAGCATTGGGTCAAATACTTGCTAATAATACCATAGGTAAAGAAGCCCAACAAAAGGCGGATTTCAAAACTTAACTTTTAATATAAATATTAAAATACATATGAAAAATTAAAAGGTCACAGACAGTGTGGTACTGAAGGAATGCGGTCCAGAGGAAGGGTTATTCCTCCGGGATCAAGTTATATCTATTGTAAATTCCCGGTATGTTCTCCAGAGGATATACCCTAAATTATATGGGTGCTAAATACATCTAATGTATCACTCTCGTT
This sequence comes from Bombina bombina, assembly GCF_027579735.1. Classification (NCBI taxonomy): domain Eukaryota; kingdom Metazoa; phylum Chordata; class Amphibia; order Anura; family Bombinatoridae; genus Bombina; species Bombina bombina. The sequence goes on along the minus strand of NC_069501.1, from coordinate 1,113,049,730 downwards.
ATTAGGGCCAAGTATCACATTCGAGGTATGGTTACCCCTATTATTGTTGCACTTTCCTCTGGAAAATGGATGTGAGTGATAATAATCACTTATTGTGGACCTGGGTTGGAGGTGCCCCCACCGGCTATCTGAGTGTCAATACATAATAATTAATGGTTATAAGATATTCTGTATAATACACCCTAGGGTGTCTTTCCACTATTAGATGGCTTTAAAAGTATTTACACTATTAGTGTTTCTAAACCAGATTATCACTTGTGGATTGAGAGTATTGGTAATGATGTATTGTTATAGTATAATATATATAGTATAGATTCCACTCTATAATCTCTATAGGATAGGATCGGTCGCCTGGTGTGTGTATATACATTTTCAATAATCCCAACCAAGGTTTGGGTAGTACCACTGTACTATATAGTGTGGCTCTCTCTTGTCTGTTAACCCACTAGGATATAGAATTTAATACACCTTTGAAGTGGAGTCCAGAACTATTCCCCTAATTGTAAGAGTAATGGAATCTTTAATATCTTTAATACTGTTCTGGTAGTACAATGCTGTGTAATAGTGAATGTGGGTAATTGAGGAAGCCTGAGTTCTTGTTAGGTAATGGCTAATGCCTGTTATTTCTCTCATGGGTTTGAAGACAGTCTAATGTATAGCTCTGTGGGTTTATTGAAATTATTTCAATTGAATATCTTTATTTATACTGATTGTATCCCAATCAAAAGCTAAACATAAATATAGATCCAATGTGTAATCTGCTGGTTTATTACTGGGTGTTATTACCTAATATTGTCAGCAGGATACTCTGGTGTAAAGTGCTTTACATAATACAGGGGTGCTTAAGTATCAATGCAAACTGGATTGCAACAATTCCAGGCAGTTTGGTGCTGTTATAAAGTATTTAGAGTATGAGTATGATTTTCTTTTGAACTTTATGTATACAGAGACCACCGTTTGCAAGTAACAATTACTTTACTTCTTAGTATCAGATTTCTTATATATGGTCTTGTTCTGTTTACAACTGCCGGGTAAGCAGCATCAGTATTAACCCAGTGCCCAATCAGCTTGTATGTTAAATACGTTGCTTTGTATATCTATATGTTACTTCACTCCTAAATGAGTATTACATCTTAACCTTGCGTTCTGAGCTTGTTTCGCTATTTGGTCACATATAGCATTAGTTAGAAAGTAGCGTAGCTGATAGAGGAACCTGGGTATTTAAATTAATACAGTTAAATCTCCCAAATTATTATGACAAGCTGTATTGCTATATCCTTTTGGTACAAAGGATCAGAACCCCCCTACTATAGTATATCAGTTTGAAGTACACAAGATACTTATAGTGGCGGTTCGTGGGGTACTTGTATGCATATTAGTAAATTTGCGGTAAGCGGCTCTGGTGCCTCCACTTCTCGCACTCACACACATACCGTTTTTAAATTAAATTCTAATTAAGCATTCATTCACCAAATAACACTGCTGTAGAGTTTAAAAAGGAGAAATATTCTCCGGCTGCCCTGACATGTTTCGCCTAGAACGGCTTTGTCAAAGGTGGGGCGCCCGCCGTTCATTGAGCTTTTTATTGGCTGACTGGCGGGAGGCTAGTCCCCCTAGGCTATACCGATTGGTTCCCTTCATCTTACATTCTATTGGTAGGGAAGGGGGTGTATGTCTATGTCACCGCCTGATTCGGATCCAATTGTTTATGTAAGACATATTGTGTCTCGCTCTTGTACATTCTATATACCCGGCTAAGATTGTAATAAATGAGATGGGGATATGTCACCTGTATAGTAACACTCGGGGAAAATGGAATATTATATCAATGTTGGAATCAACTGCGTGAGTGGGCACCTCTTGATTGTGCCATCATCATATGGGTGGCCTTATAGAAATTTGATTGTAACTAAAGCAAAAAGGATGTAAATGAGCATACAATGATATATAATGACAATGGTAAAAGAGATGGGAAAAGTGCCCTAATTCTAAATAAGTGACAAAACACAGGGAAAAATGGATATAAATGAGTAGATGGGAATATGATCTAGTCATATCGTGACACTAGGTGTGGTTGGGGCAATGGTAAATAATAACGGTGAATGTGTGGGTGGAAGGGATATTGTGCCCTATTGATATCTAAAAGTGGAACCAATAAACTAAATACCAAATTGGTTGACCTGACTAGGTTCTTGGTCAGGAAAAAGGATTTGAATATAAAATTGAATAAAATAAAATACGCAAACATATACCGGGTCCTAATATGCCCGTTGATATGAAAAGTAAGTAGATGTAATTAGGTCAAAGTGAGAATGAAATGCTCGATCGTGAGCATAAAAGTGACAGTGCCTAAGTGTACACTAGTAAAACTTAATGTGTGTGAAAAATAAAGTGGAACAAATAAATTTAATAAAGGGGAGTGGGAGGAAAGTTATATTATCCAAGGTTTCTGAATTGGTTGTATGCTATATATGGCAAACAGTATAGGTGGTGAGTGGGACCTATTTGCTTATTGGCCTGACTGTACATTAACAAACGGCCTCTGGGTCCCACCATTTTTACGCAGCTTATAATAGTTGATATATTTCTCAGACTGAGAGAGAATTGAGATAACATCAATTTTATTTTATTATTTTTCCTTTTTAAGTACTCTCACCCCTCATTTCTTTTCGATTTATCTAAATTCCCCCCATGTCCCCCTGTTTTCGTTTTTAGTAATTCATACACCTTGCCCTGGGTGTGTAGATATGTGGGTATATATCCCATGTTCTTGTTCATACATAATTTCAGCTCAGAATTTATTAAATTTACAAAAAACAATAGTAATTGTTTTGTTTGTTTAATCCTTTTGGGTATACACTGTCTAGTAGATATATCCATCTACACTCTCTACTCTTAACAGGGCCTGTTCGATATTGCCCCCTCTGATGCCTAAGGATATCTTTTCTATTCCTTGGCACTTTAACTCTCTCGGGTTTGAATGATGGCGTATCATAAAATGGGAAGCCACTGAAGATATAGTTTTGCCATCCTCCAGGTCTTTTGCTGCATTTTTAATGTTTCTTACATGCTCCTGTAGTCTGACTCTGAGCTGTCAGCTGGTCATCCCATCGTAAATCTTGGAATAGCTGCAGAATAGTACGTATATTACATTTTCAGATGTGCAGCTGATATAATTTTTCATTTTGTGTGTGTGGCCAAACCGATCCTGTATCTTATCTGTCTTGTGAATATGTTTACATGAGGAGCATGTGCCGCAGGGAACAGATCCTGCCCGAATGGCAGTCTTTGTTTTCCCCACTTGGTAGTGGCTGCGGGATACCATGTTTTTTATATTCTGGGTTCTCCTGTATCCTATTTGGATCTTATCACCTACAATTGGCTTTAGATCTTGGTCTAAAGTGAGGCTATGCCAGTGCTTGTTCAATATGTTGCTTATTGCATGAACTTGTGGGTTTTATGTTAGGATCAATCTAGTCTGTTCATCCTTCCTTTTGATTTTTTTACGTAGTAGTTCAGAACGATTGGTTTGGATTGCCCTGTTTTTGGCTCTTTTGATATTTCTCTTGCTGTATCCTCTGTCCTGTAATCGTTTCTCCAGCAATTTGGCTTGTTCGTTAAAGAGTTGTATATTGCTACAATTTCTCCTTATCCTTAGGAATTCCCGGACAGGTAGTGATTTTGTTGTTCCGGGAGCATGGGAACTGCTGTTATGTAATATGCTGTTAGTTGCCGTTTCTTTTCTGTAGAGATTAGTTTGTATTCGTCCCTCCTGATCTTTAAAAATGTTGAGAATGAGAAAATCTATCTCTGATTGACTCATTGTATATGTTAACTTGATATTTAGATCATTCTGATTGAGATTCTGGAGGAAAATTTCAAGTTCTTCCTTGCTCCCTTCCCACATAAACAGAATGTCGTCTATGTAACGAATCCAAAAAGGTATTTGATCTGTTTCAGTTGAGTGAGTATCATTGAATACCACATGTTTCTCCCAGAATCCTAAGGAAAGGTTGGTGTAGGTAGGGGCACAAGCCGTGCCCATCGCCGTGCCTTGGACTTGTAGGTAAAACTGGTTGGCAAAAGTGAATAAATTGTATTTGAGGACAAATTCCAATAGCTTTAGGATGAACATGTCATGATCCTCCTCCTCTGAGGAGCCTTGATTGAGAAAGAATTGAACAGCCCTGAGTCCCTTATCATGTTCTATGGAGGTATATAGAGACTCAACGGCCGCGGTTACAAGCCAGGTTTCTTTTCTAGTATTGATATTTTCCAACCTTTGCAGTACCTCCATAGTATCTTTGACGTAAGAAGGGAGGGCCTCCACAAATTCTCTTAATCTGTGGTCCACATACTGGCTGGCACTTTCCGATAGGCACTCATTACCCGAGACAATGGGCCTACCGGGAGGATTGGTGATGTTTTTGTGAACCTTTGGAATGAGAGATAAGGTGGCGACTTTGGGTTGTTTAACTGTGAGAAACCTCTGTAGCTTCAGAGGGTGAACTTTCTGGGTCGGAGTCCTTAGCGTCTAAGTCTCCTGCTGCGGAGGAATCATCCTTTGGATTTAAAATTGTGCACTTACGGTTTTTATTATAGGAGGTTCTGTCTACATTAGACAGAACCTCCTAAATTAGACATAGTTTATGAAGACAGGAAAGTTCCTTTGACTTTTTTCCTGTGCCGTTTAAGATGGCGAATATTATTAAGAACAAATGGGAAAGAATTGATTCTTCCTTTTCCCCCTCGTCTATTTTTAAAAAGTTGTTACCAGTCCTGGACTCTCAACTGGATTTGTGGGGCTCCATTCCTAAGGTGGATGGTGCTATCTCTACGCTTGCTAAACATACTGATATACCTATTGAGGATAGTTCTTTGTTCAGAGAGCCGATGAATAAGAAAATGGAAACTTTTCTGAGAATTTTTTTTCAACATACAGGAGTTTTGTTTCAACCGACGGCTTCCGTTGCCGGAGCTGATGTCTACTGGTGCGACTCTGAGGTGGAGTCTCCCCTCGAGGATATTCAAGATAGAATTAAAGCTCTGAGAATTTCTAATTCTTTTATCTGTGGTGCGAACATGCAAATTATTCGCCTAAATGCAAAGGCCTCTGGTTGAAGTCTTGGTCTGCGGATATGACTTCTAAGTCCAGACTCCTTTCTCTTCCCTTCAAGGGAAAGATTTTATTTGGTCCATGCCTGGACTCCATTATTTCTATGGTTACTGGAGGCAAGGTTGACTCCCTACGGCAAGATAAGAAGAAGTCTAAGGGACGACAATCTTCTAATTTTCGTTTCTTTCGTTCTGACAAATCCCAATGACAAGAATCCTCCAAGCCCGAGCAACCCAAGAGTACATGGAAGCCAGCTCAGTCCTGGAATAAATCCAAGCAGAATAAGAAGCCTGCCGAAAACAAATCGGCATGAAGGGGCGGCCCCTGATCCGGGATCGGATCGTGTAGGGGGCAGACTGTCCCCTACACGCCTGGTTGAAGGACGTACAGTATCCATGGGTCCTGGAGGTGGCATCTCAGGGATACAAGATAGGCTTCAAATCTCATCTGCCAAGGGGCAGATTCTTTCTCTCAAATCTGTCTACCAGACCAGAAAAGAGGGATGTCTTTCTAGGGTGCATTCGGGATCTATCCTCCTTAGGAGTTGTTGTCCTCGGGCCTATCGAAGAAAGAGGTTTGGGGTTTTATTTAAACCATTTCGTGGTCCCAAAGAAGGAGGGAACGTTCTGCCCAATTATGGACCTAAAGTGCTTAAAGAAATTTCTCAGTGTCCCTTCCTTAAAGATGGAGACGATAAAGTCCATCCTTCCTTTAATTCAGTAAGGCCAGTTTATGACCACTATATATCTGAAGGACGCTTACCTTCATGTTCCAATCCACAGGGAGTTTTCCATTTCTGAGGTTTGCATTCCTGGACCAGCACTTTCAGTTCATTGCCCTTCCGTTTGGCCTAGCTACTGCTCCAAGAATCTTTACAAAGGTTCTGGGGGCTCTTCTAGCCATTGCCAGAACTCAGGGTATTGTAGTAGCCTCATATTTGGAGGATATTCTGGTGCAAGCACCATCTTGGAGTCCCTTCTCAGTCTTCTTCGATCACATGGATGGAAGATAAACTTGAAAAAGAGTTCTCTTATCCCAAGTACCAGGATGGAATTCCTGGGTGCTATAATAGACTCCATATCCATGAGAATATTTCTAACAGACCAGAGATGTTGCAAGCTAACTTTAGCATGTCTTGCCCTCCTGACCTCTTTAAGTCCCTCTGTGGATCAGTGTATGGAGGAGATAGGTCTCATGGTGTCCTTTTGCCAGGTTCCGTCTCAGACCTTTACAACTGTAGATGCTGAGGCAGTGGAACAGCAAGATCTGTCTCAACAGATTGTATTAGACAGCCGGTCGAGAGAATCACTATCTTAGTGGCTCTGTCCAGATCATCTGTCCCGAGGGACATGCTTCTTAAGACCATCCTTTTTTATTATTGTCAAGACCTCTCTGTCTACCCACGGTATAAGTAGATTTATGTGATAGATCTGTTTTGGTTTTCTTTTTCTTTATACTTTATAATTAACATTATTGACCTGTTCAATAATCTCATACGGACCTTGCCAACTTGCCAGGAATTTACCTTCAACTGTAGGTACCAGAACTAGAATTCTATCTCCCAGGTTGAAAAACCCTTAGCCTTGCATTTTTATTATAACTGGCTTCCTGAGCTTTCTGCATATTTTCCCCTTACTATTGGCATTATAGCTTCCATTCTTTCTTGCATTTGTGCTAAATGCTCTATAACACTACGTTATGGTTAAAAAAAAAAAAAATTCTGCAAGAACTCTCTCTGATCTTTTCAATACCAAGGTGCCTCCCTAGCACATGACTATGGGCTAATTTAAAAATGGTATTTCTTTAGAAAACTTAGGAACCAATAATTGCTCCACCTCTTCAACCCCTTTATTTTTCTGCTCTATAAAGCAGGTTATTTTTCACCTTAAAATGAGGAAAACATAATTGTTTTTCATGATCTATGACCGTGTCTTCAAATACTTGAACATTTTCCCTCACCACTATCAGAGACTGGTCCTCCAATTGGGCAGCTCGGAAATTACCAGAATTAATCCCTAGAGCCTCAAGTTCTATGTCTTCTCCAGGGGGTTCTGCCTCATTGCCCAGACACACCACAGTGCTGTCTGGTTCCCAATCAATATTGGAAAATGGCAAAATGGTTTCCATTCCCTCCACCTCCTGTACCTCCCCAGGACCAATCCCATGACCTACTGAAGGTTTCTCCCACACTTGACAAAAGTCAGGAAAGTCTCTCCCCAATATTATATCATAGGGCAACACAGACACTACCCCTACGCGACACTTAACTGTACCAATATCTGTGATTTCAGCCTCAGCTGTAGGGTATGAGCATGTGTCCCCATGCATACAGACAATAACAAGCATTTGATCTCTGTCTAACTTTTCTGGCTGACGCAAAACACTTTTTATCAGAGTAACTTCACTCCCTGAATCAAGGAGCGCTTGTACACTCTTACCCTCCACATTCACAGATTTTAAATAACTAGAAAACATAGCACTGGAAACAAAATACATTTTGGTGCAGGTTAACATTGTACTATTACACACCACCACAAAGACTTTCCCTCAGTATGGTATATAATGTTAGGTGTGGGAACAATAGTTGTACAAATTATATGTAGCATGCAGCACGGACCTATGCAAATAGTAGAATCACAGGTTGGCAGTCCATAAATAAAGGCTAACACAGGGTTTATGTGGCTTACCTCACCATATCCTGAAGCTTCTTAGAGGAATAGAGCGGTAAAAACAACTGAGTCACTCGACTTTCACAACCCCTTCCGGCATCGAGTGCCCTCAGACGCGCCGTGCGATTAACATTCCTCGACGTGTCCTTAAACCTCTTCCTCAGTGGGCTTACATGGTGAGTGTGTTTAGCATGCTCCTCCATGTATACTGGCCTCCATGGAAATACAGCTCCGCCCCCTCTCTCTCAATGCACCAGAGGTATAATATACAAAAATAGGAAATCAGCTAGATGCATCTAGCTGATTTCCTATTTTTGTATATTATACCTCTAGTATCCTGTTTTTAAGTTTATACTTAATAAATTTGAATTTTGAAACCACCGACTGGTGCTCCGTTTGTCTGTTCCTGCATAACATTGTACTATGTCTGTCCCTTGTACCCATATTACATTGCATAGGCTCCTCCCCCTGTGTACAGTTACGTGCAATATGCCATAACTCTTGGCATTTTAAAACACCTTATTTGTTCATCAGTTTGGCCTCTTGGCCATAATGGTTCCCAGGGGTGCTATTTCCCACCATAGTCATTTTGTCCCTGGTTATAAATAAACCTTTGTCCTTCTATTTTTCCACTTGTTTTTTTTATAAGGCAGCTTTGATTTAGGTTGAGGATCATTGCTATGCAATTCCTTGGCACTCAAATATCTCTCAACCAGGCTCATCATTTATTCTGGGACTTTAGGATCCCCTTGACTGACCCACTGTCGGAGTCCAGATGGCAGATTCCTGAGAAATCGATAGATTACAACCATTTCTATGACTTTTGTGGCTGGATTAATAGATTGTTGAATTTTTGTCTGGCACAAGCCATTTCTGAGCAAGTCTCAGCAGTTCATACATTTGTGCTGTCGTAGGTTTTCCCATCTCAAACACCCAATTGTTAAATCTTTGGGCGCGAATTGCAGGTGTTACTCCCAAGCGTGTTTAGAATTTCAGTCTTTAGTTTCTTATAATCTTGAGCTTGGCTGTGAGACAAATCCTCATATGCTTTCTGGACTTCTCCACTTAGACATGGTGCAAGTAGCCCTGCCCACTGTTCAGGTGGCCACTGTTCCCTGGCAGCAATCCTGTCAAATGTTGTGAGGTAAGCCTCAATATCATCCGTCTGACAACTTATGCATAAAGTAATTTGTTCGGATATAGCGCCCCCCTATCCATAGTGGGAGTAGCTACAGAAGGCTGTAGGACTTGCTGCAATACATTTACCAGTGTAGCTCTATCCTCTCGCTGGGCATACATTAACGGTTTGTCTCCTGCTGTACCGCAGTAGCTTGCACCAAAGCTTTCACTAGCTCCTCCATTTTGTAAAACTTCTCCTCTTAGAAGTAACGGGTAACACCAAGGCAGGTATATGTTTTAAAGGAACAGTGTCATTTTTCAACAGTTTAAAGCAAAAGTTTTCTTAGTGCAGCTTGCAGAAAACTATTATACCCACAGATCATATTTGTGCTATGCCCGCATTCTCCACCATTTTGTAATACAGCACCCACTCCTGGTTTCAAGGAAATAGCACAGTTCTAGTGTTTATAGCACTTGATACTATAAACAAAAGCCTATCTTATTTTGAGCTCTTACTAACATATGTTTACATCCCTTACTTAATCAAATTTTACTAAACTAAATAAAACATGCTGTTTTTAGGAAACTCACTTTTTCTCAGCTCAGCTGAAAAGTGTCTCTCTCCAAGTCAGAAACACTCTGGAAACTCTCTGCCTCCACTTAGCAGCTCGGGAATAAATTACCCTCATCTGATTAAACACCGGCGAGGAAAAATCCCTTCCTGATTGCTCACTCTCAGCTTTGTGCAAACTGAGGCATGGAACACTGGCCCGCCCTCTCTCCAGCGTTCCACCCCAGGGACCCAAAAACACAGCAACTTAATTCCTAGCCACATTTTCTAAAATACATTTCCCTGGGGTTTAAAAACAGAATCCACATTTCTTTCATATAATTGGCAAGAGTCCATGAGCTAGTGACGTATGGGATATACAATCCTACCAGGAGGGGCAAAATTTCCCAAACCTCAAAATGCCTATAAATACACCCCTCACCACACCCACAATTTAGTTTTACAAACGTTGCCTCCTATGGAGGTGGTGAAGTAAGTTTGTGCTAAGATTTCTAAGTTGATATGCGCTTCTCAGCGTTTTGAAGCCTGATTCCTCTCAGAGTACAGTGAATGTCAGAGGGATGTGAAGGGAGTATCACCTATTGAATGCAATGGTTTTCCTCACGGGAGATCTATTTCATAGGTTCTCTGTTATCGGTCATAGAGATTCATCTCTCTACCTCCCTTTTCAGATCGACGATATACTCTCATATTCCATTACCTCTACTGATAACAGTTTCAGTACTGGTTTGGCTATCTGCTATATGTGGATGGGTGTCTTTTGGTAAGTATGTTTTCATTACTTAAGACACTCTCAGCTATGGTTTGGCACTTTATGTATTGATATAAAGTTCTAAATATATGTATTGTACTTATATTTGCCATGATTCAGGTTTTCAGTATATTTCCTTTTTGCAGACTGTCAGTTTCATATCTGGGAAATGCATTTTTTAGGAAAAATGTATTTCTTACCTGGGGTATAGTCTTTTGTTCAATTGACTGTCATTTTAAATTTGCAGGGCGCAAAATGCCAAAGTAATTGCGTCATTTATGGCGCAAGATTTTTTGGCGCAAAGTTACGTTCGATGGCGCAAATTCGTCACGTCACAAGGTTGCATCTTCAATGACGTGTGTGTCATTTCCGGATGTTGTTAGCGCCAACATTTTTTTTTCTGTTTGTGTTGTGTAACATACTTGCCGCCAAATATTTTCATTATTTAAAACCCCATTCTTATATGCCTCTTGCCTTTTTTCAGAGGGATATGCTGTTTGCATTTTTTTTCCATTCCTGAAACTGCCATATAAGGAAATTTGATAATTTTGCTTTATATGTTGTTTTTTCTCTTACATTTGCAAGATGTCTCAATCTGATCCTGTCTCAGAAATCACTGTTGGAACCCTGCTGCCTGATAACAGTTCTACCAAAGTGCATTTGTTGTAAACTTGTGGAGATTATATCTCCAGCTGTGGTTTGTAATAGTTGTCATGATAAACTTTTACATGCAGATAATGTGTCCATCAGTAATAGTACATTGCCTGTTGCTGTTCCTTCAACATCTAATGTACAAGATATTACTGTGAATTTAAAATAATTTATTGCTGATTCTATTCAGAAGGCTTTGCCTGCCATCCCGCCTTCTAATAAACGTAAAAGGTCTTTTGAAACTTCTCATAAAGTTAATGAAATTTCAAATGACCGACAACATACTGAATTATCCTTCTCTGATGAGGATCTATCTGATTCAGAAGATCCTTCCTCAGATATTGACACTGACAAATCTACTTATTTATTTAAAATGGAGTATATTCGTTCTTTATTAAAAGAAGTGTTGATTACATTGGATATTGAGGAAACTAGTCCTTTTGATATTAAAACTAGTAAACGTTTAAATTCTGTTTATAAACCTCCTGTGGTTACTCCAGAGGTTTTTCATGATGCTATTTCTGATATGATTTCTAAGGAATGGAATAGGTCTGGTACTTCTTTTTTATTCCTTCTTTAAGGTTTAAAAAACTGTATCCTTTGCCAGCAGTTACATTGGAGTTTTGGGAAAAGATCCCCAAAGTTGATGGGGCTATCTCTACTCTTGCTAAACATACTACTATTCCTATGGAAGACAGTACTTCTTTTAAAGATCCTTTAGATAGGAAACTTGAATCTTCTCTAAGGAAAGCCTATTTGTATTCGGGTCATCTTCTCAGGTCTGCAATTTCTTTGGCTGATGTTGCATCAACTTTTTGGTTGGAAAATTTAGCGCAGCAAGAATTGGATTCTGATTTGTCTAGCATTGTTCGCTTGCTTCAACATGCTAATCATTTCATTTGTGATGCCATTTTTGATATCATCAAAATTGATGTTAAATCTGTATCTTTAGCTATTTTAGCTAGAAGAGCTTTGTGGCTTAAATCTTGGAATGCTGACATGACTTCTAAGTCCAGATTGCTATCTCTTTCTCTCTAAGGTAATAAGTTATTTGGTTCTCAGTTGGATTCGATTATTTCAACTGTCACTGGAGGGAAGGGAGTTTTTTCCCCTCAGGATAAAAGACCTAAGGGTAAATCTAAAGCTTCTAACCGTTTTTGTTCCTTTCGACAAAATAAGGAACAGAAACCTAATCCTTCCCCCAAGAAATCTGTTTCCAGTTGGAAACCTTCTTCAAACTGGAATAAATCCAAGCCATTTAAGAAACCAAAGCCAGCCCCCAAGTCTGCATGAAGGTGCGGCCCTCATTCCAGCTCAGCTGGTAGGGGGCAGATTAAGATTTTTCAAGGATGTTTGGATAAATTCTGTCTAAAATCAGTGGATTTTGAGTATTGTCTCTCAGGGGTACCAAATAGGATTCAGAGTAAGACCTCCTGTGAGAAGATATTTTCTCTCACGCATTCCAGCAAATCCAGTAAAGGCTCAGGCTTTCCTGAAGTGTGACCTGGAGTTTTCAGGGGTAATCATGCCAGTTCCATTTCAGGAACAGGGTCTGGGGTTTTATTCAAATCTATTCATTTATCCAAAGTCCTTATAGTCACCATTTTGAAAGTTGGTACTCTTACATAATGATTCAAAAATTTCAGATCCAGAACTGGTCTGAATATATTTTCTTTCTTTCGGACAATGAATAGATTTGAATAAAACCCCAGACCCTGTCCCTGAAACGGAACTGGCATGATTACCCCTGAAAACTCCAGGTCTGAAACACACTTCAGGAAAGCCTGAGCCTTTACTGGATTTGCTGGGATGCGTGAGAGAAAATATCTTTTCACAGGAGGTCTTACTCTGAATCCTTTTCAGTACCCCTGAGAGACAATACTCAAAATCCATTGATTTTGGACAGAATTTATTTTGGATAAATTCTGTCCAAAATCAATTGATTTTGAGTATTGTCTCTCAGGGGTACCGAATAGGATTCAGAGTAAGACCTCCTGTGAGAAACACAAGGGGTTTGGAAATCTCAAGAGGCGAGATTACCAATCAATTTTGGATTTTCAGGGCTCTTCAGATTTGGCCTCTGTTAAAGAGAGAACTGTTCATTTGTTTTCAGACAGACAATATCACAACTGTGGCATATGTCAATCATCAGGGTGGGACTCACAGTCCCCAAGCTATGAAAGAAGTATCTTGGATACTTGCTTGGACGGAATCCAGCTCCTGTCTAATTTCTGTGGTTTATATCCCAGGTATAGACAATTGGGAGGCGGATTATCTCATCCGTCAGACTTTACATCCGGGGGAGTGGTCCCTCCTTCCAGATGTGTTTTCTCAAGTTGTTCAGATGTGGGGTCTTCCAGAAATAGATCTGATGGCTTCTCATCTAAACAAGAAACTTCCCAGGTACCTGTCCAGGTCCAAGGATCATCAGGCGGAAGCAGTGGATGCATTGACACTTCTGTGGTGTTATCAACCTGCTTATACTTTCCCACCTCTAGTTCTTCTTCCAAGAGTGATCTCCAAAATCATTATGGAACAATTGTTTGTGTTGCTGGTGGCTCCAGCATGGCCTCACAGGTTTTGGTATGCGGATCTTGTTCGGATGTCCAGTTGCCAACCATTAAGGCTGGACCTTCTGTCTCAAGGTTAGTTTTTCCATCAGTATCTCAAATCATTAAATTTGAAGGTATGGAAATTGAACGCCTAGTGCTTAGTCATAGAGGTTTCTCTGACTCGGTGATTAATACTATGTTACAGGCTCATAATCTGTTTCTAGAAAGATTTATTATCGAGTTTGGAAGATGTATATTTCATGGTGGTGTTCTCATAAATTCTCTTGGCATTCTTTTCAGAATTCCTAGAATTTTACAGTTTCTTCAGGATGGTTTGGATAAGGGTTTGTCTGCAAGTTCCTTGAAGGGACAAATCTCTGTGCTTTCTGTTTTATTTCACAAAAAGATTGCTAAGCTTCCTGATATTCACTGTTTTGTACAAGCTTTGGTTCGTATCAAGCCTGTCATTAAATCAATCTCTCCACCTTGGAGTCTTAATTTGGTTTTGAAGATCTTACAGGCTCCTCATTTTGAGCCTATGCATTCTTTGGACATTAAACTACTTTCTTGGAAAGTATTGTTCCTTTTGGCTATCTCTTCTGCTAGAAGAGTTTCTGAATTATCTGCTCTTTCTTGTGAATCTCCTTTTCTGATTTTTTTTATCAGGATAAGCTGGTTTTGCAGACTTCATTTACATTCTTACCTAAGGTTGTGAATTCTAACAACATTAATAGAGAAATTGTTGTCCCTTCCTTGTGTCCTAATCCTAAGAATTCATTGGAAAGATCCTTACATTCTTTGGATGTGGTAAGAGCTTTGAAATGTTATTTTGAAGCTACTAAAGATTTCAGGAAGACTTCTAGTCTATTTGTTATCTTTTCTGGTTCTAGGAAAGGTCAGAAGGCTTCTGCTGTTTCCTTGGCTTCGTGGTTAAAGCTTTTGATTCATAAAGCTTATTTGGAGTCAGGTCAAGCCCTGCCTCAGAGAATTACAGCTCATTCTACTAGATCAGTCTCCACTTCGTGGGCTTTTAAAGGACCAGTCAACACATTAGATTTGCATGATCAACAAATGCAAGATAACAAGACAATGCAATAGCACTTAGTCTGAACTTCAAATGAATAGTAGATTTTTTTTATAACAAATTTCAAAGTTATGTATATTTCCACTCCCCTTGTACCATGTGATAGCAATCAGCCAATCACAAATGCATATGTGTATAGTCTCTGAATTCTTGCACATGCTCAGTAGGATCTGGTGATTTAAAAATTGTAAATATAAAAGACTGCACATTTTTTTTAATGGAAGTAAATTGGAAAGTTGTTTAAAATTACATGGACTCTTGCCAATTACATGAAAGAAAACATAATTTATGTAAGAATTTACCTGATAAATTAATTTCTTTCATATTGGCAAGAGTCCACGAGGCCCACCCTTTTTATGGTGGTTATGATTTTTTTGTATAAAGCACAATTATTTCCAAATTCCATTGTTGATGCATTTTACTCCTTTCTTTATCACCCCACTACTTGGCTATTCGTTAAACTGAATTGTGGGTGTCGTGAGGGGTGCATTTATAGGTATTTTGAGGTTTGGTAAACTTTGCCCCTCCTGGTAGGATTGTATATCCCATACGTCACTAGCTCATGGACTCTTGCCAATGTGAAAGAAATGAATTTATCAGGTAAATTCTTACATAAATTATGTTTTTAACATAGTAAGAGAAATATAAACCTATATATATATATACATATACATATATAGTAACGATGAAAAGACTGCAGCACTCCTGAATTGCAATTCAGTGATTTATTACAAGCTCACAAACACAAATGTAATGTTTCTAATAAAAGTTAGCACTGTTTTAGTCTTTGCACGTGCATGTGAAGCATAGCTAGATATTCTCAGAGCACCAGCATTTTATATACTGCAGCTGCTCAGAGCAGCAGTGGGGCTTGTATCATGTCAGAAATTAACAAACTGGGCCATTACCAGATGGTGCAAGCACCTTAGGATCTCCTAGCAAGGTCTGTGTTCAAAATGCTGGTGCACGGTGCATACTTAAATACACTTTTGAAACAGCTGCTGTTTTTATTAAAAGCTTTTTTGCTAATACATGTATATTACAAAAATGCTTCTATTCAAAACTGAAGTGCATCCATGTGGATTCCAATTTTGTCTGGAATGTCCCTTTAATTGTTAGAGAATGTACTTTTTAACATTTAGACATAGGTCAGTGTTGATTTCATACATAAAATACAAATGTTTTCTTATGATTCAGAGAGAGCATTACGTCTATTATCTAATTAGTTTTGTTCTTTTGATATCCTTTGTTGAAAAGGATACCTAGGTAGAATTAGGAGCTGCTGATATGTGGCTGCACATAAATGTCATGTTATTGGCTCACCCAATGCATTAACTAGCTCCCAGTAATGCATTACTGCTTCTTCAATAAATGATACCAAGAGAATAAAGTAAAAAGATGATAGAAGTAAATTGTAAATTTGTTTAAAATGATATTCTCTTTTCTGAACCGTAAAAGAAACATTTTGGGTTTCATGTCCCTTTTAAGACAAAAATATTTCTACAAATTTTTAGGAAATTTTGTTTTATATATAGATTTTATTATCTAGTATGTTTTTGTGTTCGTGAAAAACAAGCATTGGTTACTTTTAACATCTACTTCCAATGGTAACATTTGCACATGCCCAGAAGATACAAACATACTAAAAGGTAATCAAGAAATGCACAGTAGAGGTTTTCTGCACCTATTACGATATATAGAAAAATGTATCTGCATAACAAATATCATAACAATTTGTGTCGGTTTTGCTGCAGGTTTGTTGTCAGTGTTAATGGAAAGGTAAAGTTCCTTTCTCTTGTTAAGTGTATCCAGTCCACGGATCATCCATTACTTATGGGATATTCTCCTTCCCAACAGGAAGTTGCAAGAGTTCACCCACAACAGAGCTGCTATATAGCTCCTCCCCTAACTACCATATCCAGTCATTCTCTTGCAACTCTCAACATAGAAGGAGGTCGTAAGAGGAGTGTGGTGTTTTATACTTAGTTTATTTCTTCAATCAAAAGTTTGTTATTTTTAAATGGTACCAGAGTGTACTGTTTATCTCAGGCAGTATTTAGAAGAAGAATCTGCCTGCGTTTTCTATGATCTTAGCAGAAGTAACTAAGATCAATTGCTGTTCTTACATATTCTGAGGAGTGAGGTAACTTCAGAGAGGGAATGGCGTGCAGGTTTTCCTGCAATAAGGTATGTGCAGTTAATATTTTTCATGGGATGGAATTTGCTAGAAAATACTGCTGATACCGGAGTAATGTAAGTAAAGCCTTAAATGCAGTGATAGCGACTGGTATCAGGCTTATTAATAGAGGTACATACTCTTATAAAAGTGTAATTTAAAACGTTTGCTGGCATGTTTAATCGTTTTTTATATATGTTTGGTGATAAAACTTATTGGGGCCTAGTTTTTTCCACATGGCTGGCTTAAATTTTGTTTAGAAACAGCTTCCTCAGGCTTTCCACTGTTGTAATATGAGTGGGAGGGGCCTATTTTAGCGCTTTTTTGCGCAGTTAAAATTACAAAATGAATCATCCAGCTTCCCTCAGCAGTCCCATGAATACTACAGGACATCTCTAAAGGGCTAAAAAGGCTTCCAAAATCGTTTATAGGGAAGGTAATCCACACCACAGCTGTGGCAGTTTTGTTGTGTCTGTTAAATAACGTCGTTTTTTTTTTCCGTTTTTTTGCATTAAGGGGTTAATCATCCATTTGCAAGTGGGTGCAATGCTCTGTTAACTTATTACATATACTGTAAAAATTTCGTTTGATTTACTGCCTTTTTTCACTGTTTTTCAAATTTTGACAAAATTTGTTTCTCTTAAAGGCACAGTAACTTTTTTTTATATTTGCTTGTTAACTTGATTTAAAGTGTTTTCCAAGCTTACTAGTCTCATTACTAGTCTGTACAAACATGTCTGACATAGAGGAAGCTCCTTGTTCATTATGTTTAAAAGCTGTAGGGTCACTTCTTTTGTTCCTTAGCTCTGCTCTGGCTGATCAGGGTGCGGCACACGTTTTCTTCAGGGCCCTGGGGTGACCACTGAAATCACACACACATGCAACTGAGTGTTTTCACAAAAGTCCCGTTTATTTGAAGAACACACAAAGAATTTATAGTGATGTATACGTCATACATGAGGTCACAGGAAATATCTAAAAAACGTAGTTAACTTCACATCTGCATAAGGGGCCCACAGGAAATAAGAATGTTGTTATAGCACATAACAGAATATGCCCATATCCATTTGTAGAGAGGAACTTATATTAGAACCATATGTTACAACTTATACAAAAAGAAACTTGTAGAATGCTGCATTATAAACATTTGATACAAGATTTAAAGTTACCCTCAATATGCTTAATATGTGAGATTCAAATTACCCATATAACATAATATATATAATATATATACACATATATACACATATACACATATATATATATATATATATATATATATATATATATATATATATATACATATACATACATACATACACATACATACACACATATATACCCATCATTCCCCTCTTTGATCACATCGTGATCACATAACCTGTGATGTTCCTACAATATAAACTATCTGGGTCTACCTCTAATTAAATTTTGCAGTTGAACTTTTTCTGCATCTTGTATCATACCTGATATTTTCTTTCCTAAAGTACAAGACATGTAACAGTTAAACAATGTTAATAATAGTAAACAAATAGGTGTAAAGTGTCCAACATCTTCAAGTGAGTAATAACATGCCGTTATTAATACTATTGGGATATACACAAATATCAATATCCCCATTAGGAAAAGGAAGATCTTGCAGAAATGTCTTGGATCCATGATTGAGATGGTCATCCTGGTCTTTGTGAGGAGTGATCGATACCTTATCACCCACTTCTCCTTTGTGAGGGGTGACCGATAGCTTGTCACCCGCTTCTCCTCTCTTTGGACAGAGTTTCACTCGTGAAGCGTGTATCCAGATGTCCTTGTCGTCAGTCAGTACGGCAGTCCTGGTTACAGCGATCACAGTGACTGGCTTGCTGAACGGGAAACCTCCTTTCTTTGCTTTATTCAGCTGGCGAATGCAGACCAGATCTCCAGGCTTGAAAGGATGGGTTGGTTCCTGTGAGGGAAGAGGTAAACGGGAAGGCACATCACCATAGATGCCATTCAATTTATCAATCAATTGTTTTACATATTGTTCCTTAATACAATCTAAATCACCATTTTTAATGATTAGTGGGCCTTTTACCCATGGAGTTGGGAATGGTCTACCCATTAGGACCTCAAATGGAGACAACCTGGTTGTCCTATTTGGGGTCATTCTGATTTCTGCTAAAATCGCAGGTAAATAGTTTTGCCATTTAACCCATGTACCTGCTGTTGCCTTTAAAAGTTTTTCCTTGATATTGCGATTCATTCTTTCTACAATCCCTGAGCTTTGAGGATGGTAGGGAATGTGAAAGTTCCAATTAATCTGTAACCATTCTACTAACTCATGTGTGATTTTACTAATGAACGCTGGACCGTTATCAGAATTAATCTGAAGCGGACAACCAAATCTGGGAATTATTTCAGTGGCTAAAATTTTAGCGACTGTTTTTGCATCTTCCCTCTGGGTAACAAAAGCTTCTGGCCACTTAGAAAATTGGTCAACTATTACAAGCAGATATAATTGTTTAGTGCCAGTTTTTGGAATATGTGTAAAATCAATTTGTAGATGTGTGAATGGGGCTGTAGGTGGGGGTAAGTGGTCATGCTGGGCTTTATTGGGGATGGTTGCATTGGTCTGTAAGCAATATACACATCTATTAATATATGCCTTGCAATGATCACCTATACCTCTAATGTAGAAAGATTGCTTCAACAAGTTAGTTGTTGGTTTTATACCTAGGTGTCCAACACCATGGGCTTGTGCTATAAAGAGTGGTGCACTGCTTTCTGGTATGCCCACCTTCCCCTCTTTAGAAAACAAACCATTCTCATCTAAAGCTAACCCATTAGTAGTCCAGAAAGATATGTCACTAGGAGTGGCATGTCCCTGGAGTTCAAGAAGCATATGGTCTGTAGGACATGAAGGTGGGGCTAAAACAGCATACATACGGATGGTGGATTTGGGTGTATGAGAAACATAAGCAGCCTCTTTAGCAATTTTATCTGCAAGTGCATTACCCAAGGAAATAGGGTCAGACTTGTATGTATGTGCACGGCAATGTATGATCGCTATGTCCTTTGGGAGTTGTATGGCCTCTAAAAGATCATTAATCAGGTCTGTATGAGAGATGGTCTTGCCATCTGCTGAAACAAAACCACGTTGTTTCCATATCATACCAAAATCGTGCACAACCCCAAAAGCATAGCGAGAGTCAGTGTAAATGTTAACAGATTTATTTTCAAACAATTTACATGCTTTTGTAAGTGCTATTAATTCTGCAGCTTGTGCAGAAGGATAAGGAATGGGGCCTGCATCTAGAACAATGTCTGGTAGTTGCACAACGGCATAGCCTGTCTTATAAATACCATCACTAGGTCGGGAACAAGAACCATCAACAAACACATTATCAGCATGGTCAAAAGGTTTATCCATCAAGTCAGGTCTTGGTGTGGTAATGTGGTGTATTACCTCTATACAATCATGATCTGTTGGAAAGTCTGGTGATCTTGTAAGTAAGGCACTAAGTATTTGAGTTGGCCCTGAGGATACACTACTATATTTAATAGTCAGATTTGTATTATTCAGTAATATACATTCATAACCAGAAAGTCTTTGAGAAGTCATGTGTTGGGTAGTGACATTTTTTACAAGATGTAAAACTTGGTGACTAGTGTGTAGTACTATTGGATGGCCTAATGTGATTGTTTCAACCATCTCTACAGCCATGGCGCAAGCCGCCAATGCTCGGAGACACGCCGGCATCCCTTGTACCGGTATTGGAACTACTTTGGAAAAGAAAGCTACGGGACGCATATTGCCTCCACCATGCTCTTGGGCACAGACAGCAGCCATGGTTTTACAATTGTCCCTCGCATACAAGTGAAATGGTTTACAATAATCAGGTAGTCCTAAAGCAGGGGCACTAACAATGCTAGTCTTCAGAGCTATGTAGGATTTAGTCATGTCTGTGGTCCATTGTATATGTTCAGGGCTATCCCCTTTTGTGGCTTGCCTTAGAATGGAATCATG
Organism: Bombina bombina; assembly: GCF_027579735.1. Lineage (NCBI taxonomy): Eukaryota > Metazoa > Chordata > Amphibia > Anura > Bombinatoridae > Bombina > Bombina bombina. The sequence continues at coordinate 1,113,029,038 of NC_069501.1, read as the reverse complement.
ATGGGAGCACTCAGGAATCCATTGTCTGCAATAATTAATCATACCTAGAAAGGTGAGCATGTCCTTTCTAGTAACTGGCTTTGGGATCTGTTGAATCGCTTGGATTCGTTTGGGACTAATGGACCGGTGGCCTTGGGAAAGCACAAAACCAAGGTAATCCACTTTTGTCACTCCTACTTGTAGCTTATGTTTTGCTATTTATGTACTGTATTAGCCTCCTGGTTAGGACTACACAACAGTAGGTCATCGACGTACTGAAGGAGGACGGAACCTTGGCTGGGAGTCCATGACCGCAAGGTACGTTGGAGCACCAGCGAGTAGACCGCAGGTGAGGCCACATAGCCTTGAGGGAGGCGTGTCCAGGTAAGCTGACGCCCATCATAATAAAAAGCCATAAGTAGCTGTGTCTCAGGGTCCAATCGGACTGAAAAAAATGCGTTAGCTAAATCAATGACTGTAAATATACAGGCATCATTTGGAATGGCTGTGAGTAAGGTTGTAACATCTGGGGCAATTGGGATTACTATTTCATTAATTGCCCTTAGGTCTTGTACTAACCTATATTCATTGTCTTTCTTTGGGATCGGATTTATGGGGGTATTATAGGGAGAAACTACTGGATGGAGGATTCCTTGTTTAAGGAATTCCTCTATCATGGGTCTTATCCCTTCTTTCTTTTCTCTAGACAATGGATATTGTTTAATAAACACTGGAGTAGTATTAGGTTTTAATCTGGCTTTATATGGGGTACACTGAACTAAACCAACGTCAAGTTTTGAAGATGCCCAAACAGAGGATGGGACATCTGTCAATATGTCATTAAAAAAACACAGGTTAGTGGACCCTAGACTCACGTCTTAACCCACCCTGTCTAGTGACAGCTACTTTCAAACCAAGGGGACCCATAAGATCACGACCCAAAAGGTTAAGGGGACACCCAGTTATAATACGAAATGGGTGCAAAAGTTGTTGGCCAGTACAGGGTACCCTAACTTCAAGCGGCGGTGTGATGCGAGTCTGAGTCAGCACTCCATTAATCCCTAGAGAAGGTTCAGATTTTCCAGTAATGCCATCATACATATCTGAGCATAAGGCAGAGCATGTAGCTCCTGTGTCTACTAGAAATGGTAGGGGTTCTCCCTCTACTTCTAGGACTAAGTACGGTTGCTCATGATAACTTGTTGACACCACTGGAAAAATTGGAGTGCTACCTTCTAGGCACCCCTATGGCCATTGTATGTTGTGTTTGGGTGCCTCCATGGGTGCAGGGGCTATGTAAGGCTGTCTGTTATACTGTCGGGGATTGTAAGGGGGGCCAGAATTATTAGGGGGTTTTGGGCATTCATTTTTCCAATGTCCCTGTTCCCCACAGTTAAAACAATGTGTTCTGTTTGAAGTATAATTCCCTCTAGCTCTTCCTCTAGCTCTCCCTCTACCTCTCACAAACATTCTATTACTCCCTGTATTATCCCTTTCCCTGGCCTGGAATGGATCACAATGTTGTAAACTCTGCTTTTGATAAAAAGCAGCGTTTTTTCCCTCTAATTTCCTGATGTCAAAACAACCTGCCCCTTCTTTTTCATGAATTCTTTTCAAGAATTCTGCTGGAGTCAACTCTGGCCAATCAGAGACAAGTTGTTTCACCAACAAAGAAAGCTGAGGTTGCATATTACTAATGCAAGTCTGGACCTTCAGAGAGCCCATTGCATCTCCTGATTCCATTCCAGCCTCTTCCTTCCAGCATTTATAAAAACGCTTAACAAATTCTTCTACTGTTTCCTTTGTATTCTGTTTGCACGCTAGTGCAATTGACATACTTTGTTTATCCTTCCATATTCTATGCATTTCTATACTTAATTCTGTCCACATTTCATCAAGTCCTTCACGTGTGTTTAGGGCATAGTTAATTGTTGGATCTCGACTCAATTTACTAATACTCTTTACATTACCCCACTCCCAACCTGATTCAGGGTCATAGTCTAGAAGTGCATCAATAATAATTCTTATATCTGTTTGTGTCATGTTTTGTCCTTGTAACATTCTTTTTAAATACATAATACAAGCTGATGGATGTTGACGGGGATTTGGGGCTCCCTTGGTAATTTCCCTTAATTCACCCGGGGACAAAGGTTTAATAATTAATTGGTCTCCCACAGTAAGAAATGGCATACTAGCTTCTGGTACAGCTGCCTCCTCCTCATCTACTTCTTCATTCCCTCTTTTATATTGTGGGGTTATTGTAGGGGGGTAGGAAGGTGTTACTGGTTCAACCTTAATCGGGGGTTTGGGCATAATTGGGGGTTTAGTGACCTGGTATCGGGGAGTTACAGAAGGTCCTGGCAAGGTCCATTCCTGGGGTACCTTAGCAGAGGCAATAGCAATAGTCTCTAGATCTATGTCACTAGGGGATGGGAGGCTAGGATATAGTCTGTTATATGATGGCAAAGGTAGGTGAGGGGCATTATATGGGGCAGGGGGGGTGAATATGCTTTCTGTTTTTGCTTCTCACTTTTACCCTTCTTTTTATTCCCATCTATATCAATATATCGCCAGTATGGAGCAACAGTCAGCCAATTTTCCCCACCCTTTTTCATATAATCCATATTCCATCTTGGATCACTATTATACCATGGAAATGCCTCTTCATCACCTAGACACAACCCTTTTACCATTTTCATATGAAATTTATCATTATCCCCCTCTCTGGGGAATGGATCAGAGCTTCTCATAGCTTCTGTCCAATCTGCTATATTTTCCCACATAATCTTTACATTTTTCTCCTTGCATAGGTGATGGAAATTGTTTAGACTGGGATTTGCCCATTCTCAACTCCTAACTTATCTTTTAAAACATTTACAACAAAATACAATACAACACAAAAAAAAATAAAAAAAATAAATAATAAAAAATAATAAAAATAAAAAAATACAATACCTTTACCTTTAAGAGCAATTAATTATTGAATCTTTTTGCATAAACCACATTAACTAGAATGGTTGTACTCCGTTACCAGTTATTGTGCTTAATGCTTAAGTTTACAACAAGAGAAAGAAAAAAAAATATCACTATGCTGATCCTTTCAGTAGTTTCTGGCATTAATTATCTCTAGGTCAAAGGTCACCCTTCACCAGAAAAAATGTAGCCTTTTAACTAACATTCAGAAACAGCAATACATATTAACAACAGTTTACTTTCTTAATACTTTAAACAATAAGCAGTATTTTACTTCCTTAACACTTTTTACAAATAAACAGTATTTTGCCATACAGCATATTTAAAAACAAGCAGCATAAGAATTCATATAAACAATGCAGTATTTATCTTATAACTTTAAAACAATGTTAGCCATACAGCAATATTTCAAAAGCAAGCAGTAAGAAAACATGTGTTTTAACCCTTCAGCCAGACTTTATATAACCTGATTTCTACCAAAGAAATCTTATTCCCTTTTTATTTTTTTTATTTTTAATCAAAGATTTGATTAGAATCTACCAAAGATTCATATATATATTTAACCTGATTTTTACCAAAAAAATCTACTATTCCTCTTTTAGAATCTACCAAAGATTCACATATATATATATTCCCCAACTATTCCTATGTAAAATGAAACTTAAGGGGTCTCGTGGTAAGAGAAAAAAGGTCAGAATAAAAAGACTCTTTGTTCAACTCACCTTCCGAGAGTTCCCTGTTTCATCCCACTTCTGACGCCAGTTTTGTAGGGTCACTTCTTTTGTTCCTTAGCTCTGCTCTGGCTGATAAGGGTGCGGCACACGTTTTCTTCAGGGCCCTGGGGTGACCACTGAAATCACACACACATGCAACTGAGTGTTTTCACAAAAGTCCCGTTTATTTGAAGAACACACAAAGAATTTATAGTGATGTATACGTCATACATGAGGTCACAGGAAATATATAAAAAACGTAGTTAACTTCACATCTGCATAAGGGGCCCACAGGAAATAAGAATGTTGTTATAGCACATAACAGAATATGCCCATATCCATTTGTAGAGAGGAACTTATATTAGAACCATATGTTACAACTTATACAAAAAGAAACTTGTAGAATGCTGCATTATAAACATTTGATACAAGATTTAAAGTTACCCTCAATATGCTTAATATGTGAGATTCAAATTACCCATATAACATAATATATATAATATATATACACATATATACACATATACACATATATATATATATATATATATATATATATATATATATATATATATATATATACATATACATACATACACATACATACACACATATATACCCATCAAAAGCCATGGTGGAACCCCATCTTAGAATGTGTACCAGATGTACCGATTTCATGTTAAGCAATAAAGATCATTTTTTGTCTTTAAAAATATTATCACCAGAGGATTCTGTCGAGGGGGAAGTTATGCCGACTAACTCTCCCCACGTGTCAGACCCTTTGACTCCCGCTTCAGGGACTCACGCTCAAATGGCGCCTAGTACATCAAGGGCGCCCATAGCGTTTATTTTATCAGAGGATTCTGTCAAGGGGGAAGTTATGCCGACTAACTCTCCCCACGTGTCAGACTCTTCGACTCCCGCTTCAGGGACTCACGCTCAAATGGCGCCAAGTACATCAAGGGCACTCATAGCGTTTATTTTACAAGACATGGCGAAAGTTATGAATAATACTCTCTCAGCGGTATTAGTCAGACTACCTGAAATTAAAGGAAAGCAAGATAGCTCTGGGGGTAGATACAGAGCATACAGATGCGTCAAGAACCATGTCTGATACTGCCTCACAATATGCAAGCTTCAGTCTGTGGGTGATATTTTTGACTCAGGGAAGATGATTTAACCTGATTCCGATATTTCTACATTTAAAATTTATGCTTGAGATCCTCCACTTGTTGCTCAGGGAGGTTTTAGCAGCTCTGAATGACTGTGTTACAATCACAGTGCCAGAGAAATTGTGTAGACTGAATAGATACTATGCAGTGCCGGTGTGTACTGATGTTTTTCCAATACCTAAAGAGGTTTACAGAAATTATTAATAAGGAATGGGATAGACCAGGTGTGCCGTTCTCTTCCCCTCCTATTTTTAGAAAAATGTTTCTAACAGATGCCACCATACGGGACTTATGGCAGACAGTCCCTAAGGTGGAGAGAAGAGTTTCTACTCTAGCTAAGCGTACCACTATCCCTGTTGAGGACAGTTGTGCTTTTTTAGATCCAATGGTTAAAAAATCAGAGGGTTACCTTAGGAAAATGTTTTATTCAACAAGGTTTTATCCTGCAGCCCTTGCATGCATTGCTCCTGTCACTGCTGCTGCGGCGTTCTGGTTGGAGTCTCTGGATGAGGCTTTACAGGTAGCGACTCCATTGGATGAATATACTTGTCAAGCTTAGAGCACTTAAGATAGCCAATTCCTTTGTTTCTGATGCCTTTGTTCATTTGACTAAACTAACGGCTAAGAATTCTGTTTTTACTATACTGGTGCGCAGAGTTCTATGGCTTATATCATGGTCAGCTGGCGTGACTTTAATAAATAAGCTACTTAACTTCCCTTCAAGGGGCAGACCCTATTAGGGCCTGGTTTGAAGGAGATAATTGCTAATATTACTTGAGGAAAAGGTCATGCCCTTCCTCAGGACAGGTCCAAATCAAGGGCCAAAAAAGTCTAATTTTCGTGCCTTTCGAAACTTCAAGGCAGGTGTGGCATCAACTTCCTCTAAGGCAAATCAAGAGGGTACTTTTGCTCAGTCCATGATGGTCTGGAGACAACCCGACCTGGAACAAAGATAAGCAGGCCAAGGAGCCTGCTGCTGCCTCTTAGACAGCATGAAGGAACGGTCCCCTATCCGGTAACGGATCCTGTAGGGGGCAGACTTTCATTTTTCGCCCAGGCGTGGGCAAGAGATGCCCAGGATCCCTGGGCATTGGAAATTATATCCCAGAGATATCTTCTGGATTTCAAAGCTTCCCCTCCGAAAAAAGGGGAGATTTTACCTTTCACAATTATCTGCACACCAGATAAAGGAAGAGGCATTCTTACATTGTGTACGAGACCCATCCAGTTCCAAGAAAGGAACAGGGACAGAGTTTTTCTCAAATCTATTTGTGGTTCCCAAGGAGAGGGAACCTTCAGACCTATTTTGGATTTAAAGATCTTAAACAAATTCCTTAGAATTCCATCATTTAAGATGGAAACTATTAGTACCATCTTAACTATGATCCAGGAGAGTCAATAGTGGACTACAATGGATTTGAAGGATACTTATCCTCACATAACAATGCATAAGGATCACCATCGTTTTTCAGGTTTGCCTTTCTAGACAGGCATTACCAGTTTGTTGCTCTTTCCTTTGGGTTAACTACAGCCCCAAGAATCTTTATGGAGGTTCTGGGGTCGCTTTGGCGGTCCTTAGGCAGCGGGGCATAGAAGTGGCCCCTTATTTAGGCGTTGAACATCCAAATTGCCAAGTCTCATACGGATGTAGAACTGGCATTTCTGAGATCGCAGGGGCGGAAAGTGAACAAGGAAAGAGTTCTCTATCACCAATCTCAAGGGTTTCCTTCCTAGGGACTCTGATAGATTTTGCAGAAATGAAAATTTACCTGACGGAGTCCAGGTTGTCAATGTTTCTAAATTACTGCCGTGTTCTTCATTCCATCTGCGCCCTTCGGTGGCTCGGTACATGAATGTAATCGGCCTAATGGTAGCGGCAAGGGACATAGTACCGTTTGCACGCCTACATTTCAGACCACTGCAACTATGCATGCTCAGTCAATGGAACAGGGATTACACAGATTTGTCCCCTTCTTAAATCTGGACCAAGAGGCCAGAGATTCTCTTCTCTGGTGGCTATCTCGGGTCCATCTGTCCAAGGGTATGACTTTCCACAGGTCAGATGGGACAGTTGTTACAACAGATGCCAACCTTTTAGGTTGGGATACAGTCTGGGACTCCCTGAAGACTCAGGGATAGTGGACTCAGGAGGAGACCCTCCTTCTAAAAAATATTCTGGAACTGGGAGCGATATTCCATGCTCTTCAGGCTTGGCCTTAGTTAGCAACTCTGAGATACATCAGATTCAGTCGGACAATATCACGACTGTGGCTTACATCAACCACCAAGGGGGAACAGAAGTTCCCTAGCGATGTTAGAAGTCTTAAAATAATTCACTGGACAGAGACTCTCTCTTGTCTATCAACTTTCCATATCCCAGGTGTTGAGAACTGGGAGGTGGATTTTCTAAGTCGTTAGACTTTTCTCCCGAGGTCTTTGCACAAGATCAAGCAGGAGAGTGCTTTGGTGTTTTTTTTTTTTTTTTTTTTTTTTTTTTTTTTTTACTTTATTTAGAATAATTAGGCATACACTTCATAAAAAGAACATAACATGCAAGAAGAGTAGTACAGTATTATGGTGATACATTGTGCTAGCAATATTAAATCGTAAGTTATATATCATATATTACAATTATAACACATTAAAGTGTTCTCTTCACATCAGTGTATTTCTTATAGGACCCAAATTCTTTAGATGGTAAGACCTCTCATGGGTCTTGAAATAGTTCTCTTGAATAAAATATTGGGCATATATAAACATACGATCAAGGTTTAATAGGGAAAAGGCAAAGAAAAAGGAAGCGTAACTAAGGGTATAACTTAGTGTGATGATAATTCCAGTGTGTTATAAAAGGGGGAAGGTCCCAACTGGGTCACTGATTAGGGGTATAACTGGTGATCAGGCGTTCCAGGTCCAGCAGAACAAGTGGGTTATGTTCCCCAAACGCAGCCAAGCAACATGCATGTAGTGATATGTGTACTTCCTATTGGTATCTATCTCAGCAAGATTGACCTAAATAAAGTGATCCTCTAGGCATATAGCGGGTATTATCTTTTATGATATATAGATTATCCTTTGTATGGGTGAAGATGTGCATATGTATTTATCGTGGTATGGCTAATGATAAGTATGTAGTGCCTCTGTGCATCGCTTCAGGGAATAGGTTAGTAGTGAGCTAGTTTCTACTGCGTCACAAAAGATCTCGCAGAGGTGATCATGCTAATGCTCAGACTCATGAATAGCAATGCTGCATATGTAGCCCTCCATGCGACCCCGGCCGCAGGTCGCACGGCAAAGACTATAGAGATAGAGACAATCCCCTGTCCTCCTAGAAGTGATCACCCTTAAATATAAGCATTTAGAGTACAGGTAATGGTGTCAGACATAATAATTCAACACTTTAACTGATTTTAGACATTAATGCAATGGTATGTTGCTACTTAAAATGAATCTCTATAATTCTGGCTCACCTATTAGGTAAATCTCCCGCCCTGACTAACCAACAAAATAAACAATTAACTAGAAAGATGCAACTGTTTGTATATCAGGTAATGAACTTTAAAATGTAAAGCGTCTCTTTATACCATCTCAGCTCAGTCCTGCTAGTGAAACGATCAAAGCCAAAACTGGTCATGAAATCAAGGTGGTAGTTTATTGTTATGTAACTAACGGTCCTCAAAGCTATCCCTTTTCTGCATATGAAATACAGGCATCGCTGCATAGATAGACTTAGTCTCTCCTAATGTTTGTTTTTGTAGCCTCTTACATGTGGGGCGTAGCAGAAAGCAGGGAGACCGTTCGGTGTACTCCGGCTGAGAGTTGGGTGGTAGTAGAGGCCAATGGAGTATAGTTTTCAGGGGAAATCCCGCTGGCTCTAGTTCCGATGGCCTCTGAATCATTTTCTGAGTTGGAGCCTCGTCAGTCTCTTGAATGCTCCGGTGCGCCAGAGAAAGATCAAGTAAAGTGGTTATGGGTGTTTTTTTATCTATCCGGTCTGCGATATAGCTGACATGCTGCTTCGTTAGTGTCAGGTTCCTTCTTGATTGTACTGTAGGAGCTTGTGCAGCGCAGTTTGTTGGAACCTTCTTTTTCAGCTGCTTTACTGGCTGCAGGGGGCCCAAAGGAGGTTCTGTGTCTATGGGACACCTCAGGCCGATGGATTCCACTGAGTTCCCCACTGCTTTCTCTCTATTGTGCAGTAGGTTCAGCAGGTGATCGTATGGTGCATTATTCGCCATCTTGTTTAGCAGTTTTTCTATTCTCTCCCATATAACATCCGCTTGCTGAAAGCTATCTTCTCCCGCCAAGTGTTCCAATTCCATTATCTCCGGATAAAGTGATTTCTGGGGCAGGCAGTTCCAATCTTATTGTTGTAGACCTGTTCGCCTTTCTCACCTCGATAAATAAATTCTATCCCCCAGTTAGGAGCAGATACCTCGGGTGTACCGAGGGGGAAGCGCCCCCTTTAGTGAGCCGCCGCTCCAGGCCCTTAATGTCCGATCCAGAGAACTGATGTCACAATTACAGCACAAAAGTCAGTGATAAACACCCAGAGGGGTTAGTGAATGATGAGGTTGTATTTTCCGGGTTTTGGCTGTGCAAAGATGCCTAAAATCGGCGGATTTTTAGCTATTCGATCAGAGCTCTTGGATAGTGCGACCAGCTAGGATCGCTGTTAGGACACGCCCCCGTGCTTTGGTGTTTTTAACAGCCCCTGCGTGGCCACGCAGGACCTGGTATGCAGATCTGGTGGACATGTCATTCTTTCCATCATGGTGTCTGCTTCTGAGACATAACCCTCTACCTCAGGGTCCTTTCAACCATCTAAATTAAACTTCTCTGAGATGGACTGCCTGGAGACTGAACGCTTGATGTTATCAAAGCATGGCTTCTCCGAGTCCTTAATACAGGCATGAGAGCCTGTCACTAGGAAAATTTAACATAGATATAGCATAAATATCTTATTGATATGAATCCAAGGGTTACTCATGGAGTAAAGTCAGGATTCCCAGGATACTATCTTTTCTCCAAGATGATTTTGAGAAAAGGGTTGTCAGCTAGTTCCTTAAAAGGACAGATTCCTACTCTGTCTATTCTTTTGCACAAGCGTCTGGCAGATACTCCAGACGTTCAGGCATTTTGTCAGGCTTTGGTTAGAACCAAGCCTGTGTCTAAACCTGTTGCTCCGCCATGGAGCTTAAACCTGATTATTAAGGTTCTTCAAGGAGTTCCGTTTGAACCTCTTCATTCTATAGATATCAAACTTTTTTTCTCCAACATAGGTGTGTCCGGTCCACGGCGTCATCCTTACTTGTGGGATATTCTCTTCCCCAACAGGAAATGGCAAAGAGCCCAGCAAAGCTGGTCACATGATCCCTCCTAGGCTCCGCCTACCCCAGTCATTCTCTTTGCCGTTGTACAGGCAACATCTCCACGGAGATGGCTTAGAGTTTTTTTAGTGTTTAAGATACTGAAGAGCATGAGGACGCTGATGATAATGGTTCTGAAATGCCCCTACACCAGTCTGAGGGGGCCAGGGAGGTTTTGTCTGAGGGAGAAATTTCAGATTCAGGGAAAATTTCTCAACAAGCTGAACCCGATGTGATTACATTTAAATTTAAGTTGGAACATCTCCGTGCTCTGCTTAAGGAGGTATTATCCACTCTGGATGATTATGAGATCATCCCAGAGAAACTATGTAAAATGGACAAGTTCCTAGAGGTCCCGGGGCTCCCAGAAGCTTTTCCTATACCCAAGCGGGTGGCGGACATTGTAAATAAAGAATGGGAAAGGCCCGGTATACCTTTCGTCCCTCCCCCCATATTTAAAAAATTGTTTCCTATGGTCGACCCTAGAAAGGACTTATGGCAGACTGTCCCCAAGGTCGAGGGAGCGGTTTCTACTTTAAACAAACGCACCACTATACCCATAGAAGATAGTTGTGCTTTCAAAGATCCTATGGATAAAAAATTAGAAGGTTTGCTTAAAAAGATGTTTGTTCAGCAAAGTTACCTTCTACAACCAATTTCATGCATTGTCCCTGTCACTACAGCCGCGTGTTTCTGGTTCGATGAGCTAGTAAAGGCGATCGATAGTGATTCTCCTCCTTATGAGGAGATTATGGACAGAATCCGTGCTCTCAAATTGGCTAATTCTTTCACCCTAGACGCCACTTTGCAATTGGCTAGGTTAGCGGCGAAGAATTCTGGGTTTGCTATTGTGACGCATAGAGCGCTTTGGTTGAAATCTTGGTCAGCGGATGCGTCTTCCAAGAACAAACTCCTTAACATTCCTTTCAAGGGGAAAACGCTGTTTGGCCCTGACTTGAAAGAGATTATCTCTGATATCACTGGGGGTAAGGGCCACGCCCTTCCTCAGGATAGGTCTTTCAAGGCCAAAAATAAACCTAATTTTCGTCCCTTTCGTAGAAACGGACCAGCCCCAAGTGCTACGTCCTCTAAGCAAGAGGGTAATACTTCTCAAGCCAAGCCAGCCTGGAGACCAATGCAAGGCTGGAACAAGGGAAAGCAGGCCAAGAAACCTGCCACTGCTACCAAGACAGCATGAAATGTTGGCCCCCGATCCGGGTCCGGATCTGGTGGGGGGCAGACTCTCTCTCTTCGCTCAGGCTTGGGCAAGAGATGTTCTGGATCCTTGGGCACTAGAAATAGTCTCCCAAGGTTATCTTCTGGAATTCAAGGGGCTTCCCCCAAGGGGGAGGTTCCACAGGTCTCAATTGTCTTCAGACCACATAAAGAGACAGGCATTCTTACATTGTGTAGAAGACCTGTTAAAAATGGGAGTGATTCATCCTGTTCCATTAGGAGAACAAGGGATGGGGTTCTACTCCAATCTGTTCATAGTTCCCAAAAAAGAGGGAACGTTCAGACCAATCTTAGATCTCAAGATCTTAAACAAGTTTCTCAAGGTTCCATCGTTCAAAATGGAAACCATTCGAACAATTCTTCCTTCCATCCAGGAAGGTCAATTCATGACCACGGTGGATTTAAAGGATGCGTATCTACATATTCCTATCCACAAGGAACATCATCGGTTCCTAAGGTTCGCATTCCTGGACAAGCATTACCAGTTCGTGGCGCTTCCTTTCGGATTAGCCACTGCTCCAAGGATTTTCACAAAGGTACTAGGGTCCCTTCTAGCGGTGCTAAGACCAAGGGGCATTGCAGTAGTACCTTACTTGGACGACATTCTGATTCAAGCGTCGTCCCTTCCTCAAGCAAAGGCTCACACGGACATAGTCCTGGCCTTTCTCAGATCTCACGGATGGAAAGTGAACGTGGAAAAGAGTTCTCTATCTCCGTCGACAAGGGTTCCCTTCTTGGGAACAATAATAGACTCCTTAGAAATGAGGATTTTTCTGACAGAGGCCAGAAAAACAAAACTTCTAAACTCTTGTCAAACACTTCATTCCGTTCCTCTTCCTTCCATAGCGCAGTGCATGGAAGTAATAGGTTTGATGGTAGCGGCAATGGACATAGTTCCTTTTGCGCGCATTCATCTAAGACCATTACAACTGTGCATGCTCAGTCAGTGGAATGGGGACTATACAGACTTGTCTCCGAAGATACAAGTAAATCAGAGGACCAGAGACTCACTCCGTTGGTGGCTGTCCCTGGACAACCTGTCACAAGGGATGACCTTCCGCAGACCAGAGTGGGTCATTGTCACGACCGACGCCAGTCTGATGGGCTGGGGCGCGGTCTGGGGATCCCTGAAAGCTCAGGGTCTTTGGTCTCGGGAAGAATCTCTTCTACCGATAAATATTCTGGAACTGAGAGCGATATTCAATGCTCTCAAGGCTTGGCCTCAGCTAGCAAAGGCCAAGTTCATACGGTTTCAATCAGACAACATGACGACTGTTGCGTACATCAACCATCAGGGGGGAACAAGGAGTTCCCTGGCGATGGAAGAAGTGACCAAAATCATTCAATGGGCGGAGACTCACTCCTGCCACCTGTCTGCAATCCACATCCCAGGAGTGGAAAATTGGGAAGCGGATTTTCTGAGTCGTCAGACATTACATCCGGGGGAGTGGGAACTCCATCCGGAAATCTTTGCCCAAATTACTCAACTGTGGGGCATTCCAGACATGGATCTGATGGCCTCTCGGCAGAACTTCAAGGTTCCTTGCTACGGGTCCAGATCCAGGGATCCCAAGGCGACTCTAGTAGATGCACTAGTAGCACCTTGGACCTTCAAACTAGCTTATGTATTCCCGCCGTTTCCTCTCATCCCCAGGCTGATAGCCAGGATCAATCAGGAGAGGGCGTCGGTGATCTTGATAGCTCCTGCGTGGCCACGCAGGACTTGGTATGCAGATCTGGTGAATATGTCATCGGCTCCACCATGGAAGCTACCTTTGAGACGAGACCTTCTTGTTCAAGGTCCGTTCGAACATCCGAATCTGGTCTCACTCCAGCTGACTGCTTGGAGATTGAACGCTTGATCTTATCAAAACGAGGGTTCTCAGATTCTGTTATTGATACTCTTGTTCAGGCCAGAAAGCCTGTAACTAGAAAAATTTACCACAAAATATGGAAAAAATATATCTGTTGGTGTGAATCTAAAGGATTCCCTTGGGACAAGGTAAAGATTCCTAAGATTCTATCCTTTCTTCAAGAAGGATTGGAGAAAGGATTATCTGCAAGTTCCTTGAAGGGACAGATTTCTGCCTTGTCTGTGTTACTTCACAAAAAACTGGCAGCTGTGCCAGATGTTCAAGCCTTTGTTCAGGCTCTGGTTAGAATCAAGCCTGTTTACAAACCTTTGACTCCTCCTTGGAGTCTCAACTTAGTTCTTTCAGTTCTTCAGGGGGTTCCGTTTGAACCCTTACATTCCGTTGATATTAAGTTATTATCTTGGAAAGTTTTGTTTTTGGTTGCAATTTCTTCTGCTAGAAGAGTTTCAGAATTATCTGCTCTGCAGTGTTCTCCTCTTTATCTGGTGTTCCATGCAGATAAGGTGGTTTTACGTACTAAACCTGGTTTTCTTCCAAAAGTTGTTTCTAACAAAAACATTAACCAGGAGATAGTCGTGCCTTCTTTGTGTCCGAAACCAGTTTCGAAGAAGGAACGTTTGTTGCACAATTTGGATGTTGTTCGCGCTCTAAAATTCTATTTAGATGCTACAAAGGATTTTAGACAAACATCTTCCTTGTTTGTTGTTTATTCTGGTAAAAGGAGAGGTCAAAAAGCAACTTCTACCTCTCTCTCTTTTTGGATTAAAAGCATCATCAGATTGGCTTACGAGACTGCCGGACGGCAGCCTCCTGAAAGAATCACAGCTCATTCCACTAGGGCTGTGGCTTCCACATGGGCCTTCAAGAACGAGGCTTCTGTTGATCAGATATGTAGGGCAGCGACTTGGTCTTCACTGCACATTTTTACCAAATTTTACAAGTTTGATACTTTTGCTTCTTCTGAGGCTATTTTTGGGAGAAAGGTTTTGCAAGCCGTGGTGCCTTCCATTTAGGTGACCTGATTTGCTCCCTCCCTTCATCCGTGTCCTAAAGCTTTGGTATTGGTTCCCACAAGTAAGGATGACGCCGTGGACCGGACACACCTATGTTGGAGAAAACAGAATTTATGTTTACCTGATAAATTACTTTCTCCAACGGTGTGTCCGGTCCACGGCCCGCCCTGGTTTTTTAATCAGGTCTGATAATTTATTTTCTTTAACTACAGTCACCACGGTATCATATGGTTTCTCCTATGCAAATATTCCTCCTTAACGTCGGTCGAATGACTGGGGTAGGCGGAGCCTAGGAGGGATCATGTGACCAGCTTTGCTGGGCTCTTTGCCATTTCCTGTTGGGGAAGAGAATATCCCACAAGTAAGGATGACGCCGTGGACCGGACACACCGTTGGAGAAAGTAATTTATCAGGTAAACATAAATTCTGTTATCTTGGAAAGTTCCTTTTTGGTAGATATTTCCTCGGCTTGTAGAGTCTCCGAGTTATCTGCTTTACAATGTGATTCTCCTTATCTGGTCCTCCGTACGGATAAGGTAGTCCTGCGTATCAAAACTAGGTTTTTGACCTAAGGTGGTATCCAACAAGAATATCACTCAAGAGAGTGTTGTTCCATTCTTGTATCCTATTCCTTCTTCAAAGATGGAACGTCTATTACACAATTTGGACGTGGTTCGTGCTTTAAAGTTTTACTAACAAGCTACTTCAGATTTTCATCAAACATTTACTTTGTTTGTTGTCTACTCTGGACAGAGGAGAGGTCAAAAGACTTCAGCAACCTCTCTTTCTTTTTGGTTAAAAGCATAATTCGTTTAGCTTATGAGACTGCTGGACAGCAGCCTCCTGAAGGGATTACAGCTCATTCTACTAGAGCTGTGGCTTTCACTTGGGCCTTTTTAAAATTAGGCTTCTGTTGAACAGATTTACAAGACGGCGTCTTGGTCTGCGCTTCATACTTTGCTTCTTCTGAGGCTATTTTTGGGAGAAAGGATTTTTTTTTTCAGGCAGTGGTACCTTCCGTTTAAGTACCTGCCTTGTCCCTCCCTTCATCCACGTGCTTTGGTATTGGTATCCCATAAGTAATGGATGATCCGTGGACTGGATACACTTAACAAGAGAAAACATAATTTATGCTTACCTGATAAATTTATTTCTCTTGTAGTGTATCCAGTCCACGGCCCGCCCTGTCATTTTAAGGCAGGTAATTTTTTCATTTAAACTACAGTCACCACTGCACCCTATGGTTTTTCCTTTCTCTGCATGTTTTCGGTCGAATGACTGGATATGGCAGTTAGGGGAGGAGCTATATAGCAGCTCTGCTGTGGGTGAACTCTTGCAACTTCCTGTTGGGAAGGAGAATATCCCATAAGTAATGGATGATCCGTGGACTGGATACACAACAAGAGATATAAATTTATCAGGTAAGCATAAATTATGTTTTTTCAATTTTTGATATGTCCAAAAATTAATTAACAATTAACTTAAGCATTTTCAGTCACAAAGGGTGCCCAGAGGGCTTGACAATCACAGATGCCAGGGAGCCACGGGTGGTGCCTTAAAATTAGGCCCTGGTGTCCCATGGCCACACCCAAAATTTAGCGTGTGTATATTTATAATGCACTCCCAGCAGTAGTTTAGCTTCTAAATTATCTTTAACACATATGCATTATACTGAAATGGGATCAGGGAAGCTTGAGCGGTATTCTAGTACCCAATCTGCACATTGGAATTACAATTGTAATTATGTTGTACAAATTACAAGTGGTTTGCTGGTGGCCACAGGACAAATACAGATTTTAACACATGCCAGTAAATGGGTGGGATGGCAGTTGGTTAAAGGAGTTTATAATGGCTTCCACATTTGGCGCCAAGCCCAAGTTTTTCAATTTTGTAAAGAAAATGTGAAACATAATTTCTGCATCCCCCTAAAAACATTATATGCCATCACAACTAGAAAAATGTAGTATTGATTAAGCAGAAAGAGCATTATATATTAGGGTTGTGGCAGTCCAGGAGCCAATGAGTTTTATTGTATATTTAAAAAAAAAAACTCTGGATGTAAAATGCAAATGAGAACACTGATTACTAATTATTGCATGGTTCCTTTTGATGTTTGGGTTCTTTGTTGTATGTCGCTATCTAAAATTTCTTGTCTCTAATGAAGAAATATTCTTCAGAGATCTGGTTTGTTTCAGATCTGGTACCTAAGAGTATCATTTGCTTCTTCTGCCTTGATTTAATTTAAATGTTCAAAATAGTTTTATGTTTTGTGTTTTTTTTGTAGCCAAGACTATGCTCATTATATTAAAGAAAAGAAACTTTTGTTGTTCGCTTCTAGCTAAACAGTTGTAAGAAATAGTTTCTCTCTACAAAATAAATGACCAGGGAGAAATTTATAATACTGCCATATTGCAGCAAGCGTCTATTAAGGGATGCCCTACAGCAGTTTGTTTGCTAAGTGCAGAGTGTAAAATGATGCCTGACAGGAACAGCTGCTTCAATATCTTGAAAAGACATGAACATTCCTGCAATAAATCTGATTCTCCCCATAATATAATATATAATAACTCAAAATTGATTTGGCAAAACATTTTTTTATGTGTATACTTTTTGTCATGCATTTCTCAACAGTAATATTTAAAATCTGCAGTTGCAGGAAGTCTGGTCATAATGAACAATTTAATTTGTAAAATGCAATTTCCCTGTGCTTTGTACTTTGTAATTTTTTACATTGAAGTAAAGTAATGCTTACATGTCTTTAAAGAAAATGTTGTGCTACCTATTTTAAAATGTTTTATTTCTTTGTATTGTTTCATTTTATTTGTTTTTAATGAACCTACAGCAAATTTGTTGGTGTTTGCATTAACATAGAGAAATGTTAATATTGGTAATTTGTAGAATAGAGAGAAAACTACATAGTGTTTATTAAATTTGTTGAATGCTTAGTACAGCTAGGATACTGCAGAACTTCACATTTATCCTTCAGATTTAAGAGGCATCTCAAAGTTAGGAGCCCATGGAGGAAAATATCAGTTTACAAAGTATAATACTTAAAGGGCCATTATTTTCAAAAAAATGCAGCAAAGTTCCAGTCGTGAGCGGAAACTGCTGAAGTCACACAGCTGGGTTATTTGGCATACACCCACATACAAACACTTATATGCATGCACACCACACATACATCTACATACACACACTCGTATGCACGTACCCCACACATACACCCACATACTTAATCCCGTATGCATCACCCACAACTCATACAACCACATACACACACTCATATGTACGCACACATACATACACTCACGCAAAACATGCACTGTAATAATTGTGAAAGCTTTATCCAATTTTTTAAAACTGTATTTCTCTTGTTAAGTGTATCCAGTCCACGGATCATCCATTACTTGTGGGATATTCTCCTTCCCAACAGGAAGTTGCAAGAGGATCACCCACAGCAGAGCTGCTATATAGCTCCTCCCCTCACTGCCATATCCAGTCATTCTCTTGCAACTCTCAACAAAGATGGATGTAGTAAGAGGAGAGTGGTGTATTATAGTTAGTTTTTTAACTTCAATCAAAAGGTTGTTATTTTTAAATGGTACCGGAGTGTTTCATCTCAGGTAGCATTAGAAGAAGAATCTGCCTGTGATTTCTATGATCTTAGCAGAAGTAACTAAGATCCACTGCCGTTCTCACATATTCTGAGGAGTGTGGTAACTTCAGAGGGGGAATGGCGTGCAGGTTTTCCTGCAATAAGGTATGTGCAGTTAATATATTTCTAGGGATGGAATTTGCTAGAAAAATGCTGCTGATACCGGATTAATGTAAGGTAAGCCTTAAATGCAGTGATAGCGACTGGTATCAGGCTTATTAACAGAGATACATACTCTTATAAAAGTGTAATATAAAACGTTTGCTGGCATGTTAATCGTTTTTATATATGTTTGGTGACAAAACTTATTGGGGCCTAGTTTTTTCCACATGGCTGGCTTGATTTTTGTCTAGAAACAGTTTCCTGAAGCTTTCCACTGTTGCAATATGAGTGGGAAGGGCCTATTTTAGTGCTTTTCTGTGCAGATAAAAATACTGACAGAGACATTCAGCTTCCCTCTGCATGATACAGGACATCTCTGAAGGGCTCAAAAGGCTTCAAAGTTGTGTTTGAGGGGTGTAACAATCACAGTAGACTGTGGCAGTTGTTGTGACTGTGTTTAAAAAACGTTTT
Organism: Bombina bombina; assembly: GCF_027579735.1. Lineage (NCBI taxonomy): Eukaryota > Metazoa > Chordata > Amphibia > Anura > Bombinatoridae > Bombina > Bombina bombina. The sequence goes on along the minus strand of NC_069501.1, from coordinate 1,113,010,481 downwards.
TGTAATTTATTATTCTGTTTTTGTTATTAAGGGGTTAATCATCCATTTGCAAGTGGGTGCAATGCTCTGCTGACTTGTTACATACACTGTAAAAATGTTGTTAGTGTAACTGCCTTTTTTCACTGTTATTTCAAATTTTGTCAAAATTTGTTTCTCTTAAAGGCACAGTAACGTTTTTTATATTGCTTGTTAACTTGCTTTAAAGTGTTTTCCAAGCTTGCTAGTCTCATTGCTAGTCTGTACAAACATGTCTGAAACAGAGGATATTTGTTCATTATGTTTAAAAGCCATGGTGGAGCCCCATAGGAGAATGTGTACTAAATGTATTGATTTCACCTTAAACAGTAAAGATCAGTCTTTATCTATAAAAGAATTGTCACCAGAGGGGTCTGTCGAGGGGGAAGTTATGCCGACTAACTCTCCCCACGTGTCGGACCCTTCGCCTCCCGCTCAAGGGACGCACGCTAATATGGCGCCAAGTACATCAGGGAGGCCCATAGCGATTACTTTGCAGGACATGGCTGCAATCATGAATAATACCCTGTCAGAGGTATTATCCAGATTGCCTGAATTGAGAGGCAAGCGCGATAGCTCTGGGGTTAGACGAGATACAGAGCGCGTAGATGCTGTAAGAGCCATGTCTGATACTGCGTCACAATATGCAGAACCTGAGGACGGAGAGCTTCAGTCTGTGGGTGACGTCTCTGAATCGGGGAGACCTGATTCAGAGATTTCTAATTTTAAATTTAAGCTTGAGAACCTATGTGTATTGCTTGGGGAGGTATTAGCTGCTCTGAATGACTGTGACACAATTGCAGTGCCAGAGAAATTGTGTAGGCTGGATAAATACTATGCAGTGCTGGTGAGTACTGATGTTTTTCCAATACCTAAAAGGCTTACAGAAATTATTAGTAAGGAGTGGGATAGGCCCGGTGTGCTCTTTTCCCCACCTCCTATATTTAGAAAAATGTTTCCAATAGATGCCACTACACGGGACTTATGGCAGACTGTCCCTAAGGTGCAGGGAGCAGTTTCTACTTTAGCAAAGCGTACCACTATCCCGGTTGAGGACAGTTGTGCTTTTTCAGATCCAATGGATAAAAAATTAGAGGGTTACCTTAAGAAAATGTTTATTCAACAAGGTTTTATTTTTCAGCCCCTTGCATGCATTGCGCCTGTCACTGCTGCGGCGGCATTCTGGTTTGAGGCCCTGGAGGAGGCCATCCATACAGCTCCATTGACTGAAATTGTTGACAAGCTTAGAACTCTTAAGCTAGCTAACTCATTTGTTTCTGATGCCATTGTTCATTTGACTAAACTAATGGCTAAGAATTCCGGATTCTCCATCCAGGCGCGTAGGGCGCTATGGCTCAAATCCTGGTCAGCTGATGTGACTTCAAAGTCTAAATTACTCAACATTCCTTTCAAGGGGCAGACCTTATTCGGGCCTGGTTTGAAAGAAATTATTGCTGACATTACTGGAGGTAAGGGTCATACCCTTCCTCAGGACAGGGCCAAATCAAAGGCCAAGCAGTCTAATTTTCGTGCCTTTCGAAATTTCAAGGCAGGTGCAGCATCAACTTCCTCTGCTTCAAAACAAGAGGGAACTTTTGCTCAATCCAAGCAGGCCTGGAAACCTAACCAGTCCTGGAACAAGGGCAAGCAGGCCAGAAAGCCTGCTGCTGCCTCTAAGACAGCATGAAGGAGCGGCCCCCTATCCGACAACGGATCTAGTAGGGGGCAGACTCTCTCTCTTCGCCCAGGCGTTGGAGATCATATCTCAGGGATATCTTCTGGACTTCAAAGCTTCTCCTCCACAAGGGAGATTTCACCTTTCAAGATTATCTGCAAACCAGATAAAGAAAGAGGCATTCCTAAGCTGTGTACAAGATCTCCTTGTAATGGGAGTGATCCACCCAGTTCCGCGGACGGAACAAGGACAGGGGTTTTATTCAAATCTGTTTGTGGTTCCCAAAAAAGAGGGAACCTTCAGACCAATTTTGGATTTAAAGATCTTAAGCAAATTCCTCAGAGTTCCGTCATTCAAGATGGAAACTATTCGAACCATTTTACCCATGATCCAAGAGGGTCAGTACATGACCACAGTGGACTTAAAGGATGCCTACCTTCACATTCCGATTCACAAGAATCATCATCAGTTCCTGAGGTTTGGCTTTCTAGACAGACATTACCAATTTGTAGCTCTTCCATTCGGGTTGGCTACAGCCCCAAGAATTTTTACAAAGGTTCTGGGCTCACTTCTGGCGGTCCTAAGACCGCAAGGCATAGTGGTGGCTCCTTACCTGGACGATATCCTGATACAGGCGTCAAGCTTTCAAATTGCCAAATCTCATTCAGAGATAGTTCTGGCATTCCTGAGGTCGCATGGGTGGAAAGTGAACAAAGAAAAGAGTTCTCTATCTCCTCTCACGAGGGTTTCCTTCCTAGGGACTCTAATAGATTCTGTAGAAATGAAAATTTACCTGACGGAGTCCAGGTTATCAAAACTTCTAAATGCTTGCCGTGTTCTTCACTCCATTCCGCGCCCCACGGTGGCTCAGTGCATGGAAGTAATCGGCTTAATGGTAGCGGCGATGGACATAGTGCCATTCGCGCGCCTGCATCTCAGACCGCTGCAATTATGCATGCTCAGTCAGTGGAATGGGGATTACACAGATTTGTCCCCTCTACTAAATCTGGATCAGGAAACCAGAGATTCTCTTCTCTGGTGGTTATCTCGGGCCCATCTGTCCAAGGGTATGACCTTTCGCAGACCAGATTGGACAATTGTAACAACAGATGCCAGCCTTCTAGGTTGGGGTGCAGTCTGGAACTCCCTGAAGGCTCAGGGTTCATGGACTCAGGAGGAGAAACTCCTCCCAATAAATATTCTGGAGTTAAGAGCAATATTCAATGCTCTTCTGGCTTGGCCTCAGCTAGCAACACTGAGGTTCATCAGATTTCAGTCGGACAACATCACGACTGTGGCTTACATCAACCATCAAGGGGGAACCAGGAGTTCCCTAGCAATGTCAGAAGTCTCCAAGATAATTCGCTGGGCAGAGACTCACTCTTGCCACCTGTCAGCGATCCACATCCCAGGTGTAGAGAACTGGGAGGCGGATTTTCTAAGTCGTCAGACTTTTCATCTGGGGGAATGGGAACTCCATCCGGAGGTGTTTGCTCAATTGGTTCTCCGTTGGGGCAAACCAGAATTGGATCTCATGGCGTCTCGCCAGAATGCCTAGCTTTCTTGTTACGGATCCAGGTCCAGGGACCCAGAAGCGGCACTGATAGATGCTCTAGCAGCACCTTGGTTCTTCAACCTGGCTTATGTGTTTCCACCGTTTCCTCTGCTCCCAAAATCAAACAGGAAAGAGCATCAGTGATATTGATAGCGCCTGCGTGGCCACGCAGGACCTGGTATGCAGACCTAGTAGACATGTCATCCTTTCCACCATGGACTCTGCCTCTGAGACAAGACCTTCTAATACAAGGTACTTTCAATCATCCGAATCTACTTTCTCTGAGACTGACTGCATGGAGATTGAACGCTTGATCCTATCAAAGCGTGGCTTCTCCGAGTCAGTAATTGATACCTTAATACAGACACGAAAGCCTGTCACCAGGAAAATTTACCACAAGATATGGCGTAAATATCTTCATTGGTGTGAATCCAAGAATTACTCATGGAGTAGGGTTTGGATTCCTAGCATATTGTCCTTCCTCCAAGAGGGTTTGGACAAAGGATTATCAGCTAGTTCTTTAAAGGGACAGATTTCTGCTCTGTCTATTCTTTTACACAAGCGTCTGGCAGAAGTTCCAGACGTTCAGGCATTTTGTCAGGCTTTAGTTAGAATTAGGCCTATGTTTAAACCTGTTGCTCCTCCATGGAGCTTAAACTTGGTTCTTAAAGTTCTTCAAGGGGTTCCGTTTGAACCCCTTCATTCTATTGATATCAAACTTCTTTCATGGAAAGTTCTTTTTCTGATGGCTATTTCCTCGGCTCGAAGAGTCTCAGAGTTATCTGCCTTACATTGTGATTCTCCTTATCTGATCTTTCATTCAGATAAAGTTGTTCTGCGTACAAAACCTGGGTTTTTACCTAAGGTGGTTTCTAACAAGAATATCAATCAAGAGATTGTTGTTCCATCATTATGTCCTAATCCTTCTTCAAAGAAGGAACGTCTTTTGCATAATCTAGACATAGTCCGTGCCTTGAAGTTTTACTTACAGGCTACTAAAGATTTTCGCCAAACATCTAACCTGTTTGTTGTTTACTCTGGACAGAGGAGAGGTCAGAAGGCCTCGGCAACCTCTCTTTCTTTTTGGCTTCGGAGTATAATCCGTTTAGCCTATGAGACTGCTGGACAGCAGCCTCCTGAAAGGATTACAGCTCATTCTACTAGAGCTGTGGCTTCCACCTGGGCCTTTAAAAATGAGGCCTCTGTTGAACAGATTTGCAAGGCTGCAACTTGGTCTTCCCTTCATACTTTTTCCAAATTTTCCAAATTTGATACTTTTGCTTCTTCGGAGGCTGTTTTGGGGAGAAAGGTTCTACAGGCAGTGGTTCCTTCCGTTTAAGTTCCTGCCTTGTCCCTCCCATCATCCGTGTACTTTAGCTTTGGTATTTGTATCCCACAAGTAATGGATGATCAGTGGACTGGATACACTTAACAAGAGAAAACATAATTTATGCTTACCTGATAAATTTATTTCTCTTGTAGTGCATCCAGTCCTTTTCAGGCAGGTTTAAATTTTAATTAAACTACAGTCACCACTGCACACTATGGTTTCTCCTTTCTCGGCTTGTTTCGGTCGAATGACTGGATATGGCAGTGAGGGGAGGAGCTATATAGCAGCTCTGCTGTGGGTGATCCTCTTGCAACTTCCTGTTGGGAAGGAGAATATCCCACAAGTAATGGATGATCCGTGGACTGGATACACTACAAGAGAAATAAATTTATCAGGTAAGCATAAATTATGTTTTTTAATTTGCATTTCTAAAACAAATAAATAATAACAACACAATCTACATTTAAATAAACAAATAAACTGTAGAAATAGCTATAATGTTAAGGAATTATGCTGGACCCTCTTGACCCACCTTTTTATTCCAGATTGGCAGTGCAAGACTCAGACTTAAAAGTCCTAAATCGTTATAAAATGTATGTATGTATGTATGTATATATATATATATATATATATATATATATATATATATATATATATATATATATATATATATATTGCAAATAGATGCTCTCCATAAAACAATGTTCATCAGTGCCACGGTGCTGTATAATGGATCCAAATAGTTTAGCAAGAACAATAGTATTGTCAGGAACAATACTGAGGTGCCATTGATGTTAGACCAGATGGACAATATATGGAAGAAAAACTCACTGCCCGAGGATATCATCCAGGAGTGATTTGAGACATAAGGACTAAGATTCTTGCCAGATCTCAGGAAGAATTATTGAGTGATAGCAACATTGTACATACTAAGGACAATAGGTTAAATTTCATTACAACCTTTGATATGACACATACTAAAATGAACTCAGCACTAAGACGTTGGGGGTTGATACAGAATGATAAGGGCCTTCCATTCTAAAGAACGCAACCACCAAGGATGGCATATCGCCGTGCAAATAATCTAAGAGATCTTTTGGTTGAGACAGACCCTGTACTCTTTTACCACAAGCCCTGTTGGCTTAAACCCACTAAGTTGGGATTCTTCAGATGTGGAGACTGCACTACGTGCCACAGCATGCAGAGTGGATCTACATTTCAAAATCCAGATTCTAACAAGAGGTCCAAAATCAACCACAGATTGACATGCACAAGCTCTTTCATTATTTATATACTTATTTGCCCGTTGTGCATTGGTTTATGTCGGTAAAACAACTACCACTTTCCGTGAATGTATGGTGAATCTATGATTGGGGAAGCCATCGATATAGGGGACTCGGAACAACCTGTAGCCCACCACTTTGCAAGGTATAAACACAATCTATCAAGCCTTAAGACAATGCTGATCGATCATAAAGCACCCCTTCGAAGGGGGGTGGAAATAGAGCACAAAAATTGCTACGCCTATAATCAAGGTTAATATACACATTGGATACAGTGGTCCCCAAGGGATTGAATACCATACTGGATTTTACTCCTCCTTTCTTTGGTAAATAATGGAGTATGTCTCTTGCCCTGTGGATTCTCATCATCCCGCTCCCTTCATTGTGGTCTATCCTGTCGAAACTCCTGTGCAATGATATGTGAATATGGAGTGTCTATAATTAGTTGATTGGATCTGGATGGGTCTATGTCGATGTGACTTGATGGACGGTAAACATGCCACTAGTTGGCATAACAAGTGTCCTCTGTTTAACTTCTGGTCTTATATGGCACCTCAGTTTTTATATAAGCTGTCTACCATGCTTTTGGCGAGTCATGAAGTGACATTGTTTCAATTAATTTAGTATCCATAATATGGGTGTGCTTATATAATAGTTACATAGTATAGGTCCTCTAATGTTTTTAATTTTAATTGCCTTTTTAATTCTTCACGTTCCCCTCTGACCATTATATATATCGATGCTTTAAGAGATTTACTGCATGGTTCTGCCGTGCATGTTTTCTCTGTCTCGTTGGTTAGTTCTGACAGCTGTCAGAAGCAGCCTGTGAGCATTGATATGGAATAAGGAAGTGATGGACACATGTTTATGACGTCACTGGAATGCAATGTGCTCCTGTGGAACACAAGCAATGTTGGAGCTTAGTTCAGCTGAACGGGATTTTGTCAATTAGGCACTGTTGGGTATATAAGGCGGGTGTATGCTGGGTTATAGTAGGTAAGATTGTTTGATTGTATTTGCATTTGACAAAGGGACCAATGCGGTCTCGAAACGTTATGCTCTATTTTTAATCTTGATATATTAAATGTGAAGTTTTACCAATATACCAGCTGTAGCAGGGGAATTAATGGAAAGGGATGAGTATCAAAGAAATAAAGAATACTGAAACTTCTCTGGGGGTACTGGGGTTAATTTATGAAGAAGTCGAGAGAAAAAGAAGCGTTTACCCTTAATCCAGGTTATAGGTAGTGCCAGACTAGGCACACAGAATGTATTTACAAAGTGAGACACCAAAACTAAAATTGTGACTAAACTGATTCTCGGTTGCAACAAAATGTCCAAAAGCAAAAGTTTGTATGGCAAAAACGTTGTTCTTCATTTTGTTACAACCGAGAATCAGTTCAGTTACAATTTTAGCAAACAAAAAACAGGACTAATGGCACTACTATGTAAATAGACTTAGGGTTCTCTGTAAAAAAATAATTTAATAATAATTATGAACTTAGAAGTAATAAACAGAGTGAGGTGCTGTGTACTTTTTTATTCTGAAAAGAAAAAAAGGGGTTTCAATTCTTGGATTGAAAGAATGTACACTTAGATAGCACTCTTGCCCTAAGAAAAGTGGCTAGGGGTTAGAACTAACCAGGGGGGGGGGGGGAGGGAAACGGTATAGCCCGTAATCAATTAAAATATAACCTTTATTGGGTATTACTAAAATTAAATCCACAGACATATAATTCATTAAAAACACAGACTGTAAATGAGGTTATGATGTGCTGCTAATTAGGTGCGACACAGAAAGTGACTTATAATATTCTGTCTTACCCTGGGCTTAAATTTCCAGGGTTTATGAATATGTTGTGTTCAGATATATAGAGGTTGTGAAATACTTAAATGGGTATTGATGTAAGGTGAAACTAGTATTAAAATTCAATAGGCTTAACATCAATATTGTATTGTTTAATGTCTGTTTTAGCCTTTAATATGGATGGTCACTAATAAGTAGTACCTTGTTCTATATAGTTACTTTAAATAAGCCCTAGTATATCACCTCTATTAGAAGCTCTGTATAATTGATTTAATGATGTGATATTATCACAGTAATTGTTATTAACATTCGAGGTAATAAAGAGCTCCCCCTTAGGTGGCTATTCTCCTTGTTGGAGAATAGCCACCAACAAGGAGAATAGCCACCGAAGGGGGAGCTCTTTATTCCCTCGAATGTTAATAACAATTACTGTGATAATATCACATCATTAAATCCATTATACAGAGCTTCTTATAGAGGTGATATACTAGGGCTTATTTAAAGTAACTATATAGAACAAGGTACTACTTATTAGTGACCATTCATATTAAAGGCTAAAACAGACATTAAACAATACAATAGTGACGTTAAACCTATTGAATTTTAATACTAGTTACACCTAACATCAATACCCATTTAAGTATTTCACAACCTCTATATATATATGAACACAACATATTCATAAACCCTGGAAATTTAAGCCCAGGGTAAGACAGAATATTATAAGTCACTTTCTGTGTCGCACGTAATTAGCAACACATCATAACCTCATTTACAGTCTGTGTTTTTAATAAATTATATGTCTGTGTGTCTGTGGATTTAATTTTAGTAATACCCAATAAAGGTTATATTTTAATTGATTACGGGCTATACCGTTTCCCTTCTCCCCCCCTGGTTAGTTCTAACCCCTAGCCACTTTTCTTAGAGCAAGAGTGTTATCTAAGTGTACATTCTTTCAATCCAAGAATTGAAACCCCCTTTTTTCAGTTACAATTTTAGTTTCTGTTGTCTCACTTTGTAAATACATTCTGTGTAGTCTGGCGCTACCTATAACCTAGATTATGGGTACTATTACTAAAACGGATTTAGTTTACCATTGATAAATGTATGCAGTTTTGTGCCAACAACCCCCCCCCCTTTGAGTTGCTTTTTAATTAGACTTACAAGTTAGTGCTGGATTAAGGGTAAACACTTCTTTTTCTCTTGACTTCTTCATACATACATATATATATATATATATATATATATTTACTTATTTATATATATATATATATATATATATATATATATATAAAATGTATTCTTCTTAAAAGAAAAGAGTCCACAGCTGCATTCATCACTTTTGGGAATTCAGAACCTGACCACCAGGAGGAGGCATAGACACACCAGCTAATTGCTTAAATATCTCCCCCACTTCCCTCATCCCACAGTCATTCTTTGCCTCTCGTCACAGAAGGTTGGCAGAGAAGTGTACAGAAGTTCGAGATAGTCTCTTATGGAGGGTAGTACTCTTCGCAATGGGACTGGAGTTTTAAGTAATCCTGTCAGCCTCTCATTGAGAATCCGGAGATGCAGGGAGAGTTTTCCTGCGAACCCTTCCTGACTCATATTAACAGTTCCTTTGGTAATCAGCGTTAACGAGTTTCGCTGCCTACCTTTCTTCACTCAAGTCCATGTCAGAAGCTAAGCTACTATCTGTCACACTTTAAGGGCCATGTTCCTGTTCCATGGCGTAGATTCTGGTAAGATTGTTTCATTTTTTTTTTTCGATATGTGAATGTAATGTTAACAAAACAAGGTAGAGTCCCAGTGGGACTCCTTGTATTTTTAATAAGGAATCATGGGTTAATATCTCCTGAGGGGAGTTATTGAACAGGGGGGACTTTTAATGATGTTTTACTTAGGCTCTCAGCCTTTACGGAACATAGTGGCCTTCATTTAATGGCGTGATCTTCAGATTACGCGCCCTTTTGTGACCGCCACTGTGCACTTTGTGTCGGGTGCGGTTATGCTGTTTTACACTTCCGTATGCTGACTGTGTGCGACCGTGAGAGTCTAGCTCGTGGGTTATCTGGTTCACAGGAGGTGGTGAGTACCCCAGCCATTGGGGGTGTCCAAGGGTGCCAGTTAGTTTTGTCTTTTTGTAATCCCAAGATTATGGAGAATTCTGATATGCGCAACACGGATGCCTCCGATACGGAGCATGTGTCTTGTGATGAATATGAAATGGCCCGGTTAATTAATGCCCATCAGTTATATTCCGGTTGCCATTCTAGAGTACTTTCTTCTCCGGAGTCTGGGAGCTTAGAATGTGTTGAGCCATCTGCCTCCGAGGTTTCTATGATCTGTAAGGCGCGTGCCCAAGACCCTTTCCCGGCTACGCATGCAGGTGTTCCTATGGCCTTTACTCCTTCTCCGGAGAGTGGCCTGTTTCTGCCGGAGGTTACTGCATGGTTCTGCATCGCCATTTCTATGGTCTCATTTATATCCCCCAAGTGAAGTATTTCTCCGATACTGTCTGTGCTCCGTTAACCTAGGCCCATCGAGTGTGGGATCGCCCGATTCAGTTCAGCCTTCCGGGGAAACGTTGGCCCCTGAGGCTTCAGGGGCCCCAATCTCGGAGCCGAGGTCTCCAGCAGATTCGATGAGGGATGATTATGCCTTCCGTTACAGGCTGGCTCACCTTAGGGTTCTTTTAAGACATGTTTTAGCAATGTTAGAGGATCCCAGTTCTATTTGGCAGAGGGATCCGAGGCCTTAGAAGTTGGATGGCAAACGTGAGGGAGACCTCTTTCTGTATTAGATGTAAATATCGTTTAGCAGACCCCACCCATTTGTTATGGTCATGCCCAGTAATGCAGAGATTTTGGGGTAAGATCTCATTTTGGGCCACCAAAATCTCTAGGACTTATATATGCATCAATAAGCAGAATGTGTTCTTCCCAACTTCAGTAGAGGAAGTAGGGGAGCTCTCCCTATTATTGAACACAGCTATTCTCATAGGCAGGAAAATAATTCTGAAAAACTGGCAGTCACAGAAAGAACCTAAGTTTTCGGAATTCAAGAATGGGGTAATTCATCAATTATTCTTAGAACAGGCTACAATACAAATGGAAATGGAGGTCAACATAGAGAAATTTTTTGATAAATGGGGGAAACCTATCAAGACACTGGACAATAATACTCAGAAATCAATCATATCCCCCTTTAGGGACACTTTATTTATGCAGGAAGCAAACCTGAGGGGAGACTGGGTTACTGTAACATAACATGATATATAGAACGGGGGTGGGAGAGGAGCTGGAAGGGAAGGGGAAGGCAAATCAATATGACTATTTAATTACCACCTTTTTTTTTTTTTTTTTTCTTTCCTTATGGATGAATGGATGGGCAGTGCAGAATGAATGACAAGGGAATACGAGTACCAGTCAAGAACAGACTATAATGGGTAGCACCAAACTTAGAGACTTAGGGATAGGTCGAAAGGAATTACCTTTAATGCTCAGCACATTATTAAGTGTGTGGTTCATATTGAAGTTGGTGTTTCCTCCTTTCTCTCTTTCCTTTTCTTTCTTTCTTTTTTCGTTTGTTAGGAAGTACTCCCTAGTGGTGTTATAGGATAGGTTTTTAGGGGGGGGGGGAAAGAAAACCCAGCAAGATGTGTAAATATGGAAAAACTTGCAGTTGCTCTTCTACTGTGATATGGCCCTGCGTGGCAAATCACCATCTGGCCCTGTGTGGCGCAGGAAATAATGTATTTTTTTTTTTCTTTACTACATATGATCATTTATAATGTTATATATTGCTGGAAATAAATAAATATATATAAAAAAAAAGAAGTTGGATGGCAAAATGGATATGACGTTAGTGGATGAAGCCAATCTCCTTATCGTCTTTTATTTTTATGTTTTTTGGTTCCCTTTCTGTACTTGGGTGAATGGGACCTCTACTCGACTGGTCCTGTTGTTGTTCTCATTCACCTTGGTCGTTCACCTGATGGCTGCTGCCTTTCATTTTATAGTTTTTCTTTGGAATCGATACTTGCGACTCGTGGGCACTCCCTCGGAAATTGCGCACTTGTTGAATATTAGAATTTCTTTTGCATGATGTACCGAGTCCACGGATTCATCCTTACTATTGGGATATTATCCTTCCTAACAGGAAGTGGCAAAGAGAGCACCACAGCAGAGCTGTCTATATAGCTCCCCCCTTAACTCCACCCCCCAGTCATTCTCTTTACCGGCTCTAAGCATGAAGGGTAAAGTGAAAGATCAAGAGTTTGTTATTTTTAAATGATACCGGTGTTGTACTATTTACTCTCAGACAGGACATAGATGAAGATTTCTGCCTGGAGGAGGATGATCTTAGCATTTGTAACTAAGGTCCACTGCTGTTCCCACAGAAGCTGAGGAGTACAGGAAAAGTTCAGTGTGAGGAACGGTTTCTTGCTATGCAGCAATGAGGTATGTTCAGTCATATTTTCTGCAGAGACTGTGTTAACTCAGAAAGGCTGACAGTATCCCCATTAGGGGAAGGGTAAGCAGTAATCCCTAGTATGAAAGAGGCTTTACTAGCTTGCATGAAGGGCTAATTTTTTTGGGCACTCAGTTTGTTTATGAGAAAGTGGGACAAACTTTTTTTTATGTTTATGGGAACGTTTGCTTGAGGGGTCATTCGGCTTATTTAGGGTTGTTATAACCCACATGGTTTTCAAACGTAGTTTGCTAGATTTGTGTAGGCCCCAGCAACATCGAGTGAGGTGGGCGGGGCCTATTTTTGCGCCTCTGCTTTAGTAATTCAGACAAGCAGCAAGCAACTTTTCTTGAGGTCCTGATAGTCTTCTGAGGGCCTATTTGAAGCTTTAACCCCAGATTATTGTTTCTAAGAGCAGGTGGGGCCACAGCAGAGCTGTGGCAAGGTGCTAATACAGGTTTTAACTGGTTTTAGACAATTTTCAATCCGGTTTTGTCATTTGTGGGTTTATTGCTTATTTACTTGTGGTGCGATGCTTCTAAGGCTTAGTGGGTACACTGTTAAAATTTCGAAAAATTTGCAGCAATTTTAACCTGTATCTCAGTTTGTGTATGCCTTTTTTTCTCTTAAAGGCACAGTACCGTTTTTGCAAATTGTGTTTTTTTCATTAAATAAAGTGTTTTCCAAGCTTGCTTGCTATATTACTAGTCTGTTAAACATGTCTGACACTGAGGAAACTCATTGCTCAATTTGTTTAGAAGCCATTGTGGAACCCCCTCGTAGAATGTGTCCCACTTGTACTGATATGTCTATAAATTGCAAACAGCATATCAGACAGAAGGAAGTCAGGTTTTGCCATCTAGTTCTCCCCAAGTGTCACAACCGGAACACCCGCACAAGCAACGCCAAGTACTTCTAGTGCGTCTAATTCTTTCACCTTGCAAGATATGGCTTTAGTTATGAATACTACCCTCACAGAGGTTTTATCTAAACTGCCTGGGTTGCAAGGGAAGAGCAGTAGCTCTGGGTTAAGAACAAATGCAGAGCCTTCTGACGCTTTAGTAGCCGTATCCGATATTCCCTAACAATGTTCTGAGTTAGGGATGAGGGATTTGCTGTCTGAGGGAGAGATTTCTGATTCAGGAAAGAAGTTCCCTCAGACAGATTCAGATATGACGGCATTTAAATTTAAGCTAGAGCACCTCCGCTTAGCTACTCTGGATGATTGTGACCCTATTGTAGTTCCAGAGAAATTGTGTAAAATGGACAAATATTTAGAGGTTCCAGTTTACACTGATTTTTTTCCGGTCCCTAAGAGGATTTCGGACATTGTTACTAAGGAGTGGGATAGACCAGGTATTCCGTTCGCTCCCCCTCCTGTTTTTAATTTTTTTTTCCCTATTTCTGACACCATAAAGGACTCATGGCAGACGGTCCCTAAGGTGGAGGGAGCTATTTCTACTCTGGCTAAGCGTACAACTATACCTATTTAAGACAGTTGTGCTTTCATTGATCCTATGGATAAAAAATTAGAGGGTCTCATAAATAAAATTTTTGTTCGTCAAGGTTTTCTTCTTCTACCTATAGCATGCATTGTTCCTGTAACCACTGCAGCTGCCTTTTGGTTTGAGGCTCTGGAAGAGGCTCTTCAGATGGAGACCCCACTAGATGATATTTTGGCTAATTCTTTTATTACAGACGCCGCTTTTCATCTTGCTAAGTTAGCGGCAAAGAATTCAGGTTTTGCCATTTTAGCGCGTAGAGCATTATGGCTTAAGTCCTGGTCAACTGATGTGTCATCTAAATCTAAGCTTTTGTCCATCCCTTTCAAAGGTAAGACCTTATTCGGGCCTGCACTGAAAGAGATCATTTCAGACATTACTGGAGGGAAGGGTTATACCCTCCCTCAGGATAAGTCAAATAAGACAAGGACCAAACAAAATCATTTTCGTTCTTTTCGAAACTTCAAGAGTGGTCCCACTTCCTCTTCCTCTGCTGCAAAGCAAGAGGGGAACTTTGCTCAATCCAAGCCAACCTGGAGACCTAATCAGGCTTGGAACAAGGGTAAACAGGCCAAAAAGCCTGCTGCTGCCACTAAGTCAGCATGAAGGGGTAGCCCCCGATCCAGGACCGGATCTAGTAGGGGGCAGACTCTCTCTCTTTGCTCAAGCCTGGGCAAGAGACTTCAGGATTCCTGGGCAGTAGAAATTGTAACCCAGGGATACCTTCTAGATTTCAGGGACTCCCCTCCAAGGGGGAGGTTCCATCTTTCTCAATTGTCTGTAATCCCGACAAAAAGAGAGGCGTTCTTATGCTATGTAGAAGATTTTTTTTACCATGGGAGTGATTTGCCTAGTTCCAAAAGCAGAACAAGGGCAGGGGTTCTACTCCAATCTGTTTATAGTTCCCAAAAAGGAGGGAACATTCAGACCAATTCTGTATCTCAAGATCCTAAACCAGTTCCTAAGAGTCCCATCTTTCAAGATGAAGACCATTCGGACTATCTTACCATTGATCCAGGAGGGTCAATATATGACCACGGTGGATTTAAAGGATGCGTATCTACACATTCCTATCCACAAAGATCATCACCAGTTCCTCAGGTTCGCCTTTCTGGACAAGCATTATCAGTTTGTGGATCTTCCCTTCGGGTTGGCCACAGCACCACAAATCGGTCTAATGGTAGCGACAATGGACATAGTTCCGTTTGCTCGCTTGCATCTCAGACCACTGCAACTATGCATGCTCAATCAGTGGAATGGGGATTATGTGGATTTATCTCCTCACATAAATCTGCATCAAGAGACCAGAGACTCTCTTCTTTGGTGGTTGTCACAGGATCATCTGTCCCAGGGAATGTGTTTCCGCAGGCCAGAATGGGTTATAGTGATGACAGACACCAGCCTTCTGGGCTGGGGTGCAGTCTGGAATTCCCTAAAGGCTCAGGGTTTGTGAACTCGGGAGGAGTCTCTCCTACCGATAAATATTCTGGAATTAAGAGCGATATTCAATGCTCTCCAGGCATGGCCTCAGCTGGCTTCGGCCAGATTCATCAGGTTTCAGTCGGACAACATCACGACTGTGGCTTATATCAATCATCAGGGCGGAACAAGGAGTTCTTTAGCAATGATAGAGGTCTCAAGGATAATCAGATGGGCAGAGGCTCACTCTTGCCATTTGTCAGCGATCTATATCCCAGGTGCAGAGAACTGGGAGGCAGACTTTCTAAGTCGTCAGACTGTTCATCCGGGGAGTGGGAACTCCATCCGGAGGTGTTTGCTCAACTGGTTCGGCTATGGAGCACACCAGAATTGGATCTGATGGCGTCTCATCAGAACGCCAAACTTCCTCGTTATTGCTTCAGGTCAAGGGATCCTCAGGCTGTACTGATAGATGCTCTAGCAGTACCCTGGTCGTTCAACCTGGCTTATGTGTTTCCACCTTTCCCTCTCCTTCCACGTCTGATTGCCAGAATCAAACAGGAGAGAGCATCAGTGATTTTGATAGTGCCTGCGTGGCCACGCAGGACTTGGTATGCAGACCTGGTGGACATGTCTGCCGCTGAGACAGGACCTTCTGATTCAAGGTCCATTCAAGCATCCAAATCTAATTTTTCTGCAACTGACTGCTTGGAGATTGAACTCTTGATTCTATCAAAGCGGGGTTTCTCTGAGTCAGTCATAAATACCTTGATTCAGACTCAAAAGCCTGTTACCAGGAAAATCTATCATAAGATATGGCGTAAATATATTTTTTGGTGCAAATCCAAGGGCTTCTCCTGGAGTAAAATCAGGATTCCTAGGATTTTGTCTTTTCTCCAAGAGGGATTGGAGAAAGGATTGTCGGCTAGTTCTCTAAAAGGACAGATATCTGCTCTGTCTATTTTGTTGCACAAGAGTCTGGCAGATGTTCCAGACGTTTGGGCTTTTTGTCAGGCTTTAGCTAGAATTAAGCCTGTGTTTAAATCTGTTCCTCCGCCATGGAGTCTAAATTTAGTTCTTAGAGTTCTTCAGGGGGTTCCGTTTGAACCCATACATTCCATAGATATTAAGCTTTTATCTTGGAAAGTTTTGTTCCCAGTTGCTATTTCTTCAGCTCGAAGAGTTTCTGAACTATCTGCATTACAATGTGACTCGCCTTATCTTGTGTTCCATGCTGATAAGGTGGTTTTACGTACCAAGCCTGGGTTTCTACCTAAGGTTGTTACTAACAGGAATATCAATCAGGAAATTGTTGTTTCTTCTCTGTGTCCTAATCCTTCTTGTAAGAAGGAACGTCTGTTGCACAACTTGGATGTGGTTTGTGCTTTGAAATTTTATTTGCAGGCAACCAAAGATTTTTGTCAAATATCTTCTTTGTTTGTTGTCTATTCTGGAAAGCGTAGGGGTCAAAAGGCTACGGCGACTTCTCTTTCCTTTTGGCTGAAAAGCATCATCCATTTGGCTTATGAGACAGCTGGACAGCAGCCTCCTGAAAGGATTACAGCTCATTCTACTACAGCGGTAGCTTCCACATGGGCTTTTAAAAATGATGCTTCTGTTAAACAGATTTGTAAGGCTGCGACTTGGTCTTCGCTTCATACCTTTTCCAAATTTTACAAATTTGATACTTTTGCTTCTTCAGAGGCTATCTTTGGGAGAAAGGTTTTGCAAGTAGTGGTGCCTTCCGTTTAGGTTTCTTTCTTGTCCCTCCCTTCACCCGTTTCCTAAAGCTTTGGTATTGGTATCCCACAAGTAAGGATGAATCCGTGGACTTGGTACATCATGCAAAAGAAAACAAAATTTATGCTTACCTGATAAATTTCTTTCTTTTGCGATGTACCGAGTCCACGGCCCGCCCTGTCTATCCAAGACAGATGGTATTTTTTATTAAAAACTTCAGTCACCTCTGCACCTTATACTTTCTCCTTTTTCTTCCTTGGCCTTCGGTCGAATGACTGGGGGGTGGAGTTAGGGGGGAGTGGTGCTCTCTTTGCCACTTTCTGTTAGGAAGGATAATATCCCCCAAGTAAGGATGAATCCATGTGCTCAGTAGATCGCAAAAGAAAGAAATTTATCAGGTAAGCATAAATTTTGTTTTTCGTTTCTAGTTCATTTATCGATCCTTCGGGACAAAATTTATTGGACCTTGAACAGTTCCGGAGTACTCTTATATCAGGCTGGTATTGGTCGGGCGCTTTTTCAGCTGTTACCAGGGTTTATGTCGCCTCGTAGCGCTGAGGATACCTCTAGACCTATTCTATGGACTCGGATCCTACTGATGTATGAGACCTGTGGTTTATATGCAACTTTTCTGGACAGAGGGTTGTGCATATCACTCTAAGGGTGATCGTTTTGGGCTATTCGCCTGGGCTGTGGTTCTGCTTCTGCAGACGACTCTAGGTTCTTCAGGTCCCCGAGACATAGATCCGTTATTTCCTTTAAATGGAAGTTGGGAGATGTGTGTGACCTGTTTGGTCTGATGTGCCGGGTGATTACCATTTAGTTTTCACTTGAGGTTCTTCCTGACGCTGACTCGTTAGCCTAATGCGCTCTTTCTTGTGATGGCGGAGCTTCATCCTTCCCTACTTTTGGTGGGGATTGTCTGGTCTGATGTGCGGGCATGGTTTTCTCTGTTCCAAGTCATGTTACTCTGAGAGGTGGTGTGTACAAGTTCCCTGCCTTCTGTTGCCAACATTTGCCTGCTCAAGGTAGTTTTCCTTGAATTATAGCTTTTTCAAGCTCTCTGACTGTCGTCTATTTCAGCTAATACCCTTAGTCGGACTACGGTCTTTGCGTTTGGGTGTGTTGTATCCTCGACGTTACGCTAGCCTTGGTGCTCAGTAGCAGTGTCGAGGTTGGGTCGGGCAGTTATCCCTTTTTCCTAGATACTCCAGTTGGAGTTTTGTGGGCAATGCCTTCCGTTACTTCTCTGAGATGGCGAGCAGGGCAATGGATTATCATTTCCTTTGGGTTTTGAGGTTATCCTGCCTGGGTATCACGTGTTGCCGCCTGCCTACGAGATTTATTGCGATCCATTTCACTGGATGCTGATTCTCCGACTGTTCAGGAGTCCTTCGTGACTCTTGAGTTTGAAGCTATCTAGATTGCCAGATCTACAGACTTTAGAGGTGCGCTCCTCCTTGGAGGAGGCATTTAGGGTTCTCTCCGAGATTTGATTTTTTCATTGTCGAAAACCCTGGCCTGGTCCGAGGGTTGCATGTTTGATCCCCGGCGAGGTCTACTCAGCCTTCCTTCTTTCGATGGTTGATAAGAGGAGAAGTGCCTTGAATCCCTTAAGGGGGATTAGCCACGCTTTACCAGAACATTCATGTTTTACTGGAACCATCCACAGCAATTTGCTTAGTGATGGTTTATCCAGTTACAACTACTTACTTTTGTCTGGATGCTTATTAGCTTGACGCGCCTTTAGGAGGTTTGGAGTTAGCGATAGGATCAGCCTTCCTTTTTGAGGCTGTTACTTGAGAGTTCCTGTTCAGACGTTTTGCGTTTCTCTGCGAGAGCTCTGTTCTAACTGCTGGGATATTTATCCTGTTCCTGCTGTCTCTACCTATCTAGCCTCCAGATCTAGATATGTTATGGAGCTTCGGGAGCTCATGAATTTCCTGGAGTACCTTAGGGTATGTTATGGGATTGGGGTACATGAGGGTTTCCTCTAGTCCTTTTGAGGACATGTTCTCTGTGTATAGATCCTTCTTTTTGGGTCCTTGTGTTCTAGGGAGTTTGTTTCCCTGGGCGTGCCTTTGTAAAAGACAACCATAGGTTGCTTTTAGGTGTTGAGTGGGAAAAGTTCCTTTGGATTTCCTGGTCTCAGGTTCCCTTTTGGGGGGCAGATGAGGTCCTTATCTTTAGCCGGGTATCTTCATGGGTGTTGTGTTCTGTGGGACAGGTGCTTCAGAGGTTGTTTGGACCTGACGGACTCTGGGTCTGAGTGGTCTCTAGTTCGGCTGTGCCGGTGGTGTAACTCATGTGCAGTTACCTGGGCTCAGGTTTTTTTCTCTGCGTCATTTATACTTAATTTTCTTTTTTGGGTGTTAAGTAGTTCAGGCTATGGTGCCTTTCAAGGGGCCGCCTTTTGTACCCACCCATTATTGTATGCAGTGTCCTCTAGCTTGGGTATTGTTTTCCCAAAAGTGATGAGTGCAGCTGTGGACTCTTCCCTTTTAATAAGAAAAACATACATTATGCTTACCTGATAATTTCATTTTCTTCTGAAGGGAAAAGTCCACAGCTCCTGCCCGGGTTTTTATCTCTTTGAGGCAGCTGTAAATTTTTTGTTCTTCTGGCACCTTTTTCACCCTGATATTTCTCCTACTGTTCCTTGTTCCCTTGGCAGAATGACTAAGGGATGAGGGAAGTCGGGGAGGTATTTAAGCCTTTGGCTGGGGTGTCTTTGCCTCCTGCTGGTGGCCAGGTTCTGAATTCCCAGAATTGATGATTGCAGCTGTGGACTCTTCCCTTCAGAAGAAAATGAAATTATCAGGTAAGCATAATTTCTTTTATATATATATATATATATATATATATATATATATATATATATATATATATATATATATATATATATATATATATATATATATATATATATATATATATATATATATATATATACCAACCAATGAGTAGAGGTACAGCACTGTATAACCAATTTAAGTCCAGATTTTGATTAGAGTGCACGGGAGAACAAGGGTCTTGCAATCCCCAGAGTACAAACAGAACAGTAGAAAACATCCATCTTTAGGAAAACATCCTTTATTGAAGAATCAAAGAATAAAACAGCTACGTTTTGGGCCTACATAGCCATTATTCATGCTATAGAATACAGTTAATGCACCTTATGTTTATGACAATTGAGAGTTAACTTGTGAATCACAGGTGGTATAAATTATCATCTTCTCTACAGCATACTGCCATCTACTGAAAATCTAACAGAGGTACTCCACCTGTTGATTAGTTTAAAAACCCTTCTTACATATAACTACTGGCTATACAGTTCCAGTCTAATATTAAGAAGAAAAAAAAATGTTTCAGTTAATTTACAGAAACAAATGTAAATCATAATCTCTGTTTAGACCAATCAGATAAAGGGTGCCTAATTGAGGTACCCACCATACCTCTCTTTTTTTCCAAAAACAATTCTCTGTTGCCTCCTCTCCTAGGCTATTATCTGGAATCTTAATTGGCTGACACATTTCCCTTTTTTTATTATCATTAATTTAGGCAATATACTTCCCCTTAATCATTGAGCACACCCCAAACATGGATAGGTTCCTTTCTTAGGGGTGGTTAAATAGTTGATACCCCTTACCGTGTTGCTTCCTACATCTGCACGCTCTAATATATCTTTCAGATTTTTAACTCTTTTAAATGATTGTATATGCGATTTTTGAAATTCAGCAACATTTGGGAGAGATTTACTAAGTAAACACCTTGCACTGATACAGATATCCTCTTTAGCCTTGATATAGTTAGTCTTTATACAGCAATCCCACATGAAGCTGGTATACAGTCAACCATGGAATATAATTGAGTATGAATCAACACTATCTCCACCCCAATCCAAGTGTGTATATATATATACCTGTGTGTGTATATATATATATAATAAATTGGTCAGTATTGCTTCAAAAAGGAAGGATTACTTTCAAAAGCTTGTCAACTTTTATATATGTATAGTTATTCCAATACAATTTTTTATCATTGCAGTACTCTTGTTACTCTAAATCATTGGACCAACACGGCTACTCAAATCAATATATATATATATATATATATATATATATATATATATATATATATATATATATATATATATATATATGCAGCCAAAAGAAAATGCACTCTCAGGACTTTCATGAACAGGTTACTTTTATTTCTGTAACGTTTTCGGAGGTCTTGCCTCCTTCATCAGCATAAATAAAGTGAAAACAAACAAACTCTTAAATAGTGACATACTCACTCAAAATCATTTCAAACCACTACCTGTGCTGGCGCCAAAATTACTGGTGTTGGACCGCATAATGCGTTCCAAATGTGCTAAGTGGCGGAAGTAGTGCGCCAAACTACTTCCGGTTGTCTAAAATCTATAGCCGTAAATAATCGGCTTTCTCTATATAAATGCCAAAATTGTAAAGCCATTGTGGCGTGTTTATCTAAACGCATAAAGCAAATACTTAACGTGCAAACGATTGTGCTAATATGTTAAATAGTGATGATAAATGTGACAGCCGCTTGTTGCCATGACAACATAAACAATGCTGGAGTGTAATCCTGTGCTGGAACAGACAAACAGTAACTATGTTTCTAAATGCACCAAAGTGTGTTAGAACAGGCATGCTATTTGGCTACAATGTATGTGTTTAAAGATGATGTATGTATTAATAAGAGAGGATAAACAGATCTATTTGTTAGGCACGCCAGCTGACATATTGTGCTATATATATATGTTATGTTACCTTATGTTAAAGGTATTGAGTCAGTATATCCAATATTCGTAGAGGAATCTCATATGGAGATATGTACCTCCGATATATAACCTTTAAATTCTACATAACTAAACTATTAAAGATTATCGTCTATCTGCGATCTTCCCATTAGTATGAGCTATTAACGTGCATACTGTTCCTATCCTCTATACAAGAACCTTATAAATACTCAAAACATGAAACAAATATTTATAAAATTTATACCGCTCCCCTAGTTCCTATTGAGTAATGAGGTTATATACTCACATCATATTAAATCTCATAGTAAGAGCTACGTGGGTCATATGTGTATATTCCACTCCTATCTTGTGGCTAACAATGCCCTCATATGCTCCCTATGTAAACACTCCAAAGCATTCAAGCACAAACGTACAAAAAATGAAAAAACTATACTTAAAAATAAATAAACTAAAAAATAAACTAAAAAATAAAAAATAAAAACAATTGATGTGACGGTCTTTCCACTGCTTTAAACACTATCTCATTCGGGATGGATTTAGCTCTAATAGTCCTTGATTTTCGTATATACAGAATAAAGAGCGTTCGGTCATTCACTCCTGAATTTATGTATGCTGTGATCCGCTCTGTGTTTATTTCTGTGCGTTCTTCAGTGTCTTCTATTACACCCTGGACTTCTAGGTTAATATTGCCTTTAGGATCGAATGCTTAGTATGCATTGTATTCTCCTGGTTATTGTGCCATCAAATTATTCCCCATGTTGTTATTTCTTCTTCCTGGGATGCTTAAGGATCAAGTGTCCAGTTTTGGCTATGTGTACTGCTATGTGTGAAAGAAACTGGTAACTCCAAGGCACCACTAACCGACTTCCACGCAGGTGTTAGAAATACCAAAGATTCCTATCCCTGGTGCTGCGTGCCAACATGGTTTAGGGGCACCCCTAGAGCGAGGCACGCCGACCATATGGCGCACAGAGTCTTTATAGTCTAGGTGCCGTACCCTGCGCTTGTATCACATTATATAGCTATATTACACCAAAGCCTTAAAATCAGGGGTGGTGTTGAGCCCCCCTGGGTAAATGGTACCCAGTCGGTACATCCATTGTGCCTCTCGTTGCAGAAGAATTTTACCTCTGTCCCCCCCTCTATCTAATGGGGGTACATGATCAATAAGTGTGTATCTTATTGATGCCACCGAGTGTCTGTACTCTGCACAGTGTCTCGCTACCGGTTGTTCCGATTCTCCTGATTTATGAGCCGACCTTATGGCATGCCGATGATTGTCCATCCTTTCTCTCAGGGTACCTGTTGTTTTACCGACATAATACCAAGAGCATGGACATACCAATAAGTAGATAACATACGTGGTCGTACAGGTAATCGAATGTCGTATATGGAATTGCCTGTTGGTGTGAGGATGGTTAAATACTCTGGTACTTATAAGTCCATTACAGGTAGTGCATCCTAAGCATCTATAAGATCCTCTAATGTTAGTATGTGTCCTGGGATTGTAACTTGCCTTTGAGTCAGTTTTGACTAATAGGTCTCGCAGGTTTGTGCCCCTCCTATAGCCGACCATAGGCTTAAGATGTTTGCTGAATTGTAATTTTGGATCAGTGGAAACGATAGGCAAATGTGTCCTTAAAGAGAGTCCAGCATTTCTGGTACTAGGAGAAAATGTAGTTGCAAGTATGATTTTGTCATCCCTGGTTTGTCTAGGTTCTTGAGCCAATAGTTGTGCTTGTGTTACTTGTGACACTTCCTTCATCATCTGGCTGATGTGTTGGACCTTATATCCCCTCTCTTCAAATTTCAGACAGCTGAGTGGCTCCTAATATAGGATCCGAATTATTTCTAACTGTTCTAATAAGCTGCGATTTCAATATACCCTTTAGTAGTGCTGGGGGGTGACCCTCCGGGTCGTCCTATTGTGTCAGCAGTGGATTCCTTATGCCAACCGGTATCACAGTACATTGACCTACTGCTACAGCCGGTTGTCAGAGGAACACGATCCTTTTTGCTGGATACCAGCGAATTCATTAGACTGTTGGGGGCTGTTCACGTCCAGACTGGTGACATTTTGGTCACTATGGACGTGAACAGCCTGTACACTATTATTCCCCATGGGGAGGGATTAGAAGCAGTTAGGGCACACCTCACGAACAATCCCCTCTATGAGGGACCCCCCATTGAATACCTACTATCGCTCATCGAATTTTGTTTACACAAGAATTATTTTAGATTCAAAAACAAATTCTTTCTTCAGATAGCAGGTACGGCCATGGGGTCATCCATGGCCCCCTCCTATGCTAACATCTTCATGTCTCATTTCGAGAACATATACCTATGGGGAAAATGTGATTCATCCATCATTTTCTACCGTAGGTATATTGACGATATCTTTTTGATTTGGAGAGGGGGCATGGATGACCTCCATGAGTGGTTTGAAACAATCAACAATACACAGACCACTGTTAGATTCAAAATGTTAAGTAACGCAGAGTCTATTAACTTCCTTGACCTCAAAGTATACAAAACCACACAGGGATTAGGGTGTACACTATTCAGTAAACCCACGGATAGGAACTCCCTATTGAGGTCAGATAGCTGTCACCCCCCAGCACTACTAAAGGGTATATTGAAATCGCAGCTTATTAGAACAGTTAGAAATAATTCGGATCCTATATTAGGAGCCACTCAGCTGTCTGAAATGGGTGCAAAATTTGAAGAGAGGGGATATAAGGTCCAACACATCAGCCAGATGATGAAGGAAGTGTCACAAGTAACACAAGCACAACTATTGGCTCAAGAACCTAGACAAACCAGGGATGACAAAATCATACTTGCAACTACATTTTCTCCTAGTACCAGAAATGCTGGACTCTCTTTAAGGACACATTTGCCTATCGTTTCCACTGATCCAAAATTACAATTCAGCAAACATCTTAAGCCTATGGTCGGCTATAGGAGGGGCACAAACCTGCGAGACCTATTAGTCAAAACTGACTCAAAGGCAAGTTACAATCCCAGGACACATACTAACATTAGAGGATCTTCTAGATGCTTAGGATGCACTACCTGTAATGGACTTATAAGTACCAGAGTATTTAACCATCCTCACACCAACAGGCAATTCCATATACGACATTCGATTACCTGTACGACCACGTATGTTATCTACTTATTGGTATGTCCATGCTCTTGGTATTATGTCGGTAAAACAACAGGTACCCTGAGAGAAAGGATGGCCAATCATCGGCATGCCATAAGGTCGGCTCATAAATCAGGAGAATCGGAACAACCGGTAGCGAGACACTGTGCAGAGTACAGACACTCGGTGGCATCAATAAGATACACACTTATTGATCATGTACCCCCATTAGATAGAGGGGGGGACAGAGGTAAAATTCTTCTGCAACGAGAGGCACAATGGATGTACCGACTGGGTACCATTTACCCAGGGGGGCTCAACACCACCCCTGATTTTAAGGCTTTGGTGTAATATAGCTATATAATGTGATACAAGCGCAGGGTACGGCACCTAGACTATAAAGACTCTGTGCGCCATATGGTCGGCGTGCCTCGCTCTAGGGGTGCCCCTAAACCATGTTGGCACGCAGCACCAGGGATAGGAATCTTTGGTATTTCTAACACCTGCGTGGAAGTCGGTTAGTGGTGCCTTGGAGTTACCAGTTTCTTTCACACATAGCAGTACACATAGCCAAAACTGGACACTTGATCCTTAAGCATCCCAGGAAGAAGAAATAACAACATGGGGAATAATTTGATGGCACAATAACCAGGAGAATACAATGCATACTAAGCATTCGATCCTAAAGGCAATATTAACCTAGAAGTCCAGGGTGTAATAGAAGACACTGAAGAACGCACAGAAATAAACACAGAGCGGATCACAGCATACATAAATTCAGGAGTGAATGACCGAACGCTCTTTATTCTGTATATACGAAAATCAAGGACTATTAGAGCTAAATCCATCCCGAATGAGATAGTGTTTAAAGCAGTGGAAAGACGGTCACATCAATTGTTTTTATTTTTTATTTTTTAGTTTATTTTTTAGTTTATTTATTTTTAAGTATAGTTTTTTCATTTTTTGTACGTTTGTGCTTGAATGCTTTGGAGTGTTTACATAGGGAGCATATGAGGGCATTGTTAGCCACAAGATAGGAGTGGAATATACACATATGACCCACGTAGCTCTTACTATGAGATTTAATATGATGCGAGTATATAACCTCATTACTCAATAGGAACTAGGGGAGCGGTATAAATTTTATAAATATTTGTTTCATGTTTTGAGTATTTATAAGGTTCTTGTATAGAGGATAGGAACAGTATGCACGTTAATAACTCATACTAATGGGAAGATCGCAGATAGACGATAATCTTTAATAGTTTAGTTATGTAGAATTTAAAGGTTATATATCGGAGGTACATATCTCCATATGAGATTCCTCTACGAATATTGGATATACTGACTCAATACCTTTAACATAAGGTAACATATATATATAGCACAATATGTCAGCTGGCGTGCCTAACAAATAGATCTGTTTATCCTCTCTTATTAATACATACATCATCTTTAAACACATACATTGTAGCCAAATAGCATGCCCGTTCTAACACACTTTGGTGCATTTAGAAACATAGTTACTGTTTGTCTGTTCCAGCACAGGATTACACTCCAGCATTGTTTATGTTGTCATGGCAACAAACGGCTGTCACATTTATCATCACTATTTAACATATTAGCACAATCGTTTGCACGTTAAGTATTTGCTTTATGCGTTTAGATAAACACGCCACAATGGCTTTACAATTTTGGCATTTATATAGAGAAAGCCGATTATTTACGGCTATAGATTTTAGACAACCGGAAGTAGTTTGGCGCACTACTTCCGCCACTTAGCACATTTGGAACGCATTATGCGGTCCAACACCAGTAATTTTGGCGCCAGCACAGGTAGTGGTTTGAAATGATTTTGAGTGAGTATGTCACTATTTAAGAGTTTGTTTGTTTTCACTTTATTTATGCTGATGAAGGAGGCAAGACCTCCGAAAACGTTACAGAAATAAAAGTAACCTGTTCATGAAAGTCCTGAGAGTGCATTTTCTTTTGGCTGCATATCTTCTACAAATTTGCACCCAGGCATTTTTCCTTTGTGGGCGAGTTCTGGTGTTTTGGATACCTATATATATATATATATATATATATATATATATATATATATATATATATATATATATATATATATATATATATATATATATATATATATATATATATATATATATATATATATATATATATATATATATGTATATATGTATGTGTGTGTGTAACACCGACTATTTTGTTTTGAATCTATACATCCAGACACAGTATATGCAGACAGTTTTAGGCTTATATATCTGAGCACAGCAAATTTTAAAATATATAGTTAAAAGAAGTCACTGGAAATTTTGGGAAGACCATCACCATAACTGTAGAGAAAAGTTCTGTGTATACAGCACACACACGTAGGTTTGTACACACACATGAACATATACACACACACATACAGACACACACACACACACACACACACACATATGCACAGCACATACACACACACACATATGCACAGCACATACAGACACACACACAAAACAAACCAATACACAATCTTTTAAACTAGGATACAGACAATAAACTTCAGTGCACCATGTATTGTAATATTCCAAATTAAATTATTTTTTTGATTACCAGCTCTCTTACAATCTCCTCCTCTCATATACTCTCACAAACACACTTGAGACATTTTTACAGACGCACACTTTCTCAGACAGAAAAACCCTCTCCCTTTCTCACCAACACTCTCAGACACACACTCACACAGAAATCGTACAACTGTATTTACAGCTACAATGCAAATTATCAGTATCAATTACAAAGCTGGTCTTCTCTTCCTAGGGAAAAGGAGTGAGCATTTTAAACACAGGTTTCATATGACTGACTTTTATTCAGACATACAGTGCTCAGCATAAATGAGTACACCCCTTTTGAAAAGTAAGATTTTAATCAATATCTCAATGAACACAAGAACAATTTCCATAATTTTGATAACTGAGTTTTATAGAACATTTGTTTAGCACATTACATCAAAATAAGGTTAATAATATAACCTAGATTACAAAATCTTCAGGTTTACTCAAAGTAGGTGATGTACAAATGAATACACCTCACAACAAAAACTACTACATCTAGTATTTTGTTTGACCTCCATAATTTGTAAGGACAGCACCAAGTCTTCTAGCATGGAATGAACAAGTTGGCGACATATTGCAACATCTATCTTTTTCCATTCTTCAAGATTGACCTCTTTTAGAGCCTGGATGCTGGATAGAGAGTGATGCTTTACTTGTCTCTACAGAATTCCCCATAGGTGTTTGATTGGGTTCAGATCAGGAGACATATTTCACCACTTTCACCCTTCAGGAATGCAACAGTAGCCTTCGATGTGTGTTTTGGATCATTGTCATGTTGGAAAACTGCATGAAGAGTCGAATACAAAGGGCACGGAGTGATGGTAGCATCTTCTCTTTCAATATAGAGCAGTACTTCTGTGAATTCATGATACCATCAATGAAATGCAGCTCCCCGACACCAGCAGCACTCATGCAGCCCCACAGAAGGATACTGCCACCACCATGTTTCACTGTAGGCACCATCCATTTTTCATTGTTCTCCTCACCTTTGCGACCCCATACAGTTTTAAAACCATCAATTCCAAAAACATTTATCTTGGTCTCATTAGTCCAAAGTACAGAGTCCCAGTAGTCTTCTTCTTTTTCAGCATGTGTCCTGGCAAATTCTAAGTGGGCTTTTTTGTGCAAGGAGAGGCTTCCTTCGTGGACAACACCCATGCATGCCATTCCTCTGCAATGTACGCCATATTGTGTCACGGGAAACAATCACCCCAGTTTGGCTTTCTACTTCTTTAGCTAACTGTGGTGAACTTGCATGGCGATTTTCTTCAAACCTTTTCATCAGAAGACGCTCCTGTTGAGGTTTTAAATTTCCGTGGACAGCCTGGACGGCTCTGTGAGATGGTTGCAGTTCCATATTTGTTACATTTTTGTATCACTTTTGCTACAGTATTATGACTGATAAGTAAAGCTTTGCTGATCTTCTTGTAGCCTTCATTTTTTTCTTATGTAAAGAAATGGTTTTCTTTCTCAGGCCTTGTGACATTTCTCTTCCATGTGGTATCATTGCTGACAGCATGACATGGAAAGGGGTTTTCTTTGGTAACACCATTTTATTATCAACTGTCTGCTGGACACCTGTTAAATGAATAATTAGACTCACTTGTAGTTGAATTCTTGTTAATTAGGAATTTAATAATAACAATTAAATTGTATTTCATTTATAAGCACTTCAAATATTATATATTTGATAGCCTTATATAAAACAGTGTTTACCCAATAGATACATTATCTAAAATGCACGGTAATGGTAGAATAAAGATTGTCAAAAGAAAAGTATGGGCGTTTTTCAGTTTTCACTCTCCATCGAAGTCTGTAAGAGAATTTGTTAACCTGGTCGCAATATTTTTTAGCGTTCATCGGGTTTACTCTCGCAAAAAAACTTTTTACTTTCAACTTGTAAAAAGCCTCTGTCTATCGTAGTTTACACTTGATCAGGAGTGCTAAATATCGCTTCTCTCGTAATCTATCCTTAAGTGTATGTAGTAGACAGTTTCATCTTTCTTCTGGCCTGTGTATCTGCACCATTTCTTCATCCTATTTCAATGGAGAGGAAGGGATTCTGCCTTACTGGTTCTCCTTTCCTGACCTACTAACATGATTCCTGTACATTCATCTGGCTCTACAAGCTCTGTCATTTGTTTTAATGCATGTTTATTATATTTTGTCATACACCTTTTGACTACTGTATTATACTGTATAGCAATTAAAGTGACAAAACTGAAATGCACTGAAATCATTGCATTTTTTGTAAAGAAGCATTGGTCTATTACAAAATCAGTGTCAAAGGTGATTTAGTAGACTTTGTGTTATTATCAACCCCTCATTCTTTGTTTAAAGGGTCAAAACACACAAATAAAAATGATTATTCATTTCAGTTTTGTTTTAATATAGTTTGCATTACACGAGCACTAGCAAAAAAATATGTATCTTGTAAGCTTTTACTGTGTAAGGAGCATATGTATATATGCCCTGTGCACCCTCATTCAAACACAGTATCTGCTTGAAGGAGGCATGTATTCATCAGCAGTGGTGCAAATAGTTAGCACTGAAGACATAGGCTTTATGAATAGATGCTGTGCTTTACATGAGACTGCATGGGCATATGTGGATATTCCCTGTGCACAGTAAAAGCCATCACTGAAACAGTGTTAACTTTTACTAGAAACATTGTTGCTAATACAGAACTGAAATGTACTGATGCTGAGAATAACAAAGCATTTCTTACCATGCATAAGCCTTATAAAACTCTCTGTATTCACAGATCAATATCATTATCATGTCAGGTCTGAAAAACCATTTAGTGATTCTCTAACAGAATATGAATCTGTATTTAAAACTCTCCTCCTGCTCCTCCGTGATGACTCTGAGCCTCTAGCAATAATAGCTTGAAGCTGTAATATGTAATGTAGGGATTTTTGTCATAGCCAAAGTGACCTCTATTAGCATAAACTGATCATAGTTAAGCAATAGTGCAATAATAAATATTAGAGCATCTTCTTTTTGTAGATGTATGCCCCTTTAAGCCCTCAAGTGAATCCACATAGTTTGTAAGCTCCAGAGCAGCAATCCATTTGGGGCCTAGATTAACAAATCTGGTGAGCCTGCGACAAGGGACATATGTGTGCAGCTACCCATTACCAACTATATCCCAGTGGTTCATTGCTGCTGCTCACGATATGTGCATACAGTATGTGTTTCAACAAAGGATACCAATACAACAATGTCAAGTCCCTGGGACTGGTTCTTTAGCCAGCTACCGCAACAGGCTATATCCTGAAACTTATCCTGAGTTGATGTCATCTAGCTAGGATGGGGCTCTGCTACTGGAGACATAAGGTGAAGTAAGCTCAGTAGTGTGAGTGCACAGATAGGTAAGTACTGCTTTCTCACTCACAGCCCAGAGGCTTCTTAAGAGTCACTCTTTTGTGCACTCCAGAGCCAGGGGACACTTTATTAAGGACACTTTATATATATATAGCATGTATGTGGGTAAATATCCAGCTGAAGGACTGAGAGACAGGCACAGCAAAAACTTTTACTGCATGTTCTGTCTGTTTATTCAGCGCAGCGTTATGGACTTCCATTTAATGTTATGTGATCTGAGGTCTCCGGATGTGCTGGGCTTGCAGGTGCGCTACAGAGAAGCATTATTAAACGTTATCATACAGGGGCTGGTATGTCATTATCGATTTACAATGATATGCATTGGCGTGGTAAAATGTTTTAATGATACCTATTCACAGAGCTTGTATTTTTTTCTAGCTCTACAGAGGGCACCATTGTCTTACATAGGGGTGCTACAGAGCTGCTACTGACTTCGCTCTGAGCGCCCAGGAATTAAAGGGACACTGAACCCAAATTTTTTCTTTTGTGATTCAGATAGAGCATGCAATTTTAAGCAACTTTCTAATTTACTCTTATTAGCAAATTTTCTTCATTCTCTTAGTATGTTTATTTGAAAAGCAAGAATGTAAGTTTAGATGCCGGCCCATTTTTGGTGAACAACCTGGGTTGTCGTTGCTGATTGGACAGCACCAATAAACAAGTGCTGTCCATGGTTCTGAACCAAAAATTTGCTGGCTCCTTAGCTTAGATGCCTTTTTTCAAATAAAGATAGCAAGAGAACCAAGAAAAATAGATAATAGGAGTAAATTAGAAAGTTGCTTAAAATTGCACGCTCTATCTGAATCATGAAATAATTTTTTTGGGTTCAGTGTCCCTTTAACAGCCTTCGTGCTCTCTGCACTAGGTTCCCGCCCTCATCTTTCTGCTTGTCTGGCAGCTGTAGCCATCAGCAGTGCGCTATTCAGATCTTAACCCCAGTAAGGTCTCTAGTGGAGGGGTACCCGCACATCAGGAGCTGGCTAGGGATTTCTTTTCTCTTGGTCTCTGGCAGGGGTATTAGCTTTTGTAAAATACATATACTTTTATCACTTCCACATTATTTACACTGTGTATTATTGACACTGTATTAAACCATTATACTATTCCCTCAGTGCCAGTTATGTGTCTCATAATTGTACATCACTTTTCTATATAACTTTATTTGTA
Source organism: Bombina bombina (assembly GCF_027579735.1). Taxonomy (NCBI): domain Eukaryota; kingdom Metazoa; phylum Chordata; class Amphibia; order Anura; family Bombinatoridae; genus Bombina; species Bombina bombina. Next base: position 1,112,978,573 of record NC_069501.1, on the reverse strand, counting down.
ATATATTATTTGTCGTTGTAAAATTTTAATTTCTCTGCTATGGAGAAGACTCCTTCTAATGTCCAACTGGGTCCATCAGAGTAGAGACCTGTAGAGATTATTTCACAGATGAAGTGCTTGCTTTGCAAACTTCTTTTGATCTGTCCTCCAGCGCAACTATGTTATGCTTGCGTGGAGGGGATTGCGAACTCTCAACCTGTGTTAAATGCTTTTCCCTCTCAGGTTGTGTCCCCACCAATGTATACTTCACAAGGGGGAAATATGGATGTATCTCCTGATTTTATGATATACATTCAGTCTCAGTTTAAAGTGATGGTAAAGTTGAGCTTTCTTCAATACTTATTTAGATTGCTGATACAATTAAGTTGCATGATTTTTTAAATGTTTTTATTTTCTCATACCATTTTTTAAATTATGTTTTAAAATACCCTGCTTACCTTGCCTTCCCGTGTGATGTAGAGAGTGATCCCCCCCCCCCCCCCCCCCGCTCTCTATGTAGGCACTCCTGTGTAAGTTAAGAGTGCGCATGCGCAAATCTCTGCTCTCTGGTCCAATGTAAACAATAAATCACAAGATTCTTTGTTTACTGCTGGAGCAGAGAGTGGTGTACTATTTAGATAATATCCCGGTGAAGAATATACTTACTTTCAAGAACATTGGTTGTTGCTAGAAGCGATTAAGTTCAGGAATAGAATGACGTAGAGCAGGTATTCCCTTAGATGCTGATTGTGCATGAGTAAAACCTGAATGAGCAAAGAGTCGGTCAAGATGTTCAGAAAGATGCGCATGCACAGTATTGCAAGGGGGCGTATTATCTACAGTGCAGGATGCCAAAAGGGTTGCATTACTTCTGGTTGTTTAGAGAAATGTCACACAAAAAAAATGCAGAGTTGGATACGGGAGGAGGAACAGAGACAAAGAATAGCAGGCAACAGCAGTAAAAACTTTAATAACAAGCACTTTGAAAAAAAATCATGAATGAATGTAACCTTTATTTTTAAACAGTTTATTAATAATACTGAGCGGATAAGTAAAGTTAACCATCACTTTAAGGAGGTGTTGGGAGTTATGCCTGACTCCAGGTAAGGTCAAACGTCAAGCACCGGTAGGTATGGTGGTCGGATTCTGCTGCTGGTGTGTCTAAAAAGAAAAGAGTTCTTCAACTTGCTAGAGATTCAGATTATGCTATCTGAGATCAGGATTTTGCTGCTGAACATGCATTTTCACCCTTTTTATTCAGACTGGAACATTTACAGCCTCTCTTACATGAGATTCTAGTGACTCTTAGGGTCCAGGAATAATCATAATTGGAGTCTCAATCTCTGAAACAACTGGATCTCTTGTTTTAACCTTTACCTAAACAAAAAGAGGTACCTGACGCCATTTTTCAATTAATTTCAAAGTAGTGGGAAAACCTACTTGGCAAAGGGATTATTATTGGGAATTGGGGGTTTCTGTGATAAATAAGACGGTGCAAAGGACATTGCATAATGTCAACCTCTATGGACAGCATCCAAGAAAGTTGCCTCTGCTTGCTCTTCACCACAAAACTGCAAGATTAAACTTTGCTAAACAGCATGAAAAGAAGCCTGATGAATATTTGGAGCATATTCTGTGGTCAGAAAAGTTTTTCGGCTCAGATGGTGTCCAGTATGTTGGCGTGAACCTGGTCATGATTATTACAGTGAATGCATATTTCCAACAGTGAAGCATGGAGGTGGAAGTGTGATATGGGTCTGCATGAGTGCAAAAAGTGTTGGGGAGATGGCATTTATAGATGGCACCGTGAGTGCCTGTGGATATACCAAAATACTGGCTGACAAGATGACTCCCAGTCTCCAGCAGAATAGGAAAATTCCAGCATGATAATGATCCAAAGTGCACAAAATCACAAAAGTGAAAGCTATGACCTGGCCAAGTATGTCACCTGACTTGAATCCAATAGAACACCTTTGGGGTATTTTAAAGAGAAAGGTAGAGCAATACAACCCCTCCAGCAAAGAGCAGCTGAACCAAATTGTCTCTAAAGATAGGATCTCTCTAGAAATTTGGGCAACACTAGTATCCTTCATGCCTCTGATTCAGCTTAGACCAAATGTATATATTTTTGATAATTTTAGGTTCTGTGTCTGCCCAAATTCTCAAAAAGTGACTCAAAAAAACATATATATATATATATATATATATATATATATATATATAATACTCAAAAGAAGGTTAAACCAACAGGGAGAGGCAAAGAACAGCCTATACCCTCCACTGATGATTTAAAAGTATACCCTAAAAAGTCATATTAGAAAAATCAGTTAGAATACCACCGACGATTGCTTTTAAGCACATCATTTAATATTATAGCACTTACATAATGCTGTTCAATAGCTACCAAATATAAACATCAAAATATTGCTGAGTATAAGCCACCTCAGCAGTATTGAAAAATCACACAGTCACAGCAGAAAAAATATATCAAAGGGTACCCTTAAAGGGCCACTAAACCCAAAATCTTTCTTTCATGATTCAGATAGAGAATACAAATTTAAACATTACAATTTACTTCTATTATTTATTTTGCTTCATTTTTTAGATATCCATAGTTGAAGAAAAAGCAATGCAGATGGTGAGCCAATCACACGAGGCTTCTATGTGCAGCAACCAATCGGCAGCTACTGAGCATATCTAGATATGCTTTTCAGCAAAGAATATCAAGAGAATAAAACAAATTAGATAATATAAGTAAATTAGAAAGATGTTTAAAATTGCATTCTCTTTCTAAATCATGAAAGAAAAATGTGGGTTTCATGGCCCTTTAAGTAAAAAAAATATTATTAGGGAGCTCCCTATAGATGAATTGCATCTCTTCACCGGTATTGGTTTAAGTAAAACCAAAAAAGGAATTTCAATGGGAATAAACTCCACATCCACATGGGTCAGTGAGAGTCCTAAATGCAGCTGTAACCCCAGTTAGTAAGCAAGCAGGGAAGCGGTTAAAGCAGTATCCCCCAAATTAATATGTATTCAGTCTGTTGTAAAGGCAAGTCAGCTACACGTCCCCACAGCAGACACCGGTAACCTGCATACATCGGACCCAGGTGAACTCATTGTGTTCAGCACTCATTACCCATATGGAATTATTCTAAGCATAAGGGTTATTTAGCAACCGGCCCCCCAGTGCAAGATTTTCATCGGAGCTAGATGGGATGACGTCAGGAGGGTAAGGTGAGTCACATACTGAGCCCCTGCTACAGACTTATTGGTCGCCGGTTTACAATATCGGGTGAGAGTCATGTGTGTTGCAACCTACCCTGCCTATACCGTATTATTTGCTTTACAACAGACTGAATACATAATATCTGGGGGAAACTGCTTTAACCGCTTCCCTGCTTGCTTACTAACTGGGGTAACAGCTGAATTAAGGACTCTCACTGACCCATGTGGATGTGGAGTTTATTACCATTGAAATTCCTTTTTTGGTTTTACTTAAACCGATACTGGTGAAGAGATGTAATTCATCTATAGGGAGCTCCCTAATAATATTTTTTTACTTAAGGGTACCCATTGATATAATTTTTCTGCTGTAACTGTGTGATTTTCAATACCGCTAAGGTGGCTTATATTCAGCAATATTTTGATGTTTATATTTGGTAGTTATTGAATAGCATTATGTAAGTGCTATAATATTAAATGAATATGTTTAAAAGCAATCATTGGTGGTATTCTAACTGATTTTTCTAATATGACTTTATTAGTTTTGTGCCAGGTAAGGGTATACTTTTAAATCATCAGTGGAGGGTATAGGCTGTTTTTTGCCTCTGTCCCTGTTGGTTTAACCTTCTTTTGAGTATTTAATATTTTAGCTATACCTCTGTTGCACTGCACCCTTGCCCTTGTCCTTATTACAGCAAGTGTGCATTTACTAAGTCTATTTCTGGTGCCAATCAATTATGTTAAATATATATATATATATATATATATATATATATATATATATATATATATATATATATATATATATATATATATATATATATATATATATATATATATATATATGTGTGTTTGTATATCTATCTATATATCTATCTATATCTATCTATCTACCTATCTATCTATCTATCTATCTATCTATCTATCTATCTATCTATCGCTCTCTCTCTCTCTAAATATATATATATATATTGTATGTTTGTGTGTGTGTGTGTATATAGTGTGTGTATATATATATATATATATATATATATATATATATATATATTTCTAATGACACGGTGAGTCCACGGATCATCCTAATTACCGTTGGGAATATCACTCCTGACCAGCAGGAGGAGGCAAAGAGCACCACAGCAAAAGCTGTTATATACCACTCCCCCTACCCACAATCCCCAGTCATTCTCTTTGCTTGTATCGGTTGCAAGGAGGGGTAAAGATAGGTGTCTGATTCTTCAATCAAGAGTTTATTTTTTAAGCAGAGCAAGTTTGCTCTGGTTTTCTTTGGGGTTTAGCCGTAGTCCATGCTAGTCTCTTCAGTAGAGCAAGTGGTGGCTTTTTAGCATTTGGGAACTTGTGGGGTATAATTCCCACTTTGCCTCTCAAGTAATTTTATGCTGCCCTTGGTTGAAAGTTTGAGTAAGTTTAATCAGCCTTTTCTTTTTTTCACAGGTCCATGTGAGGTAGGAAGCCCCTCTCATACCAAGTGAGCTGTCCTGCTGCCTGACAGATTTTTTTCTATTTCTTTCCCTGTTTTGATATAGGAGAATTTGGCACTTTGACAGTTAATTATGTCTAAATATACAATCAGCCTTCTAGGTTAACGGTTTATTGTATGGCAATTTTGCAGGCACTGGGGATGTTTGGCTCAGTTTATTATGTTTTCACTTTGGTGTACATGTTTTTTGTTTGTGTATTAATGGCTACCGGGAGGTTTGTTAGGCCACGCCCACAAGGTTTCCTGTTGTTCCTGGATGTTGCAGCTCTGTTGCATAGCTCCTCCGAGCTCTGTTGCATAGCTCCTCAGAGGTGTTTCAGCGTTCTCTCCGGTGCGGCTGTATGGGGTCCGGATTATTTTCTGACTTTTTCCGGCAGCAAGGAGATCAGGTAGGCACCTCAGCAGAGCTTGCTGATGTGTGCAGGTTGCCTGTTGTTTTTTTGTGGGGCTGCTGCTCTGTTTATATTTAAGTTTTTGTCTGAATTTCAGAGACGTTTGTGTCTCTTTGCATTCATTTTGTGAAAAATTGTTGCTGAAAGATTTATTGTGCCGTTTAAGGATTTTCTAGTTAAAAAAAAAGTCTGTTTAAAATTTAAATGGACAGTAATGTTTTTTTTTTTCAGTACAGTTAGGATTTGAACTTTTTATTGATTAAGGTTTTTTCCTTTGGGATAAGATGGACCAAGAGGCCCTGCAAGCTGTTGCTTGTTCTCTATGTTTAAATACTAATGTTGAGCCTCCTATCCCTTTTTGTTCTTCTTGTATTGAGGGAATATTACTTTACAAGGATAGACTTTTTTATTCTGAGCCTTCATTGTCTAGGGCGGATGTTGTTCTGGAATCTCCTGTTCAGGCTAATCCGCAGCTTTCTCCTCATACGTCCCAATCTTCTGCAGTGCCCTGTGTTTCATCTCAGGTTGGTTTTTCCTTGCAGGATATGGCTACCCATAGATCTTCGGCAGTATCTGAGGCTTTGTCTGCTTTTCCTATGTTGCAGGGGAAGCGCAAGAGGAAGTATAAGGTTTTTGATTCTGTTGCAATTGTATCTAGTGTTTCTTCTCTTAAGTCTGAGGAGGAAGATACTTCAGTAGCATCGTATTCTGATAGTGTAAATCCTTCTTCTGAACCTGAGGTTGTTTCCTTTAAGTTTAAGCTAGAGCACCTCCGTTTGTTACTCAAGGAGGTTTTGGCTACCTTGGATGACTCTGAGGCATCGGTCATGGTTATTCCTAAGAAATCTAGTAAACTTAATAAGTTTTTTGATGTCCCTTCCTCGGTGGAAGTTTTTCCTATAGCAGGTCGTGTTTCAGATATTATTGCTCGAGAATGGGAGAAGCCTGGGATTCCTTTTTCCCCTTCTCCAATTTTTAGGAAGATGTTTCCTATTGATTCTTCTAAGGAATCTTGGCAGATGGTTCCTAAGGTGGAGGGAGCAGTTTCCACTCTGACCAAGAGGACCACTATTCCTATTAAGGACAGCTGTTTCTTTAAAGATCCTATGGATAAGAAGTTGGAAGCTTTGCTTAAAAAAGATTTATGTTCACCAGGGGTATTAATGGCAACCGGCTGCATGTATTGCTATGGTTACTAGTGCGGCGGCATATTGGTTTGATGCATTGCCTGATTCTATTCAGCAAGATACTCCTCTTGAAGAAATTCAAGATAGAATCAAGGCTTTGAAGTTGGCTAATTCCTTTATTGCAGATGCTTCTCTACAGGTCATAAAGTTGGGAGCTAAAATTTATAGTTTTGGCATTTTAGCTTGCCTGGTCTGCGGATGTGTCCTCCAAGTCTAAGCTTTTGTCTATTCCTTACAAGGGTAAGACCTTGTTTGGGCCAGGTTTGGCTGAGATTATTTCTGATATTACGGGAGGGAAGGGGCATTCTCTTCCTCAGGATAAAATAAATAAACAGTAGGGTCGGCAGAGTAATTTTCGTTCCTTTGCAACTTCTCTGGTAAATCTTCCTCTTCTTCCTCCAAGCAGGAACAGTCCAAGCCAACTTGGAAGTCAAATCAGTCTTGGAATAAGGGGAAGCAGTCCAGGAAGACTGTTGCTGACTCAAAATCGGCATGAAGGGTCTGCCCCCAATCTGGCAATGGATCTTGTGGGGAGCAGACTCTCTTTCTTCGCTCAAGCTTGGGTTCGAGATGTTCAGGATCCCTGGGTGTTAGATATCCTGTCCCAGGGTTACAAACTGGAGTTCAAGAATTTTCCTTACAGAGGCAGGTTTCTTCTCTCCATCTGTAAACCAGATAAAAGGATAGGCGTTCTTACGTTGTGTTCAGAATCTTTCCGACATGGGAGTGTTAATTCCTGCTCTGGTTCAGGAACAGGGTCTGGGTTTTTATTCCAATCTCTTCGTCGTTCCCAAAAAGGAGGGAACTTTCAAAACTATTTTAGATCTCAAGAGTGTAAACAAGTTTCTCAGGGTTTTGTCTTTCAAGATGGAAACTATTCGTTCCATTTTTCCTTTGGTTCAGGAAGGTCAGTTCATGACCACAGTGGATCTAAAGGATGCATATCTGCATATTCCCATTCACAGGAATCATCACAGGTTCCTAAGATTTGCTTTTCTAGACAAACATTTTTAGTTTGTAGCTCTTCCTTTTGGTCTGGCAACAGCTCCTGGAATTCTTTCAAAGGTCCTGGGAGCATTGTTGGCGGTGATTCGATTGAAGGGTGTTGCAGTGGCTCCTTATATAGTCGACATTCTAGTTCAGGCTCCATCTTGTCAACTAGCAAACTCCCACACACAGTTGTTGTTTTCTTTTCTTCGCTCCCACGGTTGGAAGGTGAATTTAGGAAAAAGTTCCTTAATCCAGCTACAAGAGTAGTATAATTATAGATTATCTAGAGATGAAGATTATTCTGACAGAAGCAAGAAAGTCAAAGATTTTCAATACGTTTCTTGCTCTTCAGTCCCTTCCTCGGGCCGTCAGTGGCTCAGTGCATGGAGGTTATTGGTCTGATGGTTTCAGTCATGGACATCATTCCGTTTACTCGGTTCCATCTCAGACCTCTGCAGTTATGCTTGCTCAGGCATTGGAATGGGGAATATGTGGATCTATCTCCAAAGATTTTTCTAGATTTGATGTCCAGAAATTCTCTTCCATGGTGGTTGTCTCAGGATCTTTTCTCTCAGGGAACTTGCTTTCGCAGACCTGCCTCGGTGATTGTAACCACAGATGCCAGTTTGCTGGCCTGGGGTGCTGTCTGGGGTTTATTAATTGCTCAGGGTCTATGGACTCGGGAGGAGTCAGTTCTTCCAATAAATGTTTTGGAACTAAGTTCAATTTTCAATGCTCTTTTAGCCTGGCCTCAGCTAGCTTTAACCCAGTTTATCAGGTTTCAGTTGGACAACATAATGTCAGTGGCTTACATCAATCATCAGGGAGGAACTCAGAGTTCCTTGGCCATGACAGAGGTAGCCAAGATTATTCAGTGAAAGCAGAATTATTAGGCAAGTTGTATTTTTGAGGATTAATTTTATTATTGAACAACATCCATGTTCTCAATGAACCCAAAAAACTCATTAATATCAAAGCTGAATAGTTTTGGAAGTAGTTTTTAGTTTGTTTTTAGTTATAGCTATTTTAGGGGGATATCTGTGTGTGCAGGTGACTATTACTGTGCATAATTATTAGGCAACTTAACAAAAAACAAATATATACCCTTTTCAATTATTTCTTTTTACCAGTGAAACCAATATAACATCTCAACATTCACAAATATACATTTCTGACATTCAAAAACAAAACAAAAACAAATCAGTGACCAATATAGCCACCTTTCTTTGCAAGGACACTCAAAAGCCTGCCATCCATGGATTCTGTCAGTGTTTTGATCTGTTCACCATCAACATTGCGTGCAGCAGCAACCACAGCCTCCCAGACACTGTTCAGAGAGGTGTACTGTTTTCCCTCCTTGTAAATCTCACATTTGATGATGGACCACAGGTTTTCAATGGGGTTCAGATCAGGTGAACAAGGAGGCCATGTCATTAGATTTTCTTCTTTTATACCCTTTCTTGCCAGCCACGCTGTGGAGTACTTGGACGCGTGTGATGGAGCATTGTCCTGCATGAAAATCATGTTTTTCTTGAAGGATGCAGACTTCTTCCTGTACCACTGCTTGAAGAAGGTATCTTCCAGAAACTGGCAGTAGGACTGGGAGTTGAGCTTGACTCCATCCTCAACCCGAAAAGGCCCCACAAGCTCATCTTTGATGATACCAGCCCAAACCAGTACTCCACCTCCACCTTGCTGGCGTCTGAGTCGGACTGGAGCTCTCTGCCCTTTACCAATCCAGCCACGGGCCCATCCATCTGGCCCATCAAGACTCACTCTCACTTCATCAGTCCATAAAACCTTAGAAAAATCAGTCTTGAGATATTTCTTGGCCCAGTCTTGACGTTTCAGCTTGTGTGTCTTGTTTAGTGGTGGTTGTCTTTCAGCCTTTCTTACCTTGGCCATGTCTCTGAGTATTGCACACCTTGTGCTTTTGGGCACTCCAGTGATGTTGCAGCTCTGAAATATGGCCAAACTGGTGGCAAGTGGCATCTTGGCAGCTGCACGCTTGACTTTTCTCAGTTCATGGGCAGTTATTTTGCGCCTTGGTTTTTCCACACGCTTCTTGCGACCCTGTTGACTATTTTGAATGAAACGCTTGATTGTTCGATGATCACGCTTCAGAAGCTTTGCAATTTTAAGAGTGCTGCATCCCTCTGCAAGATATCTCACTATTTTTGACTTTTCTGAGCCTGTCAAGTCCTTCTTTTGACCCATTTTGCCAAAGGAAAGGAAGTTGCCTAATAATTATGCACACCTGATATAGGGTGTTGATGTCATTAGACCACACCCCTTCTCATTACAGAGATGCACATCACCTAATATGCTTAATTGGTAGTAGGCTTTCGAGCCTATACAGCTTGGAGTAAGACAACATGCATAAAGAGGATGATGTGGTCAAAATATAGGACCCAGTGTTTTAAGAAATCACTACCCTGATATGGGGGTTAATACAGGCAGCCCTAGGAGAAGACTGTGTTTAAACTAACCTATTTTAGTACTGTTTTAGTTACTGTGTATTATGGGTTCCCTGGGGCGGAGTTTTCAGAAGAGATGGGCGGTCCTATTTTCCACCATAAGGGTGATTGAGTTACAGGGTCCAGTCCAGATTTTACTAGATCCTTTCTCACTGTGTTAATTAATCTGATCTAGTTAACCTGGAGGGTGTTAATGCTATAAAGGTGTCGTTATGTGAGTTATGAGGAGATATGTGTCATTGTGGTGATTGAAAGTGCTGGAGTTAATTATACTGGAATGAACCAGTGCTAAGACTATTGCTATTTGGATTATATGCTGCTCTATATGCTGAAAACTCACTGTTTGATTTGCTAGAGAACTCGTGTGAACAAATAGTTAGGTCGCAGGCCTTTTAAACTTAACAAAAGTTTGGACCTCTCTCCTAAAACCCTAGAGGGCTATGCAGGTAAAGTCCTAATTCACAGAACTCAAAATACACCCTTCATACTTTTTAAGGCTAACACTGCTGCATATATTTCTGCACCTGTCCACTTGAAATGTGGATTTCCACAGGGTTCTTCTATCTTATCTCCCATGTTGTTTGCAGTGTATAGGGAGATATCATAAAGCAGCAATGCCTCAGCTACCACTGTTATGCAGATGACACACAAATATACATCTCATTCAAGCCAAGCTCAAATGTTCTGGTAGAAACAACCAATAAATGTCTTGCTGATCTCTTGGAATGGATGTATGCCAGTTGGTTAAAACTAAACCTAGACATACAGTCAGGGAAAACATTATTTGATTCCCTGCTGATTTTGTTCGTTTACCCACTGACAAAGAAATGATGAGTCTATAATTTTAATGGTAGTTTATTTTGAACTGTGAGCGACAGAATAACAACAAAAAATCCAGAAAAACGCATTTAAAAAATGTATAAAATGATTTGCATTTTAATGAGTGAAATAAGTATTTGATCCCCTATCAATAAGCAAGATTTCTGGCTCCCAGGTGTCTTTTATGCAGGGAAAGAGCTGAGATTAGGAGCACTCTCTTAAAGGGAGTGCTCCTAATCTTAGCTTGTTACCTGTATAAAAGACACCTGTCCACAGAAGCAATCAATCAGATTCCAAACTCTCCACCATGGCCAAGACCAAAGAGCTGCACAAGGATGTGAGGGACAAGATTGTAGACCTACACAAGGCTGGAATGGGCTACAAGACCATCACCAAGCAGCTTGGTGAGAAGGTGACAACAGTTGGTGCGATTATTCGCAAATGGAAGAAACACAAAATAACTGTCAATCTTCCTCGGTCTGGCTCTCCATGCAAGATCTCACCTCATGGAGTTTCAATGATCATTTCAAAGCCCAGAACTACACAGGAGGATCTTGTCAATGATCTCAAGGCAGCTGGGACCAAAGTCACCAAGAAAACAATTGGTAGAACGCTATGCTGTAAAGGACTGAAATCCTGCAGCGCCCGCGAGGTCCCCCTGCTCAAGAAAGCACATGTACAGGCCCGTCTGAAGTTTGCCAGTGAACATCTGAATGATTCAGAGGAGAACTGGGTGAAAGTGTTGTGGTCAGATGAGATCAAAATTGAGCTCTTTGGCATCAACCCAACTCGCCGTCTTCGGAGGAGAAGGAATGCTGCCTATGACCCCAATAACACCATCCACACCTTAATACATGGAGATGGAAAAATTATGCTTTGGGGTGTTTTTCTGCTAAGGGGACCGGACAACTTCATCGCATCAAAGGGACGATGGACGGGGCCATGTACTGTCAAATCTTGGGTGAGAACCTCCTTCCCTCAGTCAGGGCATTGAAAATATATTGTGGATCGGTATTCCAGCATGACAATGACCCAAAACACACAGCCAAGGCAACAAAGGAGTGGCTCAAGAAGCACATTTAGGTCCTGGAGTGGCCTAGCCAGTCTCCAGACTTTAATCCCATAGAAAATCTGTGGAGAGAGCTGAAGGTTCGAGTTGCCAAACGTCGGCCTCAAAACCTGAATGACTTGGAGCGGATCTGCAAAGAGGAGTGGGACAAAATTCCTCCTGAGATGTGTGCAAACCTTGTGGCCAACTACTAGAAACATCTGACCCTTGTTGGGAATCACAAAGTACTAAGGCATGTTTTGCAAATGGGTCAAATACTTATTTTACTCATTAAAATGCAAATCAATTTAACTTTTTTGAAATTCGTTTTTCTGGATTTTTTTGTTGTTCTGTCTCTCACTGTTCAAATAAACCTACCATTAAAATTATAGACTGATAATTTATTTGTCAGTGGTAATTTTTCCTCTCACTGTAACAGAAGAAATCTTGGTGTTATAAAAGAAAGAACACAGAGGCGCCATAATGGCCTAGTACCACCAGCACAAGTGCAAGAGATAACATAATGAACAGGTACTCACAAACATGGACCACCCTATGGTGCTAGTGGGGCAGGCTGGAACTTTAGCAGTAGACCAGCTTACTGAACAGACACCGGCTTTTGTCCAAACCAAGGAATACCCACGGGGGTCTTCTCTAAAAGAGTCGCTTTTAAATAAAGAAAATTTGTTTTTATTCTATACACTTGCTGGTACTGTTTGGATTTCATTATCTTGAACCTTGGTTTTGAGAGTTACAGTTTGCTGGGCAGGAGTGCAGTCAGCTGGGCGGCTGTGAAGTCCCAGTCCGTCCATATTGCACCTGGAGGTGCTTTGCATCTTGTGTTTCCTTACCTTACAAATCTGCCTTGTCAAACTGTACTAGGCTATGGTGGTCTAATTTATATTTTCAGAATAAAAGTTGGAGAAGACCCCCGTGAATATTTCTTGGTTTGGACAAGAGCCGGTGTCTGTTCAGTAAGCTGGACTACTGCTAAAGTTCCAGGTCTGCCCCACTAGCACCATAGGGTGTTCCATGTTTGTTAATTTTGTTATCTCTTGCACTTGTGCTGGTGGTACTAGGCCATTGTGGCTCCTCTGTGTTCTTTCTTTTACAGACCTTCTTGCATCAGGATTCGACCATCCTCTGACGGAGTGCTGCCTCTAGATTGGAATTCTGTTGGGAAAGTCTGCTTTTTATTTGTAGATTTTTGTGCATATTTTTGATTTTTGTTTTTGTTCATCAGTCTATATTCTGTAGATTGTGTTTTTTATACTTTTAGGAAGTGCCCTATGGGAAATTTACACTAGTGTTTCTGTCCTATTTTCTATTTAATCTTGGTGTTATGCTTGACATGAAACACCATATATCAAACACAGTACAAGCCTTATTCTTTTTTTTTTTTAAAGAATATGACAAGGATCAAGCACCTGATTCTTACAGAATATCTTCCCACAATTATCCATGCTTTAGTGACATCATGATTGGAGTACTGCAATACAGCTTATTATGGTCTCCCAGAAAAACTAGTTTATCGCCTTCAGTTTGAAAAAAATAAAAAAGCTGCAGTAAAGTTGCTAGCTGGCCAGTCAAAATTTTGACATGTGACACCCATTCTCCTCTTCCCTGCACTGGTTGCCAATAAAATGGTGCATAGTATTCAAGATAGACCTGCTGTCCTACAGAGCTCTGCATGATCAGGGACCAAGCAATTTAAAAGAATTACTTGTGCCATTTGTCCCAACTCGCACTCTTCACTCAGCACATGCCCGGAAGCTAAATATGCCAAGAGTTCACCAAACATGTGGCTTGCAAGCTTTTAGCCATGCCACTTTATCTCTGTGGAACACTCTCCCCAGCACAGTGAAATAAGCCACCTCCCTGGACACTTTTAAACAAATACTTAAGACCTACCTGTTTACATCGTCCTTTTAGGAATAAAAACTGTAGCTTCTAACCCTTTTACATTAATGTAAAGCGCTTTGAGTTCATCCTGCAGAAAAGTGCTATATAAGTTGTGATAATTATTATGTTTAAAGTAGACAACAGAAGTTATTGAATCCAGGCCCATTTTGGTATATTTCTTGACGCCTTTTGTCTGTCATATCATAGCTTTCATATGAAATAATGTATTTTTTACTACTGCTACTACTACTGTTATACTTTGGGTTCTTGCTGATATTATTTAACTACTTCAGTCATAAAACTTCTCTAGGATCTACTTTAATCAGAAATGGCAGGCATTCATGGTTTTGCCATTGTTTCTTTGGTATTAAGAAGTCTGCTAATTGCAGCTTCATACCACACTTGAAATTCCTGGCAACTAATAGGTTAATCAACTGTTAAGGGTAATATTTTCTGCAGTGTGGGGATTACCCTTCCACCTCCTTGATCTCTACCGATCCCTCCCTAACAGCTCTTTTTCCTCCCCTCTCCCACTGACCACCACCATCTTAGGTACTGGCAGTTATTCTGCCAGTATGCAGTTTAGGGGTTTTATTTAAAAGACTAGTAGATACAGTAGATTTGCATAATCAATAAATGCAGGATAATACAATAGCACTTACTCTGTACCATGTGACAGCCACCAGCCAATCACAAATGATTATATGTATATTCTGTGAATTATTGCACATGCTCAGTAGGAGCTGGTGACTCAAAAAGTGTATAAATAAAAAGACTGCACATTTTTTTTAATGGATGTAAATTGGAAAGTTGTTTAAAATTGCTACTCTATCTGAATCATTAAAGTTTAATTTGACCTTAGCGTCCCTTTAATTAAAATTATTATTTTCTTTTCTTCAGTGTATGGATCTCTTCTTACTCTTGCACCTCCTTGATCCCTCCCAAACAGCTCTCTTCCCTCCCCCTTCCCTGGTCAGTGTTATCTTTGTTACTGGCAGCCAGTCTGCCAGAAACTTTTTATACCTTTAATTTTTAGTTTGTTTTTTGTAGTTTCCTCGCCCTCCCCACCCCCTGCAAACAATTGCCTATTTTTAAAAATGTTCAGCAGTGTAGGGACCCTCTTACCCAGGGCTGGACTGGGAATAAAAAGCAGCCCTGGAAAAAATATGAAGACCAGCAGACCAGCCCTAATTTCCGTTGAGTCGATAGAATGCACATGCCCATTTTCCTCAAAGGGGATTACTGGAACAAAGAAAATTTGATAATAGGAGTAAATTAGAAAGTTGCTTAAAATTGCATGCTCTATCTGAATCACGAAAGAAAAAATTTGGGTTCAGTGTCCCTCTAATGAAGAAGAGCATGTGATTTTTCAGCTATAATGGCCCTTTAAACCAAGTGATAGCAAGAATGTTAAACATTTCCTGGTAATTGGGGAAAACTTTACAAAATTGTGTTCAGTGACAGTATCATCATTTAAATGTTTGTATTCAAATTAGTATATAAAACATTATGGGATTCCTGGTTAATGCTATGTATTTAATTGTTGTTTCAAATGCTAACATTTACCTTTCAAAATGTATTTCATGGGACACCAACTAATGCATTGCAACTGTCTTGTCGACAAGGGTTATTAATATAAATATACATAAGCTTAGAAGTTAACTAGGCACCTACTCTCAGTCCGGGCTATATTACACCAAAGGACTTTTATTTATTAAAAAATGAGAATAATTATTGTTGGTTACAGTGGTTATTGCTTCAGAAAGTTTATTTTATTATAATTGGAATATTCATATTGTATGTATATATTTATTTACTTATTTATGGTAAAGGACCTTATGATTATGCAGAATGTGGATGCACAGTAGACAAACACACAGAAGGGGATGTTTCTTTATAAACTAGGCAACATCATAGTTTTCTGTTTTTTTCCTTAAGTTTCATGAACAGATTTTTTTGAACGCCCCTGCAGGGAACAGGCTGATAGGGACTGGATTTTATAGCTTCACTGTGTGTTGCCTAATTCTTTATTGTATATTGCTGAAAATCACACTTGGAAAAATGTCCAAGGAGTAAGTTAGTAATCTGCTTAGTGTGCAACATCCAGTGCACTTTTTATTTTGCTGCTATTTATTACTAGGCTCCTACATTCATCACTGCAAGCTAGAAGCTTAAATAAAATATTTTGAAAAACACCTTAGTTGTCGCACTTTTTTCCCCATATTTTAGGATTCTCTTTAGCATTGCACTCATATACCTTTCACATTTTTGTTTAGCAGTTTGAGATCTGTATTGATACATGTTGTGCATAGTTTTCTTTGTCTACTATGACAGATTTTACTAGGATCCTTCACTTTCTCAAAATATATTGGCGTTTAGGGCTCTAGTTTTGGTTTTTAAAGACACGAGAATTGTTTGTTCAGATTCTGTTTGACAACGTGACTGCAGGGACTAACATTATCCACCAAGGGTGAGTTCACAGTAGGACTGTGATCAGAATAATAGTTTGCATTCCCAGTTGGTGAACAATCTTTATTTCTGTGAACTTTCAGCCGTGTACATTTCTAGTCTTGAGAATAGAATACAAGCAGTTTTTTGTAAACTGACAAAAAATCATCTAGGTCCTAGATTATAGGAGAAAAGTATTTACTCGTTAATGTATTTCTAAGATTTTCCAGAAACTGTGAAAAGGGAGCATTACAGAGTGGGTCAGTATTAAAGGGTTAGAAATCTTTCCATTTTTCAAGAAATAAAAAGTACATAATCTGAAAGTTTAACTCATATACTTTTAAAAACACATAAATGTCCTTTGAAAGAAGCTTGCATATTTATAAAATGTATATTTATATTTCTGTATGAAACTCCTTCTGGGACCACCCCAAATAGAGGTAATTGAAGCCTGATAAAACAGCCACTGGTGTGCTGAGAAACGCGTTGCAATTGTTTTTACTTATTTTAATAAAGTAAGTTTTATTCAAACTTACCATTTGCTGCCATATCATCTTTGTTCTCACATCATCAATCTGAGACTGGACATTGGAAGCTCCTGACCCCTGAGGGATAAGTCCACTGGGTGACTGTATTGATCCCAGCTCGCCTCTATAGCACCAAGGGAAGTGCTCTACTAAATAGACCCGGGTACACACCACAGGCCAGTCTTCTGGGTGACTGATATTGATCCCAGACCGTACCATCTACACCACTAGGGGTGTTTGACCACATGTGAGTGTATTCAATAACACTTATTATAAATCCTGCTTCAAACAATATTGGGCCATGTGGCACTTCTGTTTCTTTCTGTTGTCTGCAGATTACTGACATTCGGATCGTGGCCGTGATCCTCAACAGTTAGCTGCCTCGTCTGGCTCAGACTTTTACTTATATACACATTGATGAGACTGTCTCACCATTGAGCCTATCCTTAAAAAATTTTTTCTTTTATATTGTCACTAATTATATTGTTGCATATATGTTTCTTCTGTTTTTTATTATTTTACACTAGATTTGACACTGTGTGCTTATCCTGATTCACTTAGTTGTATGGGTATCATATACTAGAGACCATTATAATACAATTTGAAGACCTGACATTATTTATCACACCTATAGTTCTATCTGTAAAACAATAGAACACTCTTTATATAGAGGTACTCATGACTGTTGGTGACACAAGGGCGCCCCTATATAATCCTTACTCACCCCAAATAGAGGGCTGGATTCACTGTTCTTGCATTGAAATGTATTAGCCTATCGCTTTTCAGCCCTGGTGCATATATTTCAATATAAATGAAGCGGTTTTCCCATGCACATTCTTAATTCTGGGCATTCGCATGTGCAATGAAGATGTAACTGACAGTACTCCATATTTGATTATCCTATTTAACGCATCCGGTGAGGGCTTGATGACTCGGCAGCTAACAGTGGGGAAAAGGAGTGAGCTATGCACATTCGTTGTTCTAAAACCGTTGCTAATGCGCATGCAGGACACCATTACTCTTCTACCTAGGTAGAACTCGGCAATTTGTCTGCATGATTAGAAAAAAGATGGGTTTGGCAGAATCAATTATTTCAGCAGCAATTTACAGGTAAACAGTAAAGATTAGCTAATACATGTTATTTGCTTATTTGATGAACTTGATATAATGTTGTTAAAAATGCAAAGCTTTTTTTAGGGTTTACAATCCCTTTAAGCTAGACATTGGGATGCACGTGCTTTTCTTGTTGATGTAATGGAGATCCCTCTCTCTGGCCATTCAGAAAACCATGTAAGACAAACAAATAATTTTGGTAGTTGTTTTTCAGATTTGCTTTGTTTGGAAAATCAGAATTGTTAATTACACCTGCAAGTTCCCGGTCGTAGAGGCAATTTCTTTGCTACAACTTGAAAGTTCTATCTTGGTTACTGAATCTCTATCTTTGAAGAATAATGGTTATTTATAGAGGGTCCTTGCTATCCCAGGCCTAGAAGTTTATTATAGTTTATTATTGCTTTTCAGACTATCACCTAGATTTAGAGTTTTGCGTTAGAAGGGGTGCGTTAGCTACGCATGGTTTTTTTCCCCCCGCACCTTTGAAACAACGCTGATATTGAGAGTTCTCTGAAGGGCTGCGTTAGGCTCCAAAAAGGGAGCGTACAGGCATATTTACCGCCACTTCAACCCTCAATACCAGCGTTGCTTACGGACGTGGCCAGCTTCAAAAACGTGCACGATTCCCCCATAGGAAACAATGGGGCAGTTTGAGCTGAAAAAAAAAAAACCTAACGCCTGCAAAAAAGCAGCGTTCAGCTCCTAATGCAGCCCCATTGTTTCCTATGGGGAAACACTTCCTAAGTCTGCACCTAACACCCTAACATGTACCCCGAGTCTAAACACCCCTAACCTTACACTTATTAACCCCTAATCTGCCGCCCCCGCTATCGCTTACCCCTGCATTTTATTATTAACCCCTAATCTGCCGCTCCGTACACCGCCGCAACCTACATTATCCCTATGAACCCCTAATCTGCTGCCCCTAACATCGCCGACACCTATATCATATTTATTAACCCCTAATCTGCCTCCCCCAACGTCGCCGCTACCTACCTACACTTATTAACCCCTAATCTGCTGACCGGACCTCGCCGCCACTATAATAAATGTATTAACCCCTAAACCGCCTCACTCCCGCCTCAATAACCCTATAATAAATAGTATTAACCCCTAATCTGCCCTCCCTAACATCGCTGACACCTAACTTCAAGTATTAACACCTAATCTGCCGACCGGACCTCACCGCTACTATAATAAATGTATTAACCCCTAAAGCTAAGTCTAACCCTAACACCCCCCTAATTTAAATATAATTTAAATCTAACGAAATAAAATAAATCTTATTAAATAAATTATTCCTATTTAAAGCTAAATACTTACCTGTAAAATAAACCCTAATATAGCTACAATATAAATAATAATTACATTGTAGCTATTTTAGGATTAATATTTATTTTACAGGCAACTTTGTATTTATTTTAACCAGGTACAATAGCTATTAAATAGTTAATAACTATTTAATAGCTACCTAGTTAAATTAATTACAAAATTACCAGTAAAATAAATCCTAAAGTTACAATTAAACCTAACACTACACTATCAATAAATTAATTAAATAAACTACCTACAATTACATACAATTAAATCAACTAAACTAAATTACAAAAACAAACAAACACTAAATTACAAAAAATAAAAAAAGATTACAAGAATTTTAAACTAATTACACCTACTCTAAGCCCCCTAAAAAAATAACAAAGCCCCCAAAATAAAAAAAATGCCCTACCCTATTCTAAAATAAAAAGTTTACAGCTCTTTTACCTTACCAGCCCTTAAAAGGGCCTTTTGCGGGGCATGCCCCAAAGAAAACAACTCTTTTGCCTGTAAAAAAAACATACAATACCCCCCTAACATTACAACCCACCACCCACATACCCCTAATCTAACCGAAACCCCCCTTAAAAAAAACCTAACACTAAGCCCCTGAAGATCTCCCTACCTTATCTTCACCACGCCGGGTATCACCGATCCGTCCAGCTCCGAAGTCTTAATCCTATCCGGCAAGAAGAGGTCCAGAAGAGGCTCCGAAGTCTTCATCCTATCCGGCAAGGAGAGGACATCCGGACCGGCAAACATCTTCATCCAAGCGGCATCTTCTATCTTCATCCATCCTACGAGGAGCGGCTCCATCTTCAAGACTTCCGGCGCGGAACATCCTCTTCTCCCGACGACTAGACGACGAATGAAGGTTCCTTTAAGGGACGTCATCCAAGATGGCATCCCTCGAATTCCGATTGGCTGATAGGATTCTATTAGCCAATCGGAATTAAGGTAGGAAAAATCTGATTGGCTGATTGAATGCTTGGTATATATTGGGGATATTGCAAAGCTACCATTGTGAAATAATGCTCATATGGGACTAAATAGGAATACCTCCCAGTACTATGAGCACTCATGTAAAATATGGTTAACATAGTGATGCAGCTGAAAGTATGCAAATATATGGTTACGAGGAACTGGATATAATCTAGGCAATTCATCAAACAAACACACTTATTGGCTTCATCTAACACTTTACTAAGGTTGTCAATTCTCCAATCTGACCAGATATGAAGCACTGAATATAAGTATCCTGGACCACATCTTGGCTTCCCACAAATCGGGAGATATCATGAGTGGCTATAGTCCACTCCTACACGCCTATTTGAGTATTTCTGTACTTACCTGTGCTAATGCTGCTTTGGAAAAATCTCTAAGGCTTTAGATATCTCCACATGATTTGTACTGGCACAGATATTTTGTCAGGCCGAGCAGCGCAAATCCCTCTCCTTAACTATCTTTGTCGCTACTCAGCGTCAGGTGAAAAGTTCAACAAGCCGTGGGATTGTGTCAGGATTAATGTACAATAGGAGCCCAGTAACGGACTATTTGCTAGCAAAACCACTAAACAACACAGGAGTGCTGTAGATACATAAATGACGGGCTACTCGTGGTATATAAGTGCGTGCATAGTTTGAAAGGAAATCCAAAAGCAAGTTCAAAAAGGTTCAGAGGTCAGGGCACCCAGCAATGTTTCATAGACAGTAATACAGGCAAGCGGTCAGGGAAGGCAGCAATGGTTCATAGATGGGAATAAAGGCTAAAGGTCATGGCAATCAGCTGTTGTGCATATTCAGGGCTTCATACTAGCACTGGTGTGACACTGTGCCCTGGCAGGCAGGCAGGCACTGAAACGCACACATGTGAAGGAAACTGGCTGCTATTATTTAACACAGTCAAAAAAGTGTTTTTCTTTTTTTAAATCTACACTACTGTTACACCAGATATGAGTTGCACTGGGGTGACACTGTGTCCTGGCAGGCAGGCCCTGAAACGCACACGTGTGAAGGAAACTGACTGCTATTATTTAACACAGTCAAAAAAGTGTTGTTTTTTTTAAATCTACACTACTTTTACACTAGATATGAGTGGTGGCACTGGGCAAGTGGGCACAGTATACGCTGTGAGCCTGACACACACGCTGGCAGGCAGGCAAATGCAATTAGATTACACAGGAAAAAAAAAGCAGACTGATGTTCTAGCCCTAAAAAGGGCTTTTTGGGGTGCTGTCCTTACAGCAGAGATCAGATGAGTCGTTCAGGACTGTAGTGGACACTGAATACACTAGCCTAGCTATCAATTTCCCTATTAAATCAGCAGCAGCTACACTGTCCCTCCTCTCACTAAGAATGCAGCTTCCAAATGAATCTAAAATGGATGCTGTCTAGGAGGTGGGAGGGTCTGGGAGGGAGTGTCTGCCGCTGATTGGCTGTAATGTGTCTTCTGACTGTGACGTAAAGGGTCAAAGTTTACTCAATGATGAAGAATAGGGGGCAGATCGAACATCGCATATGTTTGCCCGCCGCGGCGAACGCGAACATGCTATGTTCGCCGGGAACTATTCGCTGGCGAACTATTCGCGACATCACTATTCACCAGATGTTTTACCTACATACTGACATTTACATAGATTATAAGTTAGCATATATATCACATATAGAGTAAAGGTGGCCCTTGTTTTGCAACGGTTCAATTTACACCGTGTTTCAGAATAACAACCTTTTTTTTCCAGTCATGTGACTGCTATTGAAAAGCATTGAGAAGCAGTGCATTTATTAAAATAGCCAGTAGGTGGAGCTGTCCGCTTGTGTTGCAGCAAAGCCAAGCAAGCTGAAATTAATCAGTTTAACCAGATCTGAGCTATCGAGCAGATTTCAAAGGAACAAGATCTTCCTGTCCATAAATCAGTCCAGATTGGAATGCATAGAAAGAACTGTTTGCAGAAAAAAGCAAGTGAAGTCTGTGTTGTGTGATTTTTTTATTAGGTTTACAATGCTGTTTAGCATTTAAAGTCTTCATTTCAAAGCTTTAAAAATAATGTATTAGGTGTTACTTATGACAATTTTGAGAGGGGCCTGGAACCTATCTCCCTCACTTCACATTGACTTACATTATAAACTGGGTTTCAATTTACAACGGTTTCGATTTACAACCATTCCTTCTGGAACCTAACCCCGGCGTAAACTGAGGGCTACCTGTACTGCAATTGGCATAGAAATTAATCTTAAACTTTTTGTTGGTAACATTAGAAACAATTGTATCACCTCGCAATATGTTGGTTCATGTATGGCAATTTCTATTACCACACCTAAAATTGCCTTTGCTATTTAGCCAATTGGCTTTGTTTTTTTGAATATCTTTTTTTACTAGACTAGGAGATAATGACTATGTTAGTCTTTTTGGGGGTTTTTTAGACACAAATTTACTATTTCTCACAAAAGGTTTTAAGACTTCATCTCCTGTCAACGTTGTACTTAATAAAGTTGATATTTTTTAATATAGCCACCGAGTAGTGCCTGCTTTTGCCTTCCTGGATCTCTATGGACTTAGCGGTTTGATCCGCACCACTACTGCACTCCAGGCTTTTTGGAGGTATATGACCTTTGACTTGACTTCCGGCACTATCGCTGATGGTTGCCGTTTAGCCACCAATCAGCAAGCACTACCCATGTGCTGAACTAAAGATGGGCCGGCTCGTAAGCTTACATCCCTACTTTTTTAAATAAAGATACCAAGAGAACGAAGAAAAATTGATAATAGGAGTAAATTAGAAAGTTGCTTAAAATTGCATGCTCTATCTGAATCATGGAAGAAAAATTTGGGTTCAGTGTCCCTTTTAAGGTATAGAAAAGAAGTTATCTAAAGACCACATGTAATTAATCTATCATTCTACTACAAGCCTGTAGTTTCAAACTTACTTTTTGGATTGTTTATCCTAATTATTAAAAACATACCGTTGCAGATGCCAAATAGTCTCCGGCAGAAGAGTCCATTCCACCCTATAGGGGAAGGGGTTAAGGTGTATGCACTGTTATTAAAGAAATATATAAATAGTCCTGAAAACAATTCCTTGTAAGGCTACTGCACAAATTAGACTGTTTATAAAGGAAAAAAAAAAATGTGGCGGTGTTCCCCAAAACTACCCCCACAATAATATCATTCACAAGGGACCACTCCCAGACATCCGTGTATACACAAGATAAAATGCTTGACTCACCACTCTTCAGTCCCTTGGTGAGGTGTTTTTTCAGATCAGGATGCTGTGTCAAGTATTGGTGTGAACAGTTGTGTCTTGTAATCCAGGATTATTACTCTCTGCCCATTATTCTGTTTTTGGGGCCCTGAAAAACGTCCACCTGTGTCCCTTGGATAAAAAGACAGTCAGTGCAGTGTGCCTCTAGCCCACCTACCGCAATTTATATCCAAAACCTGTGCTCACTGTTTGGCCAAATAATAAGCGAAGCATCAGAAAAAATGTATAACAGGAGCACCAAGTATATGGATAAAAAATCAAACTTTATTTAGAACATAAAGGGTATCTTAACCCTTGGGTAAGAACATACATGTATAGTCAAACAGATGAAAAAAGGCTGACCGGTTTCGGCTGTTGCCTTACTCCTAGCCTGCTTAAAACTGTCTGTCAGTTCTCAGATTTAAAAACCCTCATCTGTAATCCTATTGGTTCAAAAATCCACACCCCTCATTGTAACTCCCTTCAGCTTAAATCAATTAACCCTCCTTTTCAACATAGCTGTACTTGTCTATTTACTCAATATTACAAAAGACTACGTTCCTAACCTCCTATTTATCATTAATATTCAATATTCAATAGGAGCCAAACAGTGAAACATGAAGGAAACTGTTAATTGGGTCTATTCAACATACATTTTACATCATTGTGTAGGGAAACTGTCTTAGAGCTGGAACCGCTTGTATATAGAGATATGTATAGACACTAGTACTGTGTGTTTTAGTATTTATCCTGTCTTTTTTAACAGCTTTCAGATTTCTTTATATACATCCTAGACCGCCTATGTTGTTGTGGAAAAACGGTGTATTATGCTTAAAATCTGTGTTTGTTCGTGATTACTGTTTACCAATGGAAGCTATTTCCTAATCCCCATTGGTTAGATACCGTATGTGCCGGCCAATCCGGTGCGGTCTACCAAACCCCAGTGCTTTGCAAGGAGTCATGAAGGTAGCTATTGGTCCCTGCTTATTGAGTCCTGATTGGTCAAATATCGTATGTGTGCACCAATCATAACGTAGCCTGCCACGACACACCTCGCTGTCAGTCTCCGCTCTCCCATGCTGTCACTGCTAAATGTTCACTACTTGTGAACAATGGAATGTATCCATACACTGCGAGCGTGCATTGCCTGCCAAACCTGAATCTAAAGAATAACAACTCTGTTATGATGCTCCCTTATGAACCACATCCAAGTATAAACACACATTTAGAGGGGCAAGTGTGTTATGCTCTAGCATTGAACTCATCTCCAGTAGATATCCCAAATAAGTAGTGAATTCTAATTTACTATTTTAGGTATATTTAACCTGTTTATTCTGATCTATTGTGCCCAGCATCAAAAAAATAATAAGCTGCTTACTAATTAACAAATATCACCTTTGTTATGATGTACCCTTAAGAACCACAATTCAAGTACACCCATAAATACACATTATAAAGTGCCAAATGTGTTTATGCTCTAACTATGTACTTGTTAGTAGTAAATATCCTTATCAAGTAGTGAACCCTTATTTCCTATTTTAAGTGTATTTAGCTAAATTCATTCTGGTCCATTACACTTAGCTTCAAAGCGAACTGCTAATTACCAAGGACCTTGGGAGTTTGTACACTAACTATGTGTCTCTGACATATGCTGGTAATTACTCTCTATGCATATGTAAGTGTTCTTAGTGCATAGGTAAAATTAGGTTTACATAGTAATCATATTGTTACCTAAATACCTCAAATGTGTAAAGTGTTGTTCCAAAAGTACACTACCAAAAGTTAATGAGGTCAAATTCCGAATTGAGGCCGTCTGGAATCCTTGTTTTTAAGCGAAAGATCCAGAAGGCCTCCCTTTCGCCTAGTTTGCGGGTTCTGTCCCCCCCTTTCATCTGGACTGGTACCTTCTCTATGATGGTCCAGGAAAAGAACGAATTATCTTTGTTGTGTGTAAACGAAAAATGTTTAATAAGTGGCGTTGTGAGAACCCCTGCTTTGATATCCGCTAGATGTTCTTTTATCCGTACCCTGGCTTCCCTTGTCGTGAGGCCTACATACTGGAGGGCACAGTGGGTGCATGAAATCAAGTACACTACAAAGGTAGACCTGCAGTTAAGGCATAAATTCTTCTGGAAGTGTTCCCCCGTAACTAGAGAGCTGAAGGAGTCCCCTATAGTGACTTTTCTCGCAAGCTTTGCAGGATAAATGGTTACACCTATAGGTCCCATTTAGTCTCAACCAGGAGGACCCATCCGTCTGTTCCTTCCTCAATCTTGTGGGTGCAATTATATTGCCTATTGTTCTGTTTCTTTTGTATGTACATTTGATGCCCTCAGATACTGTCTCCTTTAGAGCATCATCTGCTGACAACAGATGGTAATTATTTCTAATGATCTGACATATTTGTGTGTACTGTTGTGAGTATTCTGTCGTGAATGTGATTTTCCTGTCCTCAGTCCCTTTTGTTCTTTTTATGTACTTTGTGTTCTTCTGTCTCAAAAGATCAACTCTGTTAATTTTGGTAACAGCGTTTCTCTCCTTTGTAATTATTGACCCTGGATAGCCTCTTTCCATGAGCCTAACAGATAGTTCATCGGCCTGTTTCTCATATGTACTTTGATCAGTACAGTTCCTTTTCAGGCGAATGAACTGGCCTCTAGCTACACCCCTAAACACCCTCCTTGGGTGGCAACTTGCGGCGTGCAGCAAAGAGTTCCCTGTGATAGGCTTCCGATATGTCTCTGTGGTAATCTTCTGACCTGTTTCTCCCTTTAGTGAGATGTCCAAAAAATTAACTGTATGCTCTTGTATCTCGGACGTAAAGCTAATGCCTACATTGTTGTTGTTAAGTCCCTCTACAAACTTCTCTAGATCATTATGGGAGCCTTGCCAAATGAAGAGGAGATCGTCAATGATACGCCTATACCACACTATCTCCTGCCTGAACAGGTTTCGCTCTCCAAAGACGTGGGAGAGCTCCCACCAACCCATGAAAAGGTTGGCGTAAGAAGGGGCAAATTTTGCCCCCATCGCTGTCCCACGCCTCTGGAGAAAGAACTCCCCTTCAAACAGGAAATAGTTGTGGGTAAGGAGAAATCTGGTTACTCTCAATATGTATCCAATAAAATCCTGATCATTTGGATACTTTTTTGACAGAAAGAATTTTATGGCTTCCAGGCCCTTATCATGTGGTATGGTTGAATACAGGGATCTTACATCCACTGTCAACCACTTGAAGTCACTCTGCCATACCACACCAGAAAGTAAATTCAATACATGTTTGGTATCCGACAGGTGACTCCAAAGGGAGCTTACCAAGGGCTGCAGGATGCCATCTAACCACTCTGACAGGTGTTCCAGTAGGGAGCCTATTCCACTAACAATTGGTCTCCCTTGGACATTGTCTATAGACTTGTGAATTTTGGGTAGATGATTAAACACAGGAACGGCTGGGTTTTGTACCAGAAGATAATCTTTAGTTTCTTGGTCAATATAGCCCATCTCTACCCCATCGTCCACAAGGGAGACCAACTGTCTCTGGAATTGGCGTGTTGGATCAAATGACAATACCTCATAATCCTGTTCTACTCTCAGCTGTCTAAAAGCTTCCTGAATGAAATCCCTTTTATCAAGAACCACAATTGCTCCGCCCTTATCGGCTGACCTAATCACTAAGTCGTTGTTATCTCTTAGACCATCTAGTGCCATTTTTTGTTTTCGTGTGACATTGGACTTCTTGCCCCTTTGTGTAACATATTGGAGCTTGATTTAAGCTGAAGGGAGTTACAATGAGGGGTGTGGATTTTTGAACCAATAGGATTACAGATGAGGGTTTTTAAATCTGAGAACTGACAGACAGTTTTAAGCAGGCTAGGAGTAAGGCAACAGCCGAAACCGGTCAGCCTTTTTTCATCTGTTTGACTATACATGTATGTTCTTACCCAAGGGTTAAGATACCCTTTATGTTCTAAATAAAGTTTGATTTTTTATCCATATACTTGGTGCTCCTGTTATACATTTTTTCTGATGCTCCATTCCACCCTCCTAAAAAGTTGTAGTTTGGCCGGTTACAAATCAAAGCCAATCAGAAATCACTTCCTCTTTAGGCATATTTTGCCCGAGAATTTCTCGTGAATACAGGGCGTTATTGATAATAATTATGCAGCCAGCCACTTCAACAATAAAATCGATTCCATCAGAAGCAAAATCAGCTCCCAACATACTTCCAGTCTCTCACCCCCTCAAAAGCTCGCAATCAACCAAAACCCACATACCCATATATTTAGCTCTTTCGCCAGTTACTGAGGGTGAAGTTTCTGCACTTATACTGTGCTCTCACCTCACTACCTGTCCCCTCAAACCCATCCCCTCACAGCTACTCCCCTCCCTCTCTTCTACACTTACCCCTATACTCACACACATTTCCATCTTAATACGAGGAGAGTCCACGACTTCATTCATTAATTGTGGGAAATACAAAACCTGGCCACCAGGAGATGGCAAAGACACCCCAGCCAAAGACTTAAATACCTTCCCGACTCCCCTCATCCCCCAGTCATTCTTTGCCTTTCGTCACAAGAGGATAGCAGAGAAGTGTCGGAAGATTTGGAGTAGTCTCTTATGGAGGGTAGTACTCTTCGGAATGGGACTGGAGTTTTAAGTAATATTGTCAGCCTCTCAGTGAGAGCATTGACAAATGTTACGGTCTGGAGATGCAGGTAGAGTCTTTCTGCGAACCCATCCAGACTTGTATTTACAGCTCCTTAAGCAATCAGTGTTGATGAGTTTCACTGCCTGCTTTCTATCACTCAAGTCCATGTCAGGAGCGATGCTACAACACTGTCAAACTTGAAAGGCTGTGTTCCTGTTCCACGGCATAGATTGTTTAATTTTTTATACCTGTAATAACGCAAGAAGACAGGGTCACAGTGTGACTCCTTTTATCTGTATAGAATCAAGGGTTAATATCTCCGGAAGGTGATTATTGAACAGGTGGGGGGGGGGGGATTTATTCATGATTACTTTGTGTTTTTGCTGCAACATGTGTGAGATGTGGCTATGGCAATGTGTGAACAGTCAGGTTTTTCCTTCGTTTTGATTACTGCACAGCCTGTTTAGTTTGGCACGCTTTCCCTCGGCTGCAGGTGCGGTCCTGCATGGCACTCCATGTGACCGGGTGTGGCCTCATTCTCTTCCTTTTCCTTTTCCTGACCGTCGGTTGCAGGAGGCAAAAGCGGTTTCTCTGTGCCTGTGTCATAGGAGGTGGTGAGTGCCCCGGCTATTTGGGGTATAAAGGTGCCATTTTTTTTCCATAGTCCATATTAAAGGCGCAAGCTATGGAGGACTCTCATGTGTTAGAGGGTACTCCCTCTTTGCCTAAATCTAATGCCTGTGTTTATTGTGAGGAGGCTACTGTATATCTGCCTGCTCAACTATGTTTCACATTCCTTGATAAAATAGTGATATCTAAAAAGAACAAGGTGTTTAGTACCACTGAGCCATCCACCTCTGAGGGGTCTCTGTCCCACAAGGTGCATTCCCTACAGTCATCTCCGTTTACACATGCAGCTCCCTAGTGCACTACTAATCTTCCTGCGGGAGGGGTCGTGTGGCCGCCAGATTTTGCTGATCAGTTGCAAACGGCGGTGTCTGCGACCTTCATGCTTTACCTCACACTGCTAAGCGCAAGCGAAAGGTTAAACATTGCTATCCTTCCCAGGGGTCATCTACTCCGTTGGCTGTATCCGAGACTAGATTATCCACTGATGCAGAGGACTCTGATACTTCGGAAGACTCTTTCTCTGGGTCGGAATCTGCAGCCTCTGAGGGTAGTTAATTTGTTTATCTGTGATGCAAATATGCAGATTATTTGCTTGAATGCCAAGACATCAATCAGGCTCTTCTGTTCTGGCCTGGAGGGCCCTGTGGTTGAAGTCATGGTCTGCTAACATGACGTCCAAATCAAGATTAGTTTCCCTTCCATTTAAAGGAAAGGTTTTTTTCGGTCCAGGCCTGGACTCTATCATATCCACGGTCACGGGGGGCAAGGATGCCTTTCTACTGCAGATAAGAAGAATAAACCTGAGGGTCCTAATTTTCGTCCCTTTCGTTTGGACAAGTCCCAACAACGGCAGCCTGCTTTGAAGCCCGAGCAGTCCAAGGGATCTTGGAAACCAGCTCAGTCTTGGAATAAAGCCAAGCAGAGCAAGAAGCCTGCCAAGACAAAATCGGTCATGAAGGGGTGGCCCCCCGATCCATCTCTGGATCTCGTCAGGGCAGACTATCTCTTTTCGCGGAGGCTTGGTCGAGAGACATGCAGGATCCTTGGGTTCTGGAAGTTATTGCCTAGGGTTACAGGATAGGTTTCAAAACTCACCCTCCCAGGAGCAGATTCCTCTTGTCAAATCTATCGTCAAGACCAGAGAAATTGGATGCATTCCTAGAGTGCGTGAGGGATCTCTCCTCTCTAGGAGTAATTGTACCCGTACCTCTAGCAGAAAGAAGTCTAGGGAACTATTCAAACCTTTTCGTGGTCCCAAAGAAGGAGGGCACTTTTCGCCCAATTCTAGACCTAAAGTGCTTAAACAAGTTTCTGTCTGTCCCATCGTTCAAGATGGAGATGATAAGGTCTATTCTGCCCTTAGTTGAAGAGGGTCAGTTCATGACTACTATAGACTTGGACACTTACCTTCATGTGCCAATACACAAGGATTACTTCAGGTTCCTAAGATTCATTTTTCTGCACCAGGACTTCCATTTTGTAGCTCTCCCCTTCGGTCTGGCTACTGCTCCAAGAGTCTTTATGAAGATTCTGGGAGCTCTGCTCGCGGTGACGAGATCCAGAGGTATTGCAGTAGCACCTTATCTGGACAACATCCTAGTCCAGGCTCCGTCCTGCCGACTGGCAGAGAACCATTTGAGAGCGCTTCTACTTCATCTTCGATCTCATGGATGGAAGATAAACTCAGGAAAGAGTTCTCTGGTTCCCAGTACCAGAGTGGAGTTCCTGGGCATGATAATAGACTCCATATTCATGAAGATATTTCTGACAGACTAAAGACATTGCAAAATTGCCTCCAACTGTCTTGCCCTTCAGACCTCCTCAAGGCCATCTGTGGCCCGGTGTATGGAGGTGATTGCCTCATGGTATCCTGTATAGACGTCATTCCATTTGCCAGGTTTCATCTACGACCTCTTCAGTTGTGCATGCTGAGGCAATGGAACGGTGATCACTCGGATCTATCCCAACAGATTTCTATGGACGGCCAAGCGAGAGAATCCCTCTCTTGGTGGCTCTGTCCAGATCGGCTGTCTCTGGGGACATCCTTCCTGAGACCATCCTGGGATATTGTGACTGCAGACGCGAGCCTTTCAGGATGGAGAGCTGTTTGGGGTGCCAGGAAGGCACAGAGCAGGTGGAGTCGGGAGGAGCCGCTTCTTCCGATCAACATCCTGGAACTTCAAGCGATCTACAATACTCTGAGGGCTTGGCCACTCCTGGGTTCGTCCCAGTTTATCAGATTCCAGTCGGACAACATTACCTCGGTAGCTTACATCAACCATCAGGGGGGAACGAGAAGTTCCCTAGCCATGAAGTAAATATCTTGGATTCTGGAGTGGGCGGAGACCCACAACTGCTCGCTGTCAGCGATCCACATCCTGGGTGTGGACAACTGGGAAGCGGATTTTCTCAGCAATTGTTTCATCCGGGGAATGGTCTCTTTACCCCGAAGTGTTTGTGGAGATTTGCATCAGATGGGTTACTGCGGAGATAGATCTCATAGCATCCAAACTCAACATCAAGCTACCCAGATACGGGTCGCAGTCCAGGGATCCCCATGCAGAACTGATAGATGCCTTAGCAGTGCCTTGGGGATTCAACCTAGTCTACATATTTCCTCTGTTACCACTTCTACTTCGAGTTGTGGCCTGCATCAAGCAGGAGCAAGCATCAACTGTTCTGATTGCTCCGTCGTGGCCACGGAGGATGTGGTTTGCGGATCTGGTGGGGATGTCATCATTTCCTCCATGGAGGTTGCCCTATCGCAGGGATCTGCTGCTATAGGGCCCCTTTGTACATCAAAATCTAGATTCTCTGAGGCTGACTGAGTGGAGATTGAACGCTTAGTCTTAGTCAGGTGAGGTTTTTCTGAGAGTGTGCTTGATACTCTCATTCAAGCCAGGAAGCCAGTCACCCGACACATCTTATCATAAGCTGTAAAGGACCTACTTACTCTGGTGTGAGTCTCATGGATATTTCTGGCATAAGGTCAGGTTTTCCAGGATACTTTCCTTCCTCCAGGACAGCTTGGAGAAGACACTTGCCGACAGTTCCTTAAAGGGACAGATTTCGGCTCTATCTGTTTTGTTACACAAGAAGCTCGCTGAGCTTTCTGATATACAGTCTTTGATTCAGGCTCTATCCAGGATCAAGCCTGTATTTAGACATTCTGCTCCTCCTTGGAGTTTGAATCTGGTTCTTAGGGTTTTGCAGAGGGCTCCGTTTGAGCCTATGCATTCTCTTGATATTAAGATACTGTCTTGGAATGTTCTTTTTCTACTGGCTATTGCTTCGGCACGCAGAGTCTCTGAGTTGGCAGCCTTGCAATGTGAGACGCTTTACCTGGTTTTTCATACCGATAAGACTGTCCTTCGCACTGGGTTGGGATTTCTCCCTAAGGTTGTGTCTGATCGCAACATTAATCAGGAGATTGGAGTTCCTTCCTTGTGTCCTAACCCTTCTTCTTCAAATGAACGGTTACTTCATAACTTGGATGTGGTTCAAGCTTTGAAATTTTATCTTCAGGCTACGAAGGATTTCAGACAGACTTTAGCATTGTTTGTTGTCTATTCGGGGAAGCGCAAATGGCAGAAGACTTCTTCCACTTCCCTATCTTTTTGGCTGAGGAGCATGATTCGCTTGGCTTATGAGAAAGTGGGACATAAGCCTCCTCAGAGGATTACGGCTCACTCAACTAGAGCTGTGGCTTGGGCCTTCAAGAATGAGGACTCTATGGAGCAGATTGGTAAGGCGGCTACCTTGCCCATCTTTTAAGAGACTCCGAGCATTCGCGCCAGACTGGATTAAAGTTTATGGCATACCAATTTTCATGCTTTTTAGATAGCATAATACCCAAATATTTAATTGAACCTTCCGCCTGTATAAAAGGATTATAAATATAACTGTTCTTTTTTTTTTCCTTATCCATAATAATTCTGATTTATTAAGATTGACTTTATAGCCTGAAAAAGGAGCTGTATAGACAGATCAGTTCTAGCTATAGATGTATATTTTTTTTGGCATTACCCATATAAAACAGACTGTCGTCTGTGTATAAAGATAAAACAAATGTATTTTTCCAAAGTTTAACACCCTCTAATTCTAACCTACACAATACTGCTAATGGTTCGAGAGCCAGATTAAATAAAAGGGGTGACAAGAGACAACCTTGTCTTGTCCCCTTTTGTAACATTATACCTGGAGAAGCCGCTTATAGCTAAATAAGATATTGGATTTTTATAAATTGAACTAATAACATTTATAAAGTGGCCAGACAGGCCAACAATTTTTATTGCTGTCAAAAGATGGTCCCAGGCTATAGAGTCAAATGCCTTTTCAGCGTCAACTGTGAGCCGGGCAAAGTCAATTGGTTGTGTTAAAATAATCTCATGAGATTGAAAAACTTCAATCATAATCATGGCTGTTCTAATATTCCTCATGGATATTCTACCTTGCATAAATCCAGAGGAAGTTTTCTTATTGGACAGAAAATACTCATTAAACAAATTAAAGAGAATGAGTGAAATCTGTGGCGCTAGAATGTTATAAAATTCACCTGGTATTTGGTCAGCACCTGGTGCCTTATCGTTGGCTAATTTATTAATCGGCTGTATAATTTCATCTGTAGAATTTTCACTATTTAAAATATTTAGTTGATCTGTAGAAATCTGTGGTAAACTTATTTTATCCCAACATTTCTGTTTGTTCTTTTCATTTATGTTATCTGCCGAATATATTTTCTGATAATAAAGAAATAATTGATTCTAGATCTCTATTGGAGTTGTATATCTTATTCCCTGAGCATAAATTGCAGTAGTATAATAATTTTTCTTTGTTCTGCTTTTTGCAAGGTTTGCTAAATAGTTTGCTGATTTAGAGCTAAATGCATTAAAGCGGGCTTTAATTTTTAGATCCGTTTTGAGTCTCCGTTTCTGTTTTTGCTTTTTCATAGTCTTGCCAGGTTTTTGTACTAGGGTTCTCTATGCAACTAACATTTTTATTTCTGAGTTGAATAGCTAATTGAGTTTCCCTAGTTTTTGTGTTTTTTTTCCTCTTGATCATATATGCCTTAATTAGTATGAAACATAATTACTGTATTTCCCCCATTTATGGATTAACTAATTCCTGAATTCAATATTTGAGAGGAGGAAAGTAGGGAAGAAAAATTTTCCAGTCTGTCTTTCTGTTCTTAACTTCAGTGAGAGTGAGACTACCGCATGATCTGATAATATAGGGCGCGATCCGATATCGATCGCAGTTTGTGGCGCAAGCGAGGGAACCGGCGTCGCCCGCAGTTTCAGCTCGCAACTCGAGCCATCCCATATAGGTCGCCGTCAGATGCTAACGTGCCGTAAGTCTCACAAACCAGCGATGTCCAGAAATCTGCGTAAGTACAAATTTCTGGCGTCGCCAGTGACTTGCGGCACGTTAGAAACTGCCGGCGCCTATAAAACCTGACTAAAGTCTAAAACACCCGCACTGTCTAACACGCCTCCCTAACATAGCCCGCACTGTCTAACACGCCTCCCTAACATAGCCCGCACTGTCTAACCCTCTATTCGCTATCCCCCCTCACTAGCCTAACAATAAAAAAGCTATTAACCCCTAAACCGCCGCTCCTTTACCCCGCCGCAACCTAATAAAGTTATTAACCCCTAAACCGCCGCTCCCGTACCCCGCCGCCAGCTATATTATATCTATAACCCCCTAAAGTGAGCCCCTAACACCGCCGCCATCTATATTAAAATTATTAACCCCTAATGTAAGCCCCTTACACCGCCGCCATCTCTATTAAAATGATTAACCCCTAATTTAATCTACCTACCCCGCCGCCAGCTATATTATCTATATTAACCCTAAGTATATTATAGTTAATATAGGTATTACATTATATATATTAACTATATTAACCCTAATTATATTAGGGTTAATATAGTTAATATAGTTACTATAGTATTTATATTAACTCTATCTAACCCTAACTAAATTTATATTAAATTAATCTAATTCATTTATAAACTAAAATATTCCTATTTAAATCTAAATACTTACCTATAAAATAAACCCTAAGATAGCTACAATATAATTAATAATTACATTGTAGCTATGTTAGGGTTAATATTTATTTTACAGGTAAATTGTTAATTATTTTAACTAGGTATAATAGATATTAAATAGTTATTAACTATTTAATGTCTACCTAGTTAAAATAATTACCCAATTACCTGTAAAATAAATCCTAACCTAAGTTACAAATACACCTACACTATCAATAAATTTAATAAACTACAAACATCTATCTAAAAATACAATTAAATTAACTAAACTAAATTACAAAAAAAAACAAACACTAAATTACAAAAAATAAAAAAAAGATTACAAGATATTTAAGCTAATTACACCTATTCTAAGCCCCCTAATAAAATAATAAACCCCCAAAATAAAAAAAATTCCCTGCCCTATTCTAAATTCAACAAATTTCAAAGCTCTTTACCTTACCAGCCCTTAAAAGGGCCTTTTGTGGGGCATGCCCCAAAGAATTCAGCTCTTTTGCATACAACAAATACAATAACCCCCCCCCCATTACAACCCACCACCCACATACCCCTATTCTAAACCCACCCAAACCCCCCTTAAAAAAGCCTAACACTACCCCCCTGAAGATCTCCCTACCTTGTCTTCACCACACCGGGCCGAACTCCTGATCCGATCCGGGCGATGTCTTCCTCCAAGCGGCAAAGAAGAATTCTTCCTCCGGCGATGTCATCCTCCAAGCGGCAAAGAAGAATTCTTCCTCCGGCGACGTCTTCCTCCAAGCCGCAGCAAAGTCTTCATTCTTCCGGCGGCATCTTCAATCTTCTTTCTTCGCTCCGCCGCCGCGGAGCATCCATCCCGGCCGACTGCTGAACTTGGAATGAGGTACCTTTAAATGACGTCATCCAAGATGGCGTCCGCCGAATTCCGATTGGCTGATAGGATTCTATCAGCCAATCGGAATTAAGTTAAAAAAATCTGATTGGCTGATTGAATCAGCCAATCAGATTCAAGTTCAATCCGATTGGCTGATCCAATCAGCCAATCAGATTGAGCTCGCATTCTATTGGCTGATCGAAATGAAGACTTTGCTGCCGCTTGGAGGAAGACGTCGCAGGAGGAAGAATTCTTCTTTGCCGCTTGGAGGAAGACATCGCCCGGATCGGATCAGGAGTTTGGCCCGGTGTGGTGAAGACAAGGTAGGGAGATCTTCAGGGGGGTAGTGTTAGGCTTTTTTAAGGGGGGTTTGGGTGGGTTTAGAATAGGGGTATGTGGGTGGTGGGTTGTAATGGGGGGGGGTATTGTATTTGTTGTATGCAAAAGAGCTGAATTCTTTGGGGCATGCCCCACAAAAGGCCCTTTTAAGGGCTGGTAAGGTAAAGAGCTTTGAAATTTGTTGAATTTAGAATAGGGCAGGGAATTTTTTTTATTTTGGGGGTTTATTATTTTATTAGGGGGCTTAGAAAAGGTGTAATTAGCTTAAATATCTTGTAATCTTTTTTTTATTTTTTGTAATTTAGTGTTTGTTTTTTTTTGTAATTTAGTTTAGTTAATTTAATTGTATTTTTAGATAGATGTTTGTAGTTTATTAAATTTATTGATAGTGTAGGTGTATTTGTAACTTAGGTTAGGATTTATTTTACAGGTAATTGGGTAATTATTTTAACTAGGTAGATATTAAATAGTTAATAACTATTTAATATCTATTATACCTAGTTAAAATAATTAACAATTTACCTGTAAAATAAATATTAACCCTAACATAGCTACAATGTAATTATTAATTATATTGTAGCTATCTTAGGGTTTATTTTATAGGTAAGTATTTAGATTTAAATAGGAATATTTTAGTTTATAAATGAATTAGATTAATTTAATATAAATTTAGTTAGGGGTGTTAGGGTTAGATAGAGTTAATATAGTTAATATAAATACTATAGTAACTATATTAACTATATTAACCCTAATATAATTAGGGTTAATATAGTTAATATATATAATGTAATAACTATATTAACTATAATATACTTAGGGTTAATATAGATAATATAGCTGGCGGCGGGGTAGGTAGATTAAATTAGGGGTTAATCATTTTAATAGAGATGGCGGCGGTGTAAGGGGCTTACATTAGGGGTTAATAATATTAATATAGCTGGCGGCGGTATAGGGGAATTAGATTAGGGGTTAATAATTTTTATATAGGTGGCGGCGGTGTAAGGGGTCAGATTAGGGGATAGATAAGGTAGATGGCGGCGGTTTTAGAGGCTCACAGTAGGGGGTTAGTTTATGTAGATGGCGGCGGGGTCCGGGAGCGGCGGTTTAGGGGGTAATAACTTTATTAGGGATTTCGGGGGGGGGGATCGCGGTTGACAGGGAGATAGACATTGTGCATGCGTTAGGTGTTAGGTTTATTTTCTAGTTAGTTTAGGGAGTTACGGGGCTCCAATAGTCAGCGTAAGGCTTCTTACAGCTGCTTTTTGTGGCAAGGTGAAAATGGAGTAAGTTTTCTCCATTTTCGCCACGTAAGTCCTTACGCTGCATATTGGATACCAAACTGCGCGGGTTTGTTATACCTGCCTATGGCCCAAAAAACTGCGGGCGACGGCAGAAATATACGGGCGTAACTTCTAGGTTACGCCGTATATGTGATACCAAACCCGCGCAAATATTGGCGTCGCCGGCTTTTGCGGGCGACGATTTATATCGGATCGACCCCCAGATGTCTAATATGTCAGTGCTGATCTCTGTTGCTAGCAGTGACTCGCTGACGTAAAACAAATCTATTCTTGAAAGTGATTGGAAGGCTTTGGACTCACAAGTAAAGATTCTTGAGTCTGGATTCTCCATATATCTTTAAGTTTAAGACTTTCGTGAATTTAACCTGAAGTTTAGATTCTCTAATATACTTATTCTTATTTTTACATTTTAGTCTATCATAGGTCTAAAAGTAAGGATAAAATCGCCTCCAACAATCAACTTGGCATTAATATAATTAATAAGTTTAGAACAGAGGTCTTGAACTTTTGGGAGTGCTCATTAGGGGCATACAAATTGCATGGCTAGCTTATAAACTTCAAAGGTAAATTGCATAAAAACATTAAATATTTGTTAAACACAGTATATTGCAATATACTTTAGAAGGCAATGTTCTGTACGGTGCAAATGAGAACATTTGCAGGTTTTCTATCCCTTTAAGTAAAGTGTTTTTTTTTTTAGCAAAGCTTAAAGGGACATGAAACCCAACATTTTTCTTTCATGATTCTGATAGAGAATACAATTTAAAAAATAACATTCCAATTTACTTCTATTATTTAATTTGCTTCATTCTTCAGATATCCTTTGTTGAAGAATTAGCAATGCACATGAATGAGCCAATCGCATGAGGAATCTATGTGCAGCTACTTAGCCTATTTAGATATGCTTTTCAACCAAGGATATCAGGAGGATGAAGTAAATTGGAAAGTTGTTTAAAATTGCATGCTCTATCTAAATCATGAAAGAAAAAATTGGGGTTTCATGTCCCTTTAAGCTGTGTAAGTTATTTCTGACACCCCCCCCCCCCCCCAAGTGAGTTTAGACGTTTGCACTAGTCAAAGCTGCAAATAATTGTACAAGTACTTGTAAATGTATTTCTTTATGTAGGGCTTTAACCCATTAAACTAAGAATTGGATAATTCTGTCTGTCTCTTTTGCTGTTTTTCAGCAGATGCTTTCTGTTTATTTCAGAGCAAGTTTTATATTTCTGTCTGACAGTTTCTGAAGAAAATAAACAAGTAGATAAATAAAACCTGTGCATGATCTCGGTACGAAGCTGCAAGGACATCATTTCACACTATTTTTACAAACAAGACAGGCGATATCTGCATACTGGGTGGAAAAGTTTGTAGTACTGTATTTTAATTTTAACCAAAGCATAATAATTGCCTCTGCAGGCAAACCTGATAACATGAGTCGTACTCTACATCAGGATAACAATGCAACCAATGAGTCCAGTATAACTGAAGAAATGCACTGGGCAGCATATATAAAAGAAGAAAGAGCGCACAATCTCACTACCAATGGGTGGCTGCAGTTACAATATTCAAGCACTTTCCACAAGCATTTGGGAGTTACTACCTGTCCCATAAAATACCTGTACTGCAGCTCACTGAATAGCTTGTACTAATCAAAGAATTACATCTATTAACAGCATTTATTTTATTTTGTATGTTTTTTTGTGTGTACTTTCTCTTCTTTAGGAAGACCTTTTTTATAGGAAATCCTTCCTGATCTTTTGCTTTTTTTTTTTTTAATTATAATGGATTACTCCCAATGTGTGTTATCTGCTCAGTGCTATGGGAGACTCAAAAAACCTTAGTAGGCCGGACATGACCAGTGGTCTTAAAGATTCTTTTTTCCTAGAATCCTTTTACTCCACTAGAGTGTCACAGTCCCAGGATTTTGTGCCCCTCCCACTATATGGATGTTTCGTTTCCTAACTTTTCTTTTCCGCACATTTCCAAATCAATTTCTTTCATTATACCAGTTATTGATGTTTTAGCAATG
The DNA here is from genome assembly GCF_027579735.1 of Bombina bombina. Classification (NCBI taxonomy): domain Eukaryota; kingdom Metazoa; phylum Chordata; class Amphibia; order Anura; family Bombinatoridae; genus Bombina; species Bombina bombina. The sequence continues at coordinate 1,112,939,555 of NC_069501.1, read as the reverse complement.
ATTAATTTTGCTTTTACACTTTGATTAATCGTATAACTTTTGAGGTGCTTTATTTTGGATTCTTCTCTTTTTTTTGTGTTCTGTTTTTTGAGTTTATTCCTGGCTGTATAGCTTAGAGGCCTAGAAAAAAAACAAAAAACATCAAGGGGTATTGACTGAAATTATGCTATGAGTGGAACTGCTTTCCATCTCCAACTGAGATTATTTTTTTGTTTATTCTCAACTTTCATTTTCCAGGTCGCTAGATCCATTGAACAATTTCCCTCTAAGCTGCCAGGCTATTCATCCTTGAAGATGGTTTCTTGTTTAAAGGGGCATTTGTACAACTAATCGCCATACTACTGTTTTTTCTCCTGTTCTCCCACAGCTCTCTTTAAAGCCATTACAGAAGCCAGTTGATAAAATTCTGCAGCTAAATACTGAGGGTGGCCATCTTGGAACGTGCATGTTGTTGCATCCGGTGATAGAAACAGTTTGTTTTACAAATTAGTGAAGTTGATGGCCTTTTGATATGTTCTTTAGATTAGCTCACACAATAGAAAGCAGGAAAATTACATTTTTCACTTGATATTCTTTGTTGAAGGCTAAGCCTAGGTAGGCTATACAGGGAGTGCAGAATTATTAGGCAAGTTGTATTTTTGAGGATTAATTTTATTATTGAACAACAACCATGTTCTCAATGAACCCAAAAAACTAATTAATATCAAAGCTGAATAGTTTTGGAAGTAGTTTTTAGTTTGTTTTTAGTTATAGCTATTTTAGGGGGATATCTGTGTGTGCAGGTGACTATTACTGTGCATAATTATTAGGCAACTTAACAAAAAACAAATATATACCCATTTCAATTATTTATTTTTACCAGTGAAACCAATATAACATCTCAACATTCACAAATATACATTTCTGACATTCAAAAACAAAACAAAAACATATCAGTGACCAATATAGCCACCTTTCTTTGCAAGGACACTCAAAAGCCTGCCATCCATGGATTCTGTCAGTGTTTTGATCTGTTCACCATCAACATTGCGTGCAGCAGCAACCACAGCCTCCCAGACACTGTTCAGAGAGGTGTACTGTTTTCCCTCCTTGTAAATCTCACATTTGATGATGGACCACAGGTTCTCAATGGGGTTCACATCAGGTGAACAAGGAGGCCATGTCATTAGATTTTCTTCTTTTATACCCTTTCTTGCCAGCCACGCTGTGGAGTACTTGGACGCGTGTGATGGAGCATTGTCCTGCATGAAAATCATGTTTTTCTTGAAGGATGCAGACTTCTTCCTGTACCACTGCTTGAAGAAGGTGTCTTCCAGAAACTGGCTGTAGGACTGGGAGTTGAGCTTGACTCCATCCTCAACCCGAAAAGGCCCCACAAGCTCATCTTTGATGATACCAGCCCAAACCAGTACTCCACCTCCACCTTGCTGGCGTCTGAGTCGGACTGGAGCTCTCTGCCCTTTACCAATCAAGCCACGGGCCCATCCATCTGGCCCATCAAGACTCACTCTCATTTCATCAGTCCATAAAACCTTAGAAAAATCAGTCTTGAGATATTTCTTGGCCCAGTCTTGACGTTTCAGCTTGTGTGTCTTGTTCAGTGGTGGTCGTCTTTCAGCCTTTCTTACCTTGGCCATGTCTCTGAGTATTGCACACCTTGTGCTTTTGGGCACTCCAGTGATGTTGCAGCTCTGAAATATGGCCAAACTGGTGGCAAGTGGCATCTTGGCAGCTGCACGCTTGACTTTTCTCAGTTCATGGGCATTTATTTTACGCCTTGGTTTTTCCACACGCTTCTTGCGACCCTGTTGACTATTTTGAATGAAACGCTTGATTGTTCGATGATCACGCTTCAGAAGCTTTGCAATTTTAAGAGTGCTGCATCCCTCTGCAAGATATCTCACTATTTTTGACTTTTCTGAGCCTGTCAAGTCCTTCTTTTGACCCATTTTGCCAAAGGAAAGGAAGTTGCCTAATAATTATGCACACCTGATATAGGGTGTTGATGTCATTAGACCACACCCCTTCTCATTACAGAGATGCACATCACCTAATATGCTTAATTGGTAGTAGGCTTTCGAGCCTATACAGCTTGGAGTAAGACAACATGCATAAAGAGGATGATGTGGTCAAAATACTCATTTGCCTAATAATTCTGCACTCCCTGTATAGGCTAATTTCTAAGCCCTTAAAGGCCTTCTCTTATTTCAGTTCATTTTGTAAGCTTTTCACAGCTAGACAGTGCTAGTTCATGTGAGCCATATAGATAACTTTGTCTACACTCCTGTGGAGTTATGCATAAGTCAGTGAGCCATATAGATAACTAGTTCATGTGAGCCATATAGATAACTTTGTGTGCACTCCTGTGGAGTTATGCATAAGTCAGCACTAACTGGCTGAAATGCAAGTTTATTAAAAGCACTATGATAAGGGGGCAGTCTGCAGAGGCTTAAGTACAAGGTAATCACAGAGTTAAATAGTGTATTAATTTAACAGTGTTGTTTCTTCAAAACTGTGGAATTGGTAATGAAGGGTTTTTCTATAATTTTAAACAACAATAATAATAAAAAAATTAGACTGTCCCTTTAATTATAATACCCATATATCCATTCACAAGGGCTTCCAACATTTTCTTGTTGTGGCCACTTTTTGTTCCTGCCTATTCACAATCCGGATTGGTTATCATAATTAACTAGCACTATACAATAACGTATAACTACAGTTTGAACTAGGAACCTCTTTGACACCTAAGAACCATAGTAAGGAGGAATAAAAAATGAAAAGTGCCCGTGTCCTGTCAGATCAGCCAATTAATCAGCTTAGCCAATCACGTCACTTCCGGTGATGTGGAATCAGGTGTCTGACCACAAATTCACTCACTGCACATGCGCTCCACCGCATTACCGAGCGCGTCACTGCAGTGTTAGACATATACATGCACTGTATACCCCCATCTTCACCATCTTGTTTGCTTCCATATGGGGTGGTTGAAGGGGGGGGGGGCTTAGCCCCCCTTATAAACCTCATACCCCAAGGTTCACTTGGGATGGATGCCAGAGGATCAGCGGGGCACCCCCCTTGAACCCCCCAGGCGGAGGCAAAAAACATAGCGAATATTGGGGAATTATAGTGCTGCATATATATATGTCTGATTAACAATGCATACAATGGATGCAGCAGATAAGTTCCATTGTCGAGATTTGCTACCTGCGGTGCAGCAAATATGCAGTGAGTGAATTTGTGGTCAGACAGCTGATCCCAGTCACCGGAAGTGGTGTGATTGGCTAATCTGATGAATTTGGCTGAACTGACAGAACACCTGCCCTGTTGCTCATTACCAGCAGGGGCTGAAGACAATAAGGTAAAGGGAACTCATTGTATTATACATATAAAAGACTAATATTTTAACATGTTAACCTACTTCATAAAGCTGTTTATGCAACATTTGCCCTAAAGGATAAAACTCGCTTGCTCATAAACAAAACCTCCACAACTCTACTGGTGAAGAGTGAGAATTTAAATGTGTAACTTTAAAAAAAAACAACAAAAAAACGAACTAAGTTTTTTATAGCTTTGTGGTTAGGTGAGTGAATTGCATAGGAGGGGCTACTTATAGCCTAGAATCACCTGGGGCACTAAATTTAGCGGCAGAGGATACGGAGGGTAGTTGTGTTACAGTGAAAGGAGTGGTGAGATTGGGGAATACTGCAGTTAAGGCTAATTACAGTGGGGTCACTCATATGATATTGTAGTGGGGGGTGTCACAGTTAAGGTTACAAATAATTGCAACAGGGATCTTAGTGAGCCATTTTAATTAAGGGCAGAGTGGGGCTTGTATTGAGAGTTAATTGAGACTGAGGGGATTAGGTCAGTTCTATGGTTAGGCTTGGTTGCAATTAGAGCCTATTGTATAGGAGAAATGTCATAAAAATCATGGACTAGGTCAACACAAGTCAAGCATTTGTAATCGGAAAAAATTATTGGTTCCCTCTCTTTTTTTTATCACATGGGTCACCAAGGTTTTTGGTATATGTGAGGTTGTAACAGAATTAAATACATTAGGCAAGATCACAAGTGGCGCACTATTTAGCACTTTGCCTCGGGTGTTAACACCGCCAGAAGTGAAGTTTTTGCAAGCTCATTAAAAAAACTTTTGTGTGCAAGCGAAAGCCAACGTGCATTTACTAATTGACTTTGGATGTCGCAACCGTATTAACTTATTCTCCCCATAGACATCACACTTTAAAAAACACTTATCGCTTGCACGCTAACCTGACAGCATATTAAACCCACAGCGATATACCCGACAGTAGTTACTAATATTTCACATTCCAATGTAATTCACATAAGGTACAATTTCTTTGTATTTTTTAATAGATATTTCAATATATATATATATATATATATATATATATATATATACATATATATAGTGCTTTGAGTTTCACATTGTAGGTGTAACACAGTGTCGGGTTAGCGCACAGCAAGAATTGGTTATCTTAATGCGTGTTATTTTAATATTAAGTATTAAAAAAAATATTAATAATTGCTATAGATGTTCTTAAAAATTATAAAAAGTAATTTGAATATATGTCTATATTACAGTAACTATAATAATACTTAAATGCCTTACTCCAGGAGGCATTGGGCTATATCATGGTCTCGCATTTTTCTTGTGCTGTAGAATAACATATCAACTAAATCTAGACAAATTTAAAACAAATTAACATCCTTTTTACCGCAATTGTTTATTAATAGCAAACCTTCTCTCACCATTTACAGACAACAAGGCTTGCCATTGTCATGATTTTAGTATAAAGTATATTGTTATGCAGAAATATATGTAGCAGGGTTTACCTTGAAATGTCTGAAAGGGCGTATTTTGAGTAATGGGAATTAGGAAATCCTCAATTTGTAGTGCTAAATTGCATAAAAAGGGCAAAACTAATAAAGAACATGTATTGCAAAGTTGTTTCATTATACATAGATAAATAGTTCCCTTTAAATCTTAGCTAACTGGTCAGTAAAATCAGCTGGGTAGTGTACCCATTAGATTTCAAGTGTAGCGCTAATTTATTGCATGCCTGTAAATGGGTAAATTTACCCATGTACAGAACGCAATAAATAAACAGCCATTACACGTAGCAATTAATTGCTACCGAGAGTTTGCAGTAGCAACTAGCACTATGAAAATTAACCAGATATTAGATCTCTGTTCCCAAAGTAATATATATTTTAGTTTTTTATTTAAAAAATTCATAAAAAGTAGCATTTTAAACACATAAATATGTGTGTGTGTATCTATATATATATATATATATATATATATATAATGTGTGTGTGTGTGTATATATATATATATATTAGCATTTGCTGCCGATCGCTGCGCTAGGTTCTCATGCCGTAGACGTGCACTCTCATGAGCGCTAAGCTTCCATGTAATGCAAACGCGAGTTTGCGTTCGCATTGTTGCTAACTTGTAATACCAGCACACATTTGCGTTTGCTGGTATTACTAAGTGGAGCACAAATATCGCCCTCTCAAAAGCAATATTTTGTGCTTCACATGTAATATAGGTCAAAATAATTCCTGGTGGAGAACACGGATTCATGATTAAACTTTAATATTTTAATATCTGCTTTTAAAAAAGTGTATACGGACACTTTAAAGGGCTATAATATTAGAACATTTGTAATATAGGTACTGTTGTTATAGCAACTGGGGTCAGAAGCTCTCAAGTGGTTGGTTGTAGGGACCAGCTGTCAGGTGCCACTATTAATTAGTGACTTGAATTAATAATAATGTGATTATGATTCAGTCAATAAAATTAAGACTGTATGAACAATATGGTTCTGCTAGATTTTTTGCTAGTAGCTCCTTTATAATCACTTGCAGAGTATCTATAATCACCCTCACATCATTTTAAACCAAACCAGAATATTTAGACTTTTATAAAAAAAAAATGTTGTGAAAGGGTTAAAGTCACATATAATGCATTTATAATACTAGGGAGAGATCAAAGATATTATCAGAGAGAGGGCAGACATTTACTTTGTCTGGCCTTTTGTATATTCAGTGTTCAAAAGTAGATTTCAAGTGTATTTAATTACCTTAATGGTTTAGATTGTTCGAGACACAAAAATAGACTTCCTTTTTCAGATCACATCATTGTGTTTATTTGCTGCCCCCTAGTGTCTGTTAATAAAATGTGCTACGGCTGAAGATTGCCTGATACCTTTCAACCTTAAATGATGTTTTCATTTCTTCTAGACTAGGGTTATTAGGTAATTAGTAATTATCTTATATTTGTTCATGGTATTTATGTTAAAAGAAAGTTAGAAAGAAAAAAAATAAAGAAACATTACATTAATTTTTCTTATTAAGACACAATATGTCAACAAATAGTAACTGAATACTGATTAAATAATAATTTCATAATTGACTTGTTCTATAGGATGGATTATGTTTGAAAAACATTGGGAAGGTCACTAGTTGATAGCTATATTTGCTTCAATGTAGTGCTCCAGACCACATACACTTTACCTACCTAGATATGCCCTAGCAAAGAATACCATGAGAACAAAGCACATTTGATAGTAGTAGTAAATTGGAATTTTTATTTTTTTTTATTTTTATTTGTGTTTCATGTCCTTTTAGACTTAATGTGTCACATCCATGGTCTTTAACCTCTTAAGGACATATGACAGAATTTTTCCGTCATAAAACAATTGAGCAAACTGAAAGCTGTGTCCTAAAAGGGTTAATTCATTATTCCTAAGACTGTCTTTGACTAATTTGTAGAACTTATTAAAAAAGGGACAGTCTACAATAGAATTGTTATTGTTTTAAAAGATCGATAATCCTTTTATTACCCATTGCCCAGTTTTGCATAACCAACACAGTTATATTAATATACTTTTTACCTCTGTGATAACCTTGTATCTAAGCATCTTCTGACAGCCCCCTGATCACATGACTTTTTATTACTATCTATTGACTTGCATTTAGTATTGTGTTGTGTTAACTCTTAAATAACTCCCCGGGCATAAGCACAATGTTATCTATATGGCCCACATGAACTAGCAGTCACCTGTTGTGAAAAGCAAATACAAAAGCATGCGATTAAGAGGTTGTCAATAGAGCCTTTGAAACAGGCAGACATTTAAAGGTTTACATGTTATAAAGTATATTAATATAACAATGTTGGTTGTGCAAAGCTTGGGAATGGGTAGTAAAGGCGTTATCTATCTTTTTAAACAATAACAATTTTACTGTAGACTGTCCCTTTAAGGGCCAGAATACAAGTGGAGTGCTAAATATCGCTTTCTTGAAAGCGATATTTGTGCTTGACTGAGTAATACCAGTGCATTCTAATGTGCACTGGTATTACAAGTTGAAAGCAATGTGAATGCAGCACAGAACCAAAGCGCAGCGAAGGGGATAAGTAGCGCAGCGATGGCAGCAAATTGTAAATATATATGTATATGACTATATACATATATATTTATGTGTTAGAGTATATACACATATTAACACATACATTTATATGTATCTAAGCATATACATATATATTTACTGGAAACACACAGTTTCCATAGACCTCAATGTAAATGCACATTTCAGTGCTTTTTTTTTTCTTTCCAACACCCCTCAGCCGCCGACTTTAGCCCCCAGAAACTGCAGAATGCAGTTTTCTTTCTTTTTCTTTTCCTTTTAAAAAAAAAAAAAAATGAAATAAAATGATACATTTAAAAAAGAAAAGAAAACGAACACTTAAGTTAGGGGGCCATTTATAAAATTAGCCAGAGATATGGGGCGCGATCCGATATAGATCGCAGTTTGCAGTGCAAGCGAGGGAACCCACGTCGCCCGCAGTTTCAGCTCGCAACTCGAGCCATCCAATATGCGGCGCCGTCACTTGCTAAAGTGGCGCAAGTCTCACAAACCAGCGATGTCCAGAAATCTGCGTAAGTACAGATTTTTGGAGTCGCCAGTGACTTGCGCCACGTTAGAAACTGCCGGCGCCTATAAAACCTGACTAAAGTCTAAATCACCCGCACTGTCTAACACGCCTCCTAAACATAGCCCGACACGTCTAAAACGCCTCCCTAACATAGCCCGACACGTCTAACCCTCTATCCGCTATCCCCCCTCACTATCCTAACAATAAAAAAGCTATTAACCCCTAAACCGCCGCTCCCGTACCCCGCCGCCAGCTATATTATATCTATAACCCCCTAAAGTGAGCCCCTAACACCGCCGCCATCTATCTTAAAATTATTAACCCCTAATGTAAGCCCCTAACACTGCCGCCATCTCTATTAAAATGATTAACCCCTAATTTAATCTACCTACCCCGCCGCCAGCTATATTATCTATATTAACCCTAAGTATATTATAGTTAATATAGGTATTACATTATATATATTAACTATATTAACCCTAATTATATTAGGGTTAATATAGTTAATATAGTTACTATAGTATTTATATTAACTATATTAACTCTATCTAACCCTAACACCCCTAACTAAATTTATATTAAATTAATCTAATTCATTTATAAACTAAAATATTCCTATTTAAATCTAAATACTTACCTATAAAATAAACCCTAAGATAGCTACAATATAATTAATAATTACATTGTAGCTATGTTAGGGTTAATATTTATTTTACAGGTAAATTGTTAATTATTTTAACTAGGTATAATAGCTATTAAATAGTTATTAACTATTTAATATCTACCTAGTTAAAATAATTACCCAATTACCTGTAAAATAAATCCTAACCTAAGTTACAAATACACCTACACTATCAATAAATTAAATAAACTACAAACATCTATCTAAAAATACAATTAAATTAACTAAACTAAATAACAAAAAAACAAACACTAAATTACAAAAAATAAAAAAAAGATTACAAGATTTTTAAGCTAATTACACCTATTCTAAGCCCCCTAAGAAAATAATAAACCCCCAAAATAAAAAAAATTCCCTGCCCTATTCTAAATTAAAAAAAGTTCAAAGCTCTTTACCTTACCAGCCCTTAAAAGGGCCTTTTGTGGGGCATGCCCCAAAGAATTCAGCTCTTTTGCATACAAATACCCCCCCCCATTACAACCCACCACCCACATACCCCTATTCTAAAACCACCCAAACCCCCCTTAAAAAAGCCTAACACTACCCCCCTGAAGATCTCCCTACCTTGTCTTCACCACACCGGGCCGAACTCCTGATCCGATCCGGGCGATGTCTTGCTCCAAGCGGCAAAGAAGAATTCTTCCTCCGGCGATGTCTTCCTCCAAGCGGCAAAGAAGAATTCTTCCTCCGGCGACGTCTTCCTCCAAGCGGCAGCAAAGTCTTCATTCTTCCGGCGGCATCTTCAATCTTCTTTCTTCGCTCCGCCGCCGCGGAGCATCCATCCCGGCCGACGACTGAACGACGAATGAGGTACCTTTAAATGACGTCATCCAAGATGGCGTCCGCCGAATTCCGATTGGCTGATAGGATTCTATCAGCCAACCGGAATTAAGTTAGAAAAATCTGATTGGCTGATTGAATCAGCCAATCAGATTCAAGTTCAATCAGCCAATCAGATTGAGCTCGCATTCTATTGGCTGTTCCGATCAGCCAATAGAACCTACATAAAGAAATAAACATAGTTCCAAATTTAGAAAAAACAGGTTTACACTACAACCTACAACGTTTAAATATATAATACAAACGCTATGATATCTTAAATGGAATATATGCTGGTTATTGGAGGGGCATAACGCTAAAATATGTCATCTATTTAAAGGACCTAATACAAAAAACAGCTTCATTACCCATGAAACAGTAATGTTAATATTAGGTAAGTAAAGGCACATCTAGTGAGTGCACAACATATTAGCAGAGAAATATAATCATAAAATTATGCCCTTTGTATAAATATTTATCTTTATGGAATGACATGTATTAGAGAGAGTGAGAGAAAATATATATATATATATATATATATATATATATATATATATATATATATATATATATATATATATATATATATATATACATACGTACATACAGTATGTATATAGAGTATTATTTATATGCTGCATGAATATTTATATCGGTCAATATATAAATAATTTATATAATAGCTTGGCAATATATATAATAGCTTGGCATAAGAGAGAAAAGTGTATAAATATACATACACATATATACTTTACATAAACTCAAATCAAGAAGGATAAGTTAAAAATTTTAAGTATTCATAATGATGCTATAAGTAATGACCAAAGGAGGAGAAAAGGAAAAAAGACCTCAGAAGAAGGGGAGATATATCATGGAGGACAAATCATTTCCAATAATTGATCAAATCATATTCAGAATTAAGTCCCCCTGGTACTCTAGTCTGGAGTTTAAAAATACAAAACATTTCACGTTTGCCCAAAAGGTGGTCCCTGTCTCTTCCTCTTGATGGTAAATTAACCCATTCAATAGCTTGCCACCTAAATGAAGCATTACTTTTATTATGAGCATTTTTAAAGTGCTTGACTAATGGTGTACTTGCTTCACCCAATTTAATGGTGGACAAATGATTTCTGATCCTAGTATTGACCTCAGTTGTAGTAAGACCTACATATTGGAGATGGCACTCTATACAGGTAAGGAGATCAGGTAATCACATGCCAAGGATAGCCTCTCTCTTTTAGTCTATTCCTCATTTCAGTGGTTTGTTTTAAATATGTAGTTTCTTCACTACAATTCCGTTTAACTCAAATAAGTTGTCCCTTTGCTACTGCCATTGGGACATGTTTGGGTGACAGCTCTTAGCATGCAGTAAAGTATTCCTGGTAATAGATTTTCTGTACATATTACTGTGAATACGACCATTTTCACGTGCTGTTAGGGTCAAATCTAGATAATTATTGGTCCTGAGTTGTTTTTCAAAAGTGAATTGCAACCCCACTGTATTCATATTCAGAGTATTGATAAAATCAACCAAAGCTGTCTCTGAACCCTGCCAGATGAAAAGCAGGTCGTCTATATACCGCCTATAAAAGGCAATATTAGTCCTATATCTGTTTTCATCTCCATAGATGTGGGACAGCTCCCACCAACCCATGAAGATGTTGGCGTATGAGGGCGCAAATTTGGCCCCCATGGCTGTCCCACACCTCTGGAGATAAAAACTATCGCCAAAACGGAAATAGTTATGTGTGAGTGTGAACTTCTCAAAACAGATGAACATATGTGGTTGACTGTGGATGTGGTGGCACTATATTCTTAAATTCCACATGAAGAGGGTCTTAAGGCATTGTCCTTTTTTCTCAGAATTTTTTCTGATTTGGATTTAGCCCTGGTGGAATTTGTTTTGAGGGTCACCAGGTTCACACTCACACAAAACTATTTCAGTTTTGGCGATAGTTTTTATCTCCAGAGGTGTGGGACAGCCATGGGGGCCAAATTTGCGCCCTCATACGCCAACATCTTCATGGGTTGGTGGAAGCTGTCCCCCATCTATGGAGATGAAAACAGATATAGGACTAATATTGCCTTTTATAGGCGGTTCAGAGACAGCTTTGGTTGATTTTATCAATACTCTGAATATGAATACAGTGGGGTTGCAATTCACTTTTGAAAAACAACTCAGGGTCATTAATTACCTAGATTTGACCCTAACAGCACATGAAAATGGTTGTATTCATAGTAATATGTACAGAAAATCTATTACCAGGAATACTTTACTGCATGCCAAGAGCTGTCACCCAAAACATGTCCCAATGGCAGTAGCAAAGGGACCACTTATTCGAGTTAAACGGAATTGTAGTGAAGAAGCTACATATTTAAAACAAACCACTGAAATGAGGAATAGACTAAAAGAAAGAGGCTATCATTGTCATGTGATTAACAGAGCACAGAGACAGGTTGATCAACTTGATCGAGGCAGTCTGTTAAAGGGATCCACTGGGCGTAGTAAACATTTGGCCATTGGTGCTGATGAAAAAGTAACATTTGTCACCGACTACAGCACAGAATATAAGGATATTTTTAACATTGTGAATAAGAATTTTCGTTTATTGTCAGCTGACAACCAACTTGTAAAATGTGTAGAGGGAGGACTACGCTGTTCCTACAGGAAACATAGAGCCCTTGGGAATATCCTGGCTCCATCAGAGATATCTATGAATAGCCAGAGAGAACAAAGCTCCTGGCTACGGCACAGGGGGATGTACGGATGTGGTAGGACAAGATGTAGGCCCTGTGCATTTTTCATTGTATCGGACGAATTTAGATCCGAAGTCACTGGAGAGACCTTTAAAATATCTTCCTGCCTCAACTGTACATTCTCTTATGTGGTTTATCTCCTTACCTGTATAGAGTGCCACCTCCAATATGTAGGTCTTACTACAACTGTGGTCAATACTAGGATCAGAAATCATTTGTCCACCATTGAATTGGGTGAAGCAAGTACACCATTAGTCAAGCACTTTAAAAATGCTCATAATAAAAGTAATGCTTCATTTAGGTAGCAAGCTATTGAATGGGTTAAATCACCATCAAGAAGAGGAGACAGGGACCACCTTGTGGGCAAACGTGAAATGTTTTGGATTTTTAAACTCCAGACTAGAGTACCAGGGGGACTTAATTCTGAATATGATTTGATCAATTATTGGAAATTATTTGTCCTCCATGATATATCTAGTCTTGCCCAGTGCTGGTCCCCTTTCTCCCCTTCTTCTGAGGTCTTTTTTCCTTTTCTCCTCTTTCTCCTCCTTTGGTCATTACTTATAGCATCATTATGAATACTTTAATTTTTAACTTATCCTTCTTGATTTGAGTTTATGTAAAGTATATATGTGTATGTATATTTATACACTTTTCTCTCTTATGCCAAGCTCTCTCTTTACACACATATGTGTATAATTATTTATATATTGACTGGTATAAATATTCATCCAGCATATAAATAATACTCTATATACATACTGTATGTATGTGTATATATATATATATATATATATTTATATATATATATATATATATATATAAAAATTTTTTATCTCCCTCTCTCTAATACATCTCATTCCATAAAGATAAATATTTATACAAAGGGCATAATTTTATGATTATATTTCTCTGCTAATATGTTGTGCACTCACTAGATGTGCCTTTACTTACCTAATATTAACATTACTGTTTCATGGGTAATGAAGCTGTTTTTTGTATTAGGTCCTGTAAATAGATGACATATATTTTAGCGTTATGCCCCTCCAATAACCAGCATATATCCAATGAGAATTGCTTTTGGCTTTTAAATAGCCAGCACTTTTGCACCCATGTAGCTATGATTACGGTCTTTACCGAAACATGTTAGTTTGAGTATCAGTTCACTGTGTTAGTGCTGGACCCCCATGTGTCTTTTTGTTTTATCCGAAGTGGAACTTTATTAAAGGATTGTTTTTTATATTCAGGCCTGGATACCTTTTTTCTTTTTTGGTGTATATATATATACTTTATGTGTGTATATATATATATATATATGTATGTATGTAAGTATGTGTATATATATATATATATATATATATATATATATATATGAGCAAAAAAGATGGATGTAGGGGTGGCGCTGTAAGAACACCCTAAAAATACATATTCTAATGTGACTGGAGTGTTAAATTTGCTGCCTATGAATATCTATCTGGAGAAAACTGTGCCCCCAGAAACAGTGAACCTGATAGAATAAAATGTGTAATGAAATAGGGGGAAAAAGGGGGATAGGGAATATTCAAGATGGCGCAACACTCAAAAAGTAAGACCCTAGATATGGGGGTCTGCTATAAGTTAGTTTAAAAAACCAGTTTGCTGGAATAAAACAACTGGTTAATGTATATGTCTGGGTCTCCAAATGATAGAAATGCTGTAGATTAGAAAAAGGGATAATGGTTATTATTTGGTGACACTATTATAAGCTATTATTTAGTTGGATAACAAATGGTATCTTAAAATGAATGTATACAATATACACAATTAACTATGTTGGAATGTAGTTATCAATATAGTTGTTCTAGCCACATAACTTGTGTAATTCCCACTGGATAGTGTATGACAAATTAAGTACACAAAGATATATATCAAAATGCAGCCATCTGCTTCAGGAGTAACCTAAATATTAGCAGATGTCACTACGCTTGGTACTTTAAATATTATATTAGCCTAAGCGTACCATGTGTAGTGATAAAAATAATAATGATAGGGCAGTTTCAATATCGAATTTAAATCACAACAAAAATAGCCCAATAAAGTTCAAAGTATAAGTCCAATATTGGTGGAAAACTTCAATAGCTGTAGGTAGATGTGAGTAATGCAAATGTTTAGGCAAATATAACAATGTATCCACGTTCCACAACGAGCCCGTTGGGAGTATACTTACACTCCGTTACCTCAATCTAATGAGGTAAGTGCCGCGCAGTGTATAGGTAGTTCTCCCTCCCGGTATCTGTGGTATAGTGGAGCGGTGTCCTCTTACGATCCAGAGATCTCTTTAGCACTCTCTCTCGAATTTGGCTCACTCTTAGCTCTTTCCTCCTGAAGCTGCACTGCCTGTCAGAAGCAAGATGTGCAGTGTGAGGCTGCCTTGAGCCCGGGCTGCTTGCTGATGGTTGGATGATGCAGCTGTCAGTCAGCACAGAACATATATATATAGAATGTAGCAAAAAAGCACTGTTTGAATTAAAACTTTTTGTCACAGTTGGAACTGTTCAGTGAGTGCTTTTTTGCTACATTCTATTATTAACCTTATAGCACCCTGACAAGCTGCAAAAGTTGGTGAGAGTGCACTTACACCACTGTTTGGAATATATATATATATATATATATATATATATATATATATATATATATATATATATATATATATATATATATATATATATATGTATATATATATATATATATATATATATGTATATATATATATATATATATATGTGTGTGTGTGTGTGTGTGTGTGTTTGTAAGAGAGCAGAAACAGAGTGTATGTGTTTTGTTAATAAATGACCAACTAGACTTATTTCAAAATGTCTATAATGTGCAGAAAACTGTATCTGTGTGTGGTTCTTCAAGCTACTGCCAACAGTCAATCTGCCAACAGCATTATGAATTCTCATGTTCTCAAGACTGAAAATGACCTGTCTTTCTCTTCCAGATGTATGTCAAGTATTATCAGAGGGAAATGGTTTGTTGCCAGTGTGGAACAATTTGTAGTTTGTCGCTAACAGTTTTCTATGTAATACTTGGTTTTCTATCATTTGTTGACACAGTGTAATCTGTAGGTTTAAAAGGATTTAGCATTGTGATGCTTGGTTTTGAATTATCTGTGTAGCAAGGAGTAGTTCGGTTTAAAGTAATAGGAAACCTATTACATATAAAACGGATTACCTGTCTGTAAAAGCCTCTTTGGATTTCCTTCCAAATTATAACCCTGTGTTACAGTATTTCTCAATTCCAGTACTCAAGTGTTCCTAACAGGCCGGAATTGCATGATGTCTTAAAGTGACAGTCAACTCAAAAAATGTAATTATTTAAAATGATAGATGATCCCTTTATTTGCCATTCCCCAGTTTTGCATAACCAACATAGTTATATTAATACACTTTTTACCTCTGTGATTACCTTGTATCTAAGCCTTTTCTGACAGCCCTCTGATCACATGACTTTTTTTTTTAATTATCTGTTGACTTGCATTTTATCCAGTTAGTGCAGTGTCTGTGTCTGCCACAACCCATGGGCGTGAGCACAATATTATCTATATGGCTCACATGAACTAGCTGTTGTGAAAAGCTAATAAAAAAAGCATGTGATAAGAGGCTATCTGTAGTGGCTTAGAAACAGGCAGACATTCAGAGGTTTAAATGTTATAAAGTATATTAATATAGCAATGTTGATTGTGCAAAGCTGGGGAATGGGTAGTAAAGGCATTATCTATCTTTTTAAACAATAACAATTTTGGTGTTGACTGTCCTTTTAACTAGCACACAGGTCAAATAATCAGCTGATGGCTGAGAGCAAGTTAGTAAACATAGGCCTAGATTTAGAGTTTTGCCGGTAACGACCCGCGTAGCTAACGCCGGCTTTTTTCTGGCCGCACCACAAAAATAACTCTGGTATTGAGAGTCCACAAAAAGGCTGCGTTAGGCTCCAAAAAAGGAGCGTAGAGCATTTTTAACGCAGCTTCAACTCTCGATACCAGAGTTGCTTACGCAAGCGGCCAGCCTCAAAAACGTGCTCGTGCACGATTCCCCCATAGGAAACAATGGGGCTGTTTGAGCTGAAAAAAAACCTAACACCTGCAAAAAAGCCGCGTTCAGCTCCTAGCGCATCCCCATTGTTTGCTATGGGGAAACACTTCCTATGTCTGCACCTAACACCCTAACATGTACCCCGAGTCTAAACACCCCTAGCCTTACACTTATTAACCCCTAATCTGCCGCCCCCTGCATATTATTTTTAACCCCTAATCTGCCGCTCCGTAAACCGCAGCTACTTACATTATCCTTATGTACCCCTAATCTGCTGCCCCTAACACCGCCGACCCCTATATTATATTTATTAACCCCTAATCTGCCCCCCTCAACGTCGCCTCCACCTGCCTACACTTATTAACCCCAAATCTGCTGAGCGGACCTGAGCGCTACTATAATAAAGTTATTAACCCCTAATCCGCATCACTAACCCTATAATAAATAGTATTAACCCCTAATCTGCCCTCCCTAACATCGCCGACACCTAACTTCAAACATTAACCCCTAATCTGCCGACCGGAGCTCACCGCTACTATAATAAATGTATTAACCCCTAAAGCTAAGTCTAACCCTAACACCCCCCTAAATTAAATATAATTTTAATCTAACGAAATTAATTAACTCTTATTAAATAAATTATTCCTATTTAAAGCTAAATACTTACCTGTAAAATAAATCCTAATATAGCTACAATATAAATTATAATTACATTGTAGCTATTTTAGGATTAATATTTATTTTACAGGCAACTTTGTAATTATTTTAACCAGGTACAATAGCTATTAAATAGTTAAGAACTATTTAATAGTTACCTAGTTAAAATAATAACAAAATTACCTGTAAAAGAAATCCTAACCTAAGTTACAATTAAACCTAACACTACACTATCAATAAATAAATTAAATACAATACCTACAAATAACTACAATGAAATAAACTATCTAAAGTACAAAAAATAAAAAAGAACTAAGTTACAAAAAATAAAAAAATATTTACAAACATAAGAAAAATATTACAACAATTTTAACCCCTTAATGACCAGACCATTTTTCAATTTTCTTACCCTTAATGACAAAGGCTATTTTTACATTTCTGCTGTGTTTGTGTTTAGCTGTAATTTTCCTCTTACACATTTACTGTACCCACACATATTATATACCGTTTTTCTCGCCATTAAATGGACTTTCTAAAGATACCATTATTTTCATCATATCTTATAATTTCCTATAAAAAAAATATAAAATATGAGGAAAAAATTGAAAAAAACACACTTTTTCTAACTTTGACCCCCAAAATCTGTTACACATCTACAATCACCAAAAAACACCTATGCTAAATAGTTTCTAAATTTTGTCCTGAGTTTAGAAATACCCAATGTTTACATGTTCTTTACTTTTTTTGCAAGTTATAGGGCAATAAATACAAGTATCACTTTGCTATTTCCAAACCCCTTTTTTTCAAAATTAGCGCTAGTTACATTGGAACCCTGATATCTGTCAGGAAAACCTGAATATCCCTTGACATGTATATATTTTTTTTTAGAAGACATCCCAAAGTATTGATCTAGGCCCATTTTGGTATATTTCATGCCACCATTTCACCGCCAAATGTCATCAAATAAAAAAAAAAGTTCACTTTTTCACAAATTTTGTCACAAACTTTAGGTTTCCCACTGAAATTATTTACAAACAGCTTCTGCAATTAAGGCACAAATGGTTGTAAATGCTTCTTTGGGATCCCCTTTGTTCAGAAATAGCAGACTTATATGGCTTTGGGGTTGCTTTTTGGTAATTAGAAGGCTGCTAAATGCTGCTGCGCACCACACGTAAATTATGCCCAGCAGTGAAGGGGTTAATTAGGTAGGTTGTAGGGAGCTTGCATGGTTAATTTTAGCTTTAGGGTAGTGTAGTAGACAACCCCAAGTATTGATCTAGGCCCATTTTGATATATTTTATGCCACTATTTCACCGCCAAATGCGAGCAAACAATTAAAAAAAAATTAATTTTTCACAATTTTAGGTTTCTCACTGAAAGTATTTACAAACAGCTTGTGCTATTATGGCACAAATTGTTGTAAAAGCTTCTTTGGGATCCCCTTTGTTCAGAAATAGCAGACATATATGGCTTTGGCATTGCTTTTTGGTAATTAGAAGGCCGCTAAATGCTGCTGCGCACCACACGTAAATTATGCCCAGCAGTGAAGGGGTTAATTAGGTAGGTTGTAGGGAGCTTGCAGGGTTAATTTTAGCTTTAGGGTAGAGATCAGCCTCCCACCTGACACATCCCACCCCCTGATCCCTCCCAAACAGCTCTCTTCCCTCCCCCACCCCACAATTGTCCCCGCCATCTTAAGTACTGGCAGAAAGTCTGCCAGTACTAAATAAAAGGAGTTTTTCTTTTTTTTTTTTAATAAAAAAAAATAAAATGTTTTAGCTGTGATGGACCCCTGCCTTAGCCCCAACCTCCATGATCCCCCCCCCCAGCTCTCTAACACTCTCCCCTACCTATTTGCCGCCATCTTGGGTACTGGCAGCTGTCTGCCAGTACCCAATTTGCCCCCAAAAACAAAAGTATCTTTTTCTCTTTTTGCAATTATTAATATTTTCTGTAGTGTAGCAGCCCCCCACAATACCCCAACCCCCTCCCCCTCCCAGATCCTTATATATTTATATTTTTAACATCTTTTTTCCCCCCTCTTCCCTCCTCATTGGTGTCTGTGTGGCCAGCTAATCGCGCGTGCACATTGCACTTACAGGAACCGGATGCCGGGTAGCGATGGGCCGCCCACCCGCCTCCCTGTTATGCTCCCACCCACCAACAAACCGGCACCATGGCTACCGGTGCAGAGAGGGCCACAGAGTGGCTCTCTCTGCATCGGAGTCTTCTAAAAAGGTATTGCAGGATGCCTCCATATGGAGGCATCACTGCAATACCCTGAGAGCTGCTGGAAGCGATTGCGATCGCTTCCAGCACTCTCTTAGACAACTGACGTACCAGGTACGTCTATTGTCATTAACTGGTTGTTAATGCATGACGTACCTGGTACGTCAGTTGTCATTAAGGGGTTAAACTAATTACACCTACTCTAAGCCCCCTAATAAAATAACAAAGACCCCCAAAATAACAAAATGCCCAACCCTATTCTAAATTACTACATTTCAAAGCTCTTTTACCTTACCAGCCCTGAACAGGGCCCTTTGCGGGGCATGCCCCAAGAAATTCAGCTCTTTTGCCTGTAAAAAAAAACATACTATACCCCCCCAACATTATAACCCACCACCCACATACCCCTAATCTAACCCAAACCCCCCTTAAATAAACCTAACACTAAGCCCCTGAAGATCTTCCTACCTTGTCTTCACCCTACCAGGTTCACCGATCCTTCTTGAAGAGCTCCTCCGATGTCCTGATCCAAGCCCAAGCGGGGGGCTGAAGAGGTCTATGATCCGGCTGAAGTCTTCATCCAAGCGGGAGCTGAAGAGGTCCATGATCCGGATGAAGTCTTCTATCAACGGCATCTTCATTCTTCTTTCTTCCGGATCCATCTTGCAGACCTCCGAAGCGGAACATCCTCTTCTCCCGACACCTACTAGCCGAATGACGGTTCCTTTAAGGGACGTCATCCAAGATGGCGTCCCTCGAATTCCGATTGGCTGATAGGATTCTATCAGCCAATCGGAATTAAGGTAGGAATATTCTGATTAACTGATGGAATCAGCCAATCAGAATCAAGTTCAATCCGGTTGGCTGATTCGATCAGCCAATCAGATTGAGCTTGCATTCTATTGGCTGTTCCGATCAGCCAATAGAATGCAAGCTCAATCTGATTGGCTGATTGGATCAGCCAATCGGATTGATCTTGATCAATGCAGCTTCAGGTTTTATTTAAAATGCAGCTCAACGCGTTTCAGCTAAAACAATCCTTTATCAAGAGCATCAAGTTAAAAAAAATTCTGGACCCATTTGTTCCAGAAATTGATGATAAAGGCTTCTTTTAGCCTAAATTGTTTTTTTCAGACAGAGCAAGCAATTTTAAGCAACTTTCTAATTTACTCATATTATCATTTTTTCTTCGTTCTCTTGCTATCTTCATTTGAAAAAGAAGGCATCTAAGCTGGATAACACTTGTTTATTGGTGGGTGAATTTTTCCACCAATAATCAAGCAAGAACAACCCAGGTTGTTCACCAAAAATGGTCCGGCATCTAAACTTACATTCTTGCTTTTCAAATAAAGATACCAAGAGAAGGGGGGGTGGAGCCAGCAGCCGGAGCAGATAGACGTGCTTTTAGTGAGCTCATAGGCCTAAGCTAGGAAATAAGTTTATAATCTAAGCAAAAACTGATCTAATTCTACATATGGACAGCTGCTAATTTGTGCTTAAGTGAAGGACAGTCTGCCAAAACCAGTCTACGTGCTTGACTCGGTGATACACAATTAATACCCGAGGGAGATGTTTGGGCCTACTCTTTCTACTACCATCTCCAGTCGCAACCGGAGGCTCCTTGCAAAATGGAGCATGACTGTGAGCTTTTATATACCCTGCTACAAGACCTGGATAGACAGATGACATGCTGCTTCCTTGATATGTCAGCCACACTGCGATCGGCGATGAAAAGACCATCCAGCACCGCCATAACTAGCGAGAGACCTGAAGGTGCACAGATAGAGATACCACGGTATTGTCCGAGTGCGATACCTTACTCATCCCCTCAGGCGTGTAATTGCGCCAAGGTTTTGGGAGACTTACCGTTACCTTGCTGTGCCCTGGTTCTCTCTGGCATTATTACAGCCGCAGCGAGCATCCCTGCAGCGGCAGATTGGTCCCTGCCTGGGCAGCACAGCGCAGTTTATTTGGAGACGCTCCAGATACAGAGGATAGGATCATCCCAGACAAGGTATCTGACATCCACAGCCCATACCCTCATTACCAAGTTTGATCATGATTGGGGAAGCAGATCTACCTCAGTCCCGAAGGTCCCGTCTATTGGGACAGCTGAATCCATGCTCCCCTTATCTAGAACCGGAATAGTTTAAGCCTGCCCTGTTTTTTATGCGACTCTGGTTCGGAGTATAGCAAATAGCCTTCGTTGTTATCGGACCCCTGGACTTACTTCCCACGAGAGTATAGCTCCCTAATACTTGCCTAAATTGCACACATTTTTGCCTCTCACCATCCCGGTTTCATCCAACCCTTGGAACCTCTGGTGTGACCAGGGGGATGTCATGAACAGCTGTCTTCAGTTGTTGCACTTGCCTATAAGCTTTTATGTCCCCAAGCCCACAAATAAAACATCCTTAATCTTCAGCTGTAGCAAGTCCTCTCACTTGAGGATGTGGACAACTCAGAATATCAACAGCTCTATGCTTCATCTCTGGGATGATTTACAGTGACTATGTCAATATAATATGGGACATTGTCTACCAATAGACAGTTTATAAACCTTTCTACACTGTTAAATGCATTATGGTTAAAACGTCGTCTTTCGATATATGTAATACCATGGTACTAAGACATAGCTTATTACTTAGTGAGGGGCACATGGATCCTTTTAATGTTAACCTATTATCACGTTAGCATCTACATACCAAGATATATTGTTGTAGAGGTCAAGCTGCTATATGTATGCTAGGACATCCCCTACAGCTACTATACACAGGTATCCTTTACCCTGTTGTAACGGATATACATACTACTGAGTTAGCGGGATTTAGTTTACTGATGCTTATACTGTTGTTAGTGCGTTTTAGAGCTCCACATGATGACATTATCTTTATACATGATGCCTAAATCTTGAGTTTGAGCCTCAAGGGTGTAAATATAAGCTAGCTTAAATAGCCTGGTGACATTATACACGGGATCACCTCCCATTCTATAATCTACTGCTGTAACACCCCTAATCTGCTAACTAGACTCTTTACATATAGCCATATTAAAACTACTATAGCTTCACTGATAGCTCCTAAGCTGCTTTTTATATACTTGGGTATACTTTTCTGGCTCATACTTAGAGTCATTGATATAGAATGGTAAAAGTGGCATTGCTTTTGTATTTCAGTATCCAGCCTTATAAGGTCAGAGTATGTATTAAAGACAAAATAATACAGATAGAGTTTGCAATATAATGTTTGAGTTTTTGGGCTCCATGTACTAAGCAGTCAGCGAGCTACCCGCAACAAATCTCGCGTCAAAACTCGCAAACTGATATGTACAAAGTCGTCAACTATGTTCAAACTCGCATCTTTAAAATTGCGAGGGTACTTAACCGCCAAACCTCGCTACCTCTCCAATTTTCACTGTAATTAGACACATTTGACCACCAACTCGCCAAAAACGAATGTACTAAAAAATCTATTTGTCCGCTCACAACAATTTCCGCTCCCACCTCGTTATTTTTGCCTCGCCACCTTTTAGGTGGCAGGCAAGGTACAAAACAATAGGAAAGTCACTCTAGACGCCAGTGTAGACATATATAAAAGGCAGTAATATCAGCATTGTACTTACATGGTTCATTTTGGACGGAAATATGCCTGAAGGATGGCTTCTAGGTAAGCATAACTGGCGTCTAATTTGTCTCTCATTTCCATGTACATAAATTGCGCCCAATGTTTCGACTGTAATTAAAGAGTAATCTGTATATTTTAAATTTGTATTGTATAGTTGTCAATCTTTATAATTATTTTTATATTAATATTTATATTTATTATATCTTCTATTAGGAGATGGAGGGTACTCATGTACATGCGGTTTGAAAATGCGGTTTCGATATCTTGATCGTTCTAGTGGTGCTATGCAGTATGCACCTGAAAAAGTTGCAAAAATTATATTGGTTTGCTGCATACTGCACAAAATAGTCGCGGCGAGCAAGGCGTCAAATTTATCAATATTCCGCCACTGCTCGCGGCGGGCTAGACGTGTCTATTTATTGGGGGATTATTAGTACATAGCGACAGCGGACACCATTTCGCCCACGGCGAGTAACAGCGAGTTTATCCGCGTCTACAATGACGGATGAATTGACGGCTTAGTACATGGAGCCCTTTATCTTTAGAAAGACATTAGAGGTCCCTTAGAAATATATTGATATTATGTATTATACTGTGCCTTACTTATGCTTTTATATATTTTATGCCTTGCCATTCTTCAATAGTGTCACTAGGGCCTCAGCGCAATTGACATAGTTAACAGTTAGCCTTGTAAATATATTATAGTTATGCTTATGTAATATTCTTACTTAGTTTATAAGATACACTCAAGTAAGGCTTGTAGGAGAATATATCTAGGGTTTACCTTCTAGAAACTTATGGCTTAACTCTTTTATGCATTTATTCAATATTTTTAGTTTCACACTTTAACATCCCACAGTTTAGTAGGGATCATAATAATATTAATAGTACAGAGATATTTAGGCATTGACTAAAACTCAGGAAATATGGCATTGCCCTATCACTGTCAGGCTCAGTAGCTCTCTAAGTTACATATGTCAGACATGGTCTTAGCCTCTATTGCTATATTTTAACTTACTCTCCCATGTATAGTATTAGTTTATTCCTCATGTTACTCATTTTAAGTGGGGTAATCCTGTAATATGCTTATTCACTCTATGGACCTAACTAATACGCTTATTCTATGTACTATGCCTGATTTTAGCTATGGGTTACATGTTGTTAAATACATAACGTGATATTTGCTTGCAGAATGTTTATATCAGTTAAGCAGAGGCCTCCAATTGCTATGCATATGCCACATGTTATTGGTAGTAGAGATTTATTTAGTGGTGAGATGAGTAATGCTTGAAAAAGTCATTCAGAGGAGAGCATAATTCTAGAGTCTCGTCATCCAGACTTCCTGTCGGTTATAGCTAACATATGATTTGCCTGCATTCAACCTACTATTAGTTTAGTGGCTGATATGATTTTAGTTACTATATAATATTGATATCCAATCCTAACACCTACTATCATAATCCTACGGCCTACTCCCCACTTTAACCCCCTTTAATTCTAAACAACTCATCTTGCCATAGCTCTCTTTCTCATCTAAGTTAAGGAGCGTGTACAATATATATTGTCTGATTCCCAATAGATTGTTTAACTTACATGCTTATTATTAAAATATCCTTTTGTATACCCCCAATATGCCTAAGGATGGCCCATAACAAATGGATAGATAACCCAGCTTCATAGCTCATCTATTTTACTTCACTGGCAAGACTAATAGTCCCCACCAAGTTCCCTAAAATACTTTCATATATCTATGGCTCCGCCCTCCACCCTTTCCCTCATATATATAGCGGTGCTTACCCGCTGAATTTCCCCCTCCCCCCTTCTCTATATACGCATTTACATGCCTTTCGAAGCTCCTAAAGAGCTGGACATCTGGCCATCAGATATCTTTTATTTTCTATACTTTTGGCCCATGGGGCCTAAAACTATGTTCCCAACTGGTCAGTCATTCATGATATATTATTGAAAAACTGAGGTTTCATTAGCCTTTCACCAATGTATTATATAGCTGCCGAAATGTTTCGGTCAATTTTGTATGTATCTCTATATATATTAATAGGCACACCACCTGGCTCATTTTACTAATAACCTAGCTAAAATTTAAGCCAGTATGTTAAATTACACAATTAATTTGTGCTTTAGATAGCTTAAGTAAAATTTATAAATAACAAAAAATTGCAAAGTGTTAACCTGCTGGTAATTTTTTTTTTGAGGAGTACACTGACTATAACATTTAATCCTAAAGACAACATAGACCTTGATCACATAATTGGCAACGTGCACAAAAACCAGCGTCACCATTTGCATCTTAATATGGGAAGAGTACACAGCTGCATTCCTTACTTGTGGGAATTACTGAATATGGCTACCATGAGGAGGCAAAGACACCCCAGTCAAAGGCTTAAATACATCCCCCACTTCTTCATAACCCCAGTCATTCTTTGCCTTTCGTCACAGGAGGTTGGCAGAAAATTGTTAGAAGATTTCGGAGTAGTCTCTTATGGAGGGTAGTACTCTTCGAGATGGGACTGGAGTTTTAAGTAGACCTGTCAGCCTCTCAGTGAGAGCATGGATGAAAGTTAGAGTCCCGAGGTGCAGGGAGAATCTTTCTGAGAAACTATCCTGACTCATATTAACAGCTCCATAGGCAATCAGCGTTGACGAGTTTCGCTGCCTGCCTTCTTCACTCAAGTCCATGTCAGAAGCAATGCTACTATCTGTCACACTTGAAGGGCCGTGTTCCTGTTCCATGGCGTAGATTCTGGTAAGATCTTTTCATATTTTATACATGTATGATAACGCAAGAAGACAGGGTCACAGTGTGACTCCTTTTATCTGTATAAAATCAAGGGTTAATATCTCCTTAGGGGGATTATTGAACAAGGGGGAATAATCTTATATGTTTATTTGATTTTATGTTGCTTTATGTGTGAGATGTTATGGGCTCATAGGCTGTTATGGAATATACAGGTTTCACTTTCACTTTGAGAGCAATGTAGCTTCAAGCTTGGCACGCTTTCTCTCATAGCAGGGACAGCCCTGCATTGTGCACCATGTGATTCATTCCCTTTTTCCTGACAAGGTGTCTATCAGAGAGGAGCCATAAATCTCTGTACTGTCTGGGTCATAGGAGGTGGTAAGTGCCCCAGCCATTGGGGTATAAGGGTGCCATTTTTTTGAATGAAAGAAGATGTTTTATTTCTCTAGTTCTCTATGGTTATTGCACTAGTGATGGAGGATTCTGTTACTTTAGAGGGCACTCCCTCTATTCCTATTAAGTAATTCCTGTTTATATGGTGAGGAGGCCTTAGTTCCGCCCTCTCAATTATGTTCCATATGCCTTGATAATGTGATACTATTAAACATTTTTGATACCACGGAGCTGTCCACCTCTGAGGAGTTGTCGTCCAGTGAGGTGCGTACCCTACATTCTTATATCTCTACACATGCAGTTTTTTCGTAGCATTGCTGATCCCCCATCTGGAGGGAGCCTTTTTTCACCAAACGTTACTGCGCAGTTCCGACGGCAGTGTCTGCAGCCTTTAATGCTTTACATCTCCCTGCTAAGCGCAAGCGAAAGTTTACAAATTGCACTCCTTCCCAGAGTACATTGGATAATTTATTGGATTTAACTGAGGGTTATTCCGAGGATGAAGTTCTTTCTGAGACTTCAGAGTATGAACATTCTGGGTCGGAGTCTGCTGCCTCTCTAAACCTCTGGCTGCGGAGGAACCAGACTTTAGTTTAGGAATTTGCACTTCTTCTAAAGATAGTTTTTAGCAAATTCAGAGGTTCCAGAGGCCAAATTGCCTGATGAACCTTTAATTCCTAAATTGGATATAGTTTGAGGACAGAGTGGTACCTTATCCTTCCCTGGTCCTGTTAGATGGTGAACATTATTAAGAATGAATGGGACAGGATTGGATTCCTTTTCCCCCTCTTCTGCCTTTAACAAATTGTCCCTGGTCCTGGAGTCTCAATGGAGTTGTGAGGTTCCATCCCTAAATGAGATGATGTTATCTTCTCCCTTGCTTAAAGTACTACTATCCCGCTTGAGGATAGTTCTTCGTTTGAAGAGCCCATGGATAAAAGATGGAAAAGAAAGATGTATCAACATACGGGAAATTTGTTTCAACCGATGGCTGTTACTGGAGAAACTGCCTTCTGGTTTGACTCCTTATAGGATTTGATCGGGGTGGAGGATCCCCTTGAGGGTTGTTAATTCTTTTATCTGTGCTGCTATTAGACAGTTTATTCGCTTGGATGCTATGGCTTCAGCTTTTTCTGTTCACGCCCGTGGGGCTCTGGCTGAAGTCATGGTCTGCGGATATAACTTCTAAGTCCTTCCCTCCCTTTAAGGGAATGATTTTGTCTGATCCAGTCCTGGACTAAATTATCTCCATGGTCACAGGGGTCAAGGGTGCCCTTCTACCGCAAGAGTATATGAACTAATCTAAGGGACGATTCTGATAAAGCCCATGTCAGCAGTCCTCTGCTAAGCCAGAGCAAACCAAGAGCTCTTGGAAGCCGGCACAGTCCTGGAATAAATCCAAGCAGAGCAAGAAGCCTGCCGAGTCTGTCGGCATGAATGGGTGCTCCCCGGTCCTCTTCTGGATCATGTAGGGGGCAGTATGTTGCTCTTTTCAGTCGCTTGGTTCAGGGACGTGCAGGATCCATGGGTCCTGGAGGTCATAGCTCAGGGTTATAAGATAGGTTTTAAGTCTCAGCCACCCAAGGGCAGATTCCTCCTGTCTTCCTGACCAGAAAGGAGGGAAGCCTTTCTGGGGTGTGTACAGGATCTGTCCTCTAGAAGTTCTTGTCCTGATGCCTAAGAGAGTTAAAGGCTTGGGATATATTCAAACCTTTTTGTGGTCCCTAAGAAGGAGGGAACTTTTCGTCTGATTCTGGACCTAAAGTGCTTAAGCAGGTTTTTAAATGTCCCCTTGTTTAAGATGGAGGCAATAAGGTCCATTCTTACCCTCGTTTGACAGGGGTAGTTCATGGCCAAGATAGATCTGAAGGATGCTCCCTTCTCGTACCAATCCTCAAGGGCCAGTTCCAGTTCTTAAGGTTTGCATTCCTGGACCAGCACTTCCAGTTTATTAATGATCGTATCCCAATGAAGGGATAAAAAAGCGCGCTGGTATTAAAAAGGGAAAAAGTAAAAAATAATAAATATATAATATCAAACAAGGTAATATACTTTTAAATCTAGTAAAACAGGTCTACCGTGTCAGTCCTGAAAAATGTCCATATAGTGGTGGTAAGTTGAAGGGATAGAAGTATCCTCCTTTTTTTTTATATGGTGAGTCAGGCTGCTCCTCTTGATCCCAGAGAGTGTAGGACAACTGTTAAAATACAAAGAGTAGAGAGAGGGCGCCACAATAGCGTGATACCGTCTGGAAATGCAGGTACAGGTAGAAGTAAGTATTATGCTTACCAAATAGTGTAGCACTGTGCTGTGACCAGTGCGTGAAAGCAGGCTAGCACTTAACAGTTGCTAGTACACTGTGGAAACCAAGCTCCAAGGGTACTTGTCCTGGTTCAGGCTTGATGTGTGCCTCCTAGTGGCTGGACTTCAAATACTGCAAAGGTAGAATCTTTCTGTGTGTTGTTCTGTTAGTATTGAAATACCACAGATTAAACATCTGATGACAACTTCCTTTTTAAACACACAAATGTGTATACATTGTCAACAATTGTTAATGATTGCATTCACTTTTTTTTATCTGATGAAACGACCCAGTTGGGGTTGAGAAACGCGTCATAAAATTAAAGCTATTTTCTCTTGTAAGGTGTATCCAGTTCACGGATCATCCATTACTTGTGGGATATTCTCATTCCCAACAGGAAGTTACAAGAGGACACCCACAGCAGAGCTGTAATATAGCTCCTCCCCTAACTGTCATACCCAGTCATTCTCTTGCAACTCTCAACAAGCAAGGACGTTGTAGGAGAGAGTGGTTAAATATAGCTAGTTTATTTTCTTCAATCAAAAGTTTGTTATTTTTAAATAGTACCGGAGTTGTGCTATTTTATCTCAGGCAGTAAATAGAAGAAGAATCTGCCTGAGGTTTCTATGATCTTAGCAGGTTGTAACTAAGATCCATTGCTGTTCTCACATATGTCTGAGGGGATTACACAGATGAGGTAACTTCAGCGAGAGAATGGCGTGCAGTTTATTCTGCTATCAGGTATGTGCAGTTATAATTTTTTCTAGAGATGGAAAACACTAGAAAATGCTGCTGATACCGGATTAATGTAAGTTAAGCCTGAATACAGTGATTTAATAACGACTGGTATCATGCTTACTCCCAGGGGTAATACCCTTATGATATTGCAATATAAAACGTTTGCTGGCATGTTTAATCGTTTTTATATATGCTTTGGTGATAAAACTTTATTGGGGCCTAGTTTTTTCCACATGGCTGGCTTAAATTTTGACTAGAAACAATTTCCACTGTTGTAGTATAAAAGTTACAGTTGGTGCAGTTAAAATTACAAACTGTGACATCCAGCTTCCCTCAAAGGCCCTCTGAATGCTATAGGACATCTCTAAAGGGCCCAAAGGCTTTCCAAAGTCGTTTATTGGGGAAGGTAGGGCCACAGCTGGCTGTGGCAGTTGGTTGTGACTGTTAAAAAACGTCTATTTCGTTTTTTTGATCCGTTTTTTGAACTAAGGGGTTAATCATCCATTTGCAAGTGGGTGCAATGCTCTGTTAGCCTATTATACACACTGTAAAAATTTCGTTTGATTTACTGTTTTTTTTCACTGTTTTTCAAATTCTGACAAAATTTGTTTCTCTTAAAGGCACAGTACCGTTTTTTATATTTGCTTGTTAACTTGATTTAAAGTGTTTTCCAAGCTTGCTAGTCTCATTGCTATTCTGTATAAACATGTCTGACATAGAAGAAACTCCTTTTTTATTATGTTTAAAAGCCATGGTGGAACCCCCTCTTAGAATGTGTACCAAATGTACTGATTTCATTTTATGCAATAAAGATCATTTTCTGTCTTTAAAAAATTTATCAACAGAGGAATCTGACGAGGGGGAAGTTATGCCGACTAACTTTCCCCACGTGTCAGACCCTTTGACTCCCGCTTAAGGGACTCACGCTCAAATGGCGCCAAATACATCTAGGGTGCCAATAGCGTTTACTTTACAAGACATGGCGGCAGTCATGGATAATACACTGTCAGCGGTATTAGCCAGACTACCTGAACTTAGAGGTAAGCGAGATAGCTCTGGGGTGAGACAAAATGCAGAGCATACTGACGCTTTAAGAACCATGTCTGATACTGCCTCACAATATGCAGAAGCTGAGGAAAGAGAGCTTCATTCAGTGGGTGATGTTAATGACTCAGGAAAGATACCTGATTCTAATATTTCTACATTTAAATTTAAGCTTGAACACCTCCGCGTGTTGCTTAGGGAGGTTTTAGCTGCTCTGAATGACTGTGATACCATTGCAGTGCCAGAGAAATTGTGTAGACTGGATAAATACTTTGCAGTGCCGGTGTGTACTGATGTTTTTCCAAATACCTAAAAGGTTTACAGAAATTATTAATAAGGAATGGGATAGACGAGGTGTGCCGTTCTCTTCCCCTCCTATTTTTAGAAAAATGTTTCCAATAGACGCCACCACACGGGACTTATGGCAGACAGTCCCTAAGGTGGAGGGAGCAGTTTCTACTCTAGTAAAGCGTACTACTATCCCTGTCAAGGACAGTTGTGCTTTTTTTTTTTAGATCCAATAGATAAAAAATTAGAGGTTACCTTAAGAAAATATTTATTCAACAAGGTTTTATCCTACAGCCCCTTGCATGCATTGCCCCTGTCACTGCTGCTGCGGTGTACTGGTTTGAGTCTCTGGAAGAGGCTTTACAGGTAGCGACTCCATTGGATGACATACTAGGCAAACTTAGAGCACTTAAGCTAGCCAATTCTTTTATTCTGATGCCATTGTTCATTTGACTAAACTAACGGCTAAGAATTCTGGTTTTGCTATACAGGCGCACAGAGCACTATGGCTTAGATCATGGTCAGCTGACGTGACTTCAAAATCTAAGCTACTTAACATTCCCTTCAAGGGGCAGACCCTATTCGGGCCTGGTTGAAGGAGATTATTGCTGATATCACTGGAGGAAAAGGTCATGCCCTTCCTCAGGACAGGTCCAAATCTAGGGCCAAACAGTCTAATTTTCGTGCCTTTCAAAACTTCAAGGCAGGTGCGGCATCAACTTCCTCTAATAATAAACAAGAGGGAACTTTTGCTCAATCCAAGACGGTCTGGAGACCAAACCTGACCTAGAAAAAAGATAAGCAGGTAAAAAAGCCTGCTGCTGCCTCTAAGACAGCATGAAGGAACGGCCCCCTATCCGGGAGCGGATCTAGTAGGGGGCAGACTTTAACTCTTTGCCCAGGCGTGGGCAAGAGATGTTCAGGATCCCTGGGCGTTGGAAATTATATCCCAGGGATATCTTCTGGACTTCAAAGCTTCCCCCCCAAAAGGGAGATTTCACCTTTCACAATTATCTGCACACCAGATAAAAAGAGAGGCATTCTTACACTGTGTACGAGACCTCCTAGTTATGGGAGTGATCCATCCAGTTCCAAAGGAGGAACAGGGACAGGGTTTTTACTCAAATCTGTTTGTGGTTCCCAAAAAAGAGGGAACCTTCAGACCAATTTTGGATCTAAAGATCTTAAACAAATTCCTCAGAGTTCCATCATTCAAGATGGAAACTATTCGTACCATCCTACCACTGATCCAGGAGGGTCAATATATGACTACAGTGGATCTAAAGGATGCTTATCTTCACATTCCGATACACAAAGATCATCATCGGGTTCTCAGGTTTGCCTTTCAAGACAGGCATTACCAGTTGTAGCTCTTCCCTTGGGATTAGCTACAGCCCCAAGAATCTTTACAAAGGTTCTAGGGTCGCTTATGGCGGTCCTAAGGCCGCGGGGCATAGCAGTAGCCCCTTATTTAGACGACATCCTGATTCAGGCGTCAAACTTCCAAATTGCCAAGTCTCATACGGACATAGTACTGGCATTTCTGTGGTCGCATGGAAAGTGAACGAGGAAAAGAGTTCTCTATCCCCACTCACAAGAGTTTCCTTTCTAGGGACTCTGATATATTCTGTAGAAATGAAAATTCACCTGACGGAGTCCAGGTTATCAAAGCTTCTAAATTCCTGCCGGGTTCTTCATTCCATTCCGCACCCTTCGGTGGTTCAGTGTATGGAAGTAATCGGCTTAATGGTAGCGGCAATGGACATAGTGCCATTTGCACGCTTACATCTCAGACCGCTGCAACTATGCATGCTCAGTCAGTGGAACGGGGATTACACAGATTTGTCCCCTCAACTGAATCTGGACCAAGAGACCAGGGATTCTCTTCTCTGGTGGCTATCTCGGGTCCATCTGTCCAAAGGTATGACCTTTCGCAGGCCAGATTGGACAATTGTTACAACAGATGCCAGCCTTCTAGGTTGGGGTGCAGTCTGGAACTCCCTGAAGGCTCAGGGATCGTGGACTCAGGAGGAGTCTCTCCTTCCATTAAATATTCTGGAACTAAGAGCGCTCTTCAGGCTTGGCCTCAGTTAGCAACTCTGAGGTACATCAGATTTCAGTTGGACAACATCACGACTGTAGCTTACATCAACCATCAACCATCAAGGGGGAACGAGAAGTTCCCTAGAGATGTTAGAAGTTTCAAAAATAATTCGCTGGGCAGAGATTCACTCTTGCCACCTATCAGCTAT
Source organism: Bombina bombina (assembly GCF_027579735.1). Taxonomy (NCBI): domain Eukaryota; kingdom Metazoa; phylum Chordata; class Amphibia; order Anura; family Bombinatoridae; genus Bombina; species Bombina bombina. The sequence goes on along the minus strand of NC_069501.1, from coordinate 1,112,906,977 downwards.
CCATATCCCAGGTGTAGAGCACTGGGAGGCGGATTTTCTAAGTCATCAGACTTTTCATCCGGGAGAGTGGGAACTCCATCCAGAGGTATTTGCACAACTGATTCATCATTGGGGCAAACCAGAACTAGATCTCATGGTGTCTCACCAGAACGCCAAGCTTCCGTGTTATGGATCCAGGTCCAGGGATCCCAAGGCGACACTGATAGATGCTCTAGCAGCGCCCTGGTCTTTCAACCTGGCTTATGTGTTTCCACCGTTTCCTCTGCTCCCTCGACTGATTGCCAAGATCAAGCCGGAGAGAGCATCGGTGATTCTGATAGCACCTGCGTGGCCACGCAGGACCTGGTATGCAGATCTAGTGGACATGTCATCCTTTCCACCATGGTCTCTGCCTCTGGAACAGGACCTTCTACTTCAGGGTCCTTTCAACCATCCAAATCTAATTTCTCTGAGGCTGACTGCCTGGAGATTGAACTCTTGATTTTATCAAAGTGTGGCTTCTCCGAGACAGTTATTGATACCTTAAGACAGGCACGAAAGCCTGTCACCAGGAAAATTTACCATAAGGTATGGCGTAGATATCTTTATTGGTGTGAATCCAAGGGTTACTCATGGAGTAAGGTCAGGCTTGCTAGGATATTATCTTTTCTCCAAGAAAGTTTAGAAAAAGGATTGTCAGCTAGTTAAGCGTCTGGTAGATGTTCCAGACGTTCAGGCATTTTGTCAGGCTTTAGTTAGAATCAAGCCTGTGTTTAAACCTGTTGCTCCACCATGGAGTTTAAACTTGGTTCTTAAGGTTCTTCAAGGAGTTCCGTTTGAACCTCTTCATTCCATAGATATCAAGCTTTTATCTTGGAAAGTTCTTTTTTGGTAGCTATTTCCTCGGCTCGTAGAGTCTCTGAGCTATCTGCCTTACAATGTGATTCTCCTTATCTGATTTTTCATACGGATAAGGTAGTCCTGCGTACCAAACCTGGGTTCTTACCTAAGGTAGTATCTAACAAGAATATCAATCAAGAGATTGTTGTTCAATCCTTGTGTTACACAATCTGGACGTGGTCCGTGCTTTAAAGTTTTACTTACAAGCTACTAAAGATATTTGTCAAACATCTGCTTTGTTTGTTATCTACTCTGGACAGAGGAGAGGTCAAAAGGCTTCGGCAACCTCTTTTTCTTTTTGACTAAGAAGCTTAATCCGCTTAGCCTATGAGACTGCTGGACAGCAGCCTCCTGAAAGGATTACAGCTCATTCCACTAGAGCTGTGGCTTCCACTTGGGCCTTTAAAAATGAGGCTTCTTTTGATCAGATTTGCAAGGCGACGACTTGGTCTTCGCTTCATATTTCTTCTGTTAAGTGTGATCAGTCCACGGGTCATCATTACTTGTGGGATATTAACTGCTCCCCTACAGGAAGTGCAAGAGGATTCACCCAGCAGAGTTGCTATATAGCTCCTCCCCTCTACGTCACCCCCAGTCATTCTCTTGCACCCAACGACTAGATAGGATGTGTGAGAGGACTATGGTGACATATTTAGTTTTTATATCTTCAATCAAAAGTTTGTTATTTTATAATAGCACCGGAGTGTGTTATTCCTTCTCTGGTAGAATTTGAAGAAGAATCTACCTGAGTTTTTCTATGATTTTAGCCGGAGTAGTTAAGATCATATTGCTGTTTCTCGGCCATCTGAGGAGAGGTAAACTTCAGATCAGGGGACAGCAGGCAGATTAATCTGTAAAGAGGTATGTAGCAGTTTATTATTTTCTGACATGGAATTGATGAGAAAATCCTGCCATACCGTTATAATGTAAACTCAGCCTTGAATGCAGTAGATGTAGCTGATGTCAGGCTGTCATGTATGTATATTTTACACTTCAGTTTTCTGGGAAATGGTACTTCTCTGGCTTTTAAACTGTATACATAGACTTAACCTATTTTGCAGGGACTTGCAATAGGTTTTAAATGACAATTAATTATTGAGGTAAAACGTTTTTTTGCTGGCATGTAAAAACGTTTTTTTCTCTGAGGTACTGGGTGAAAAAATGTTTTGGGCACTATTTTTCCACTTGGCAATAGTTTTGATTTAAATTAGAGCAGTTCACTGATCCCTCTCACTGTTATGTGTGTGGGGGAGGGGCGATTTTTGGCGCTTTTTCTAAGCATCAGAAAAACTCAGTCAGAGGTTCATTTTCTTCCTGCATGATCCGGTTCATCTCTACAGAGTTCAGGGATCTCCAAAGCCTTTTTTGAGGGAAGTAATCATTACAGCAGAGCTGTGCTGATTGTATTGACTGTGATATAAAAAACGTTTATTTGTGTATTTTTTTCTGCTGCCTGGGTTAGTTATCATTTGCTGAGGGGAACAATCCTTTGCTAAAACTGTATATTCTGACCAAGATTGATGCTATAACTTAATTATTTTATCTGTTATAATATTTTTCTGTGCTTCTTAAAGGCACAGTTCATTTTCATATTATTTGTAAATTACTTTGAAAAGTATTTCCAAGTTGCTGTTTATTTGCTAGTGTGTTAAACATGTCTGATTCAGAGGAATATCTCTGTGCTATATGTGTTAATGCCAAAGTGGAGCCCAATAGAAATTTATGTACTAAATGTATTGATGCTATTTTAAAAAACAGTCAATCTGTACAAATTGAACATATTTCACCAAACAACGAGGGGAGAGTTATGCCGACTAACTCGCCTCACGTGTCAGTACCTGCATCTCCCGCTCAGGAGGTGCGTGATATTGTAGCGCCGTGTGCATCTGGGCGGCCATTACAAATCACATTACAAGATATGGCTACTGTTATGACTGAAGTTTTGGCTAAACTACCAGAACTAAGAGGTAAACGTGATCACTCTGGGATGAGAACAGAGTGCGCTGATAATGCAAGGGCCATGTCTGATACTGCGTCACAGTTTGCAGAACGTGAAGACGGAGAGCTTCATTCTGTGGGTGACGGTTCTGATCCAAATAAACTGGACTCAGACATTTCAAATTTTAAATTTAAGCTTGAGAACCTCCGTGTGTTACTAGGGGAGGTATTAGCGGCTCTGAATGATTGTAACACAGTTGCAATCCCAGAAAAAATGTGTAGGTTGGATAAATATTTTGCGGTACCGACGAGTACTGACGTTTTTCCTATACCTAAGAGACTTACTGACATTGTTACTAAGGAGTGGGATAGACCCGGTGTGCCTTTCTCACCCCCTCCTATATTCAGAAAAATGTTTCCAATAGACGCCGCCACACGGGACTTATGGCAAATGGTCCCTAAGGTGGAGGGAGCAGTTTCTACTTTAGCTAAGCGTACCACTATCCCAGTGGAGGATAGCTGTGCTTTTTCAGATCCAATGGATAAAAAATTAGAGGGTTACCTTAAGAAAATGTTTGTTCAACAAGGGTTTATATTGCAACCTCTTGCATGTATTGCGCCTGTCACGGCTGCAGCAGCATTTTGGTTTGAGTCCCTGGAAGAGACACTTCAATCATCCACACTAGATGACATCACACACAAACTTAAATTCCTTAACTTAGCTAATTCATTTATTTCAGATGCCGTAGTACATTTAACTAAACTTGCGGCTAAAAATTCAGGATTCGCCATTCAGGCACGCAGAGCTCTGTGGCTGAAATCCTGGTCAGCTGATGTTACGTCTAAATCTAAATTGCTTAATATTCCTTTCAAAGGGCAGACCTTATTCGGGCCCGGCTTGAAAGAGATTATTGATGACATTACAGGAGGTAAAGGTCATGCCCTGCCTCAGGACAAGGCCAAAGCCAAGGCTAGACAGTCCAATTTTCGTTCCTTTCGTAATTTCAAAGCAGGAGCAGCATCAACTTCCTCTGCACCAAAACAGGAAGGAGCTGTTGCTCGCTACAGACAAGGCTGGAAACCTAACCAGTCCTGGAACAGGGGCAAACAGGCCAGAAAACCTGCTGCTGCCCCTAAGACAGCATGAATTGAGGGCCCCCGATCCGGGACCGGATCTAGTGGGGGGCAGACTTTCCCTCTTCGCCCAGGCTTGGGCAAGAGATGTTCAGGATCCCTGGGCGTTAGAGATCATATCTCAGGGATACCTTCTGGACTTCAAATCCTCTCCCCCAAGAGGGAGATTTCATCTGTCAAGGTTGTCAACAAACCTAACAAAGAAGGAAGCGTTTCTACGCTGCGTACAAGATCTTTTATTAATGGGAGTGATCCATCCAGTTCCGCGGTTGGAACAAGGACAAGGGTTTTACTCAAATCTGTTTGTAGTTCCCAAAAAAGAGGGAACCTTCAGGCCAATCTTGGATTTAAAGATCCTAAACAAATTCCTAAGAGTTCCATCGTTCAAGATGGAAACTATTCGAACAATTTTGCCCATGATCCAAGAGGGTCAGTACATGACCACAGTGGATTTAAAGGATGCTTACCTTCACATACCGATTCACAAAAGTCATTACCGGTATCTAAGGTTTGCCTTTTTAGACAGGCATTACCAGTTTGTAGCTCTTCCATTCGGACTGGCTACGGCTCCAAGAATCTTCACAAAGGTTCTGGGCACTCTTCGTGCGGTACTAAGACCGCGAGGAATTTCAGTAGCTCCGTACTTAGACGACATACTGATACAAGCTTCAAGCTTTCAAACTGCCAAATCTCATACAGAGATAGTACTGGCATTTCTAAGGTCGCATGGATGGAAAGTGAACGAAGAGAAAAGTTCTCTCTTTCCACTCACAAGAGTTCCCTTCCTGGGGACTCTGATAGATTCTGTAGAAATGAAGATTTACCTGACAGAGGACAGGTTAACAAAACTTCAAAATGCATGCCGTGTCCTTCATTCCATTCAAGAGACCAGAAATTCTCTTCTATGGTGGCTTTATCGGCCACATCTGTCCAGGGGAATGCCATTCAGCAGGCCAGACTGGTCAATTGTAACAACAGACGCCAGCCTACTAGGTTGGGGCGCTGTCTGGAATTCTCTGAAGGCTCAGGGACTATGGAATCAGGAGGAGAGTCTTCTTCCAATAAACATTCTGGAATTGAGAGCAGTCCTCAATGCTCTTCTGGCTTGGCCCCAGTTAGCAACTCGGGGGTTCATCAGGTTCCAGTCGGACAACATCACGACTGTAGCTTATATCAACCATCAGGGAGGGACAAGAAGCTCCCTAGCAATGATGGAAGTATCGAAGATAATTCGCTGGGCAGAGTCTCACTCTTGCCACCTGTCTGCAATCCACATCCCGGGAGTGGAGAACTGGGAGGCGGATTTCTTAAGTCGTCAGACTTTTCATCCGGGGGAGTGGGAACTTCATCCAGAGGTCTTTGCCCAAATACTTCGATGTTGGGGCAAACCAGAGATAGATCTCATGGCGTCTCGACAGAACGCCAAGCTTCCGCGCTACGGGTCCAGATCCAGGGATCCGGGAGCGGTCCTGATAGATGCCTTGACAGCACCATGGACCTTCAGGATGGCTTATGTGTTTCCACCTTTCCCGATGCTTCCTCGATTGATTGCCAGAATCAAACAGGAGAAAGAATCAGTGATTCTAATAGCGCCTGCATGGCCACGCAGGACTTGGTATACAGATCTGGTGGACATGTCATTCTGTCCACCTTGGTCGTTACCTCTGAAACAGGACCTTCTGATTCAGGGTCCTTTCAAACATCAAAATCTAACTTCTCTGAAGCTGACTGCTTGGAAATTGAACGCTTGATCTTATCAAAGCGTGGTTTTTCTGAGTCAGTTATTGATACCTTAATACAGGCTAGGAAGCCTGTTACCAGAAAGATTTACCATAAAATATGGCGTAAATACCTATATTGGTGCGAATCCAAAGGTTACTCTTGGAGTAAGGTTAGGATTCCTAGGATATTGTCTTTTCTACAAGAAGGTTTAGAAAAGGGGTTATCCGCTAGTTCCTTAAAGGGACAGATCTCAGCTCTGTCCATTCTGTTACACAAGCGTCTGTCAGAAGTTCCAGACGTTCAGGCTTTTTGTCAGGCTTTGGCCAGGATTAAACCTGTGTTTAAAGCTGTGGCTCCACCATGGAGTTTAAACCTTGTTCTTAACGTTTTACAGGGTGTTCCGTTTGAACCCCTTCATTCCATTGATATAAAGTTGTTATCTTGGAAAGTTCTATTTTTAATGGCTATTTCCTCGGCTCGAAGAGTCTCTGAGTTATCAGCCTTACATTGTGATTCTCCTTATTTGATTTTTCACTCGGATAAGGTAGTTCTGCGTACTAAGCCTGGGTTCTTACCTAAGGTAGTCACTAACAGGAATATCAATCAGGAGATTGTTGTTCCATCCTTGTGCCCAAATCCTTCTTCGAGGAAGGAACGTCTTTTGCACAATCTGGATGTAGTTCGTGCCCTTAAATTTTATTTACAGGCAACTAAAGATTTTCGACAAACGTCTTCCCTGTTTGTCGTTTACTCTGGTCAGAGGAGAGGTCAAAAAGCTTCTGCTACCTCTCTCTCTTTTTGGCTTCGTAGCATAATTCGTTTAGCTTATGAGACTGCTGGACAGCAGCCTCCTGAAAGAATTACAGCTCATTCCACTAGAGCTGTGGCTTCCACTTGGGCCTTTAAGAATGAGGCCTCTGTTGAACAGATTTGCAAGGCTGCAACTTGGTCTTCGCTTCATACTTTTTCCAAATTTTACAAATTTGACACTTTTGCTTCCTCGGAGGCTATTTTTGGGAGAAAGGTTCTTCAGGCAGTGGTTCCTTCTGTATAAAGAGCCTGCCTATCCCTCCCGTCATCCGTGTACTTTTGCTTTGGTATTGGTATCCCACAAGTAATGATGACCCGTGGACTGATCACACTTAACAGAAGAAAACATAATTTATGCTTACCTGATAAATTCCTTTCTTCTGTAGTGTGATCAGTCCACGGCCCGCCCTGTTTTTTAAGGCAGGTAAATATTTTTTAAATTATACTCCAGTCACCACTACACCCTTGGCTTCTCCTTTCTCGTTGGTCCTTGGTCGAATGACTGGAGGTGACGTAGAGGGGAGGAGCTATATAGCAACTCTGCTGGGTGAATCCTCTTGCACTTCCTGTAGGGGAGCAGTTAATATCCCACAAGTAATGATGACCCGTGGACTGATCACACTACAGAAGAAAGGAATTTATCAGGTAAGCATAAATTATGTTTTTTTCAAAATTTTACAAATTTGATACTTTTGCTTCTTCGGAGGCTATATTTCGGAGAAAGGTTTTACGGGCAGTGGTTCCTTCCATTTAAGCCTGCCTTGTCCCTCCTTTCATCCGTGTACTTTAGTTTTGGTATTGGTATCCCACAAGTAATGGATGATCCGTGGACTGGATACACCTTTCAAGAGAAAACACAATTTATGCTTACCTGATAAATTTGTTTCTCTTCTGGTGTATCCAGTCCACGGCCCGCCCTGTCATTTTAAGGCAGATCATTTTTAAATTTAAACTACAGTAACCACTGCACCCTATGGTTCCTCCTTTCTCGGCTTGTTTTCGGTCGAATAACTGGCTATGACAGTTAGGGGAGGAGCTATATAGCAGCTCTGCTGTGGGTGTCCTCTTGCAACTTCCTGTTGGGAATGAGAATATCCCACAAGTAATGGATGATCCGTGGACTGGTAAGGTAAGCATAAATTGTGTTATATATGAAGTTATCTTTGTTGTGGTATTTCAATACTAACAGAAAAACACACAGAAAGATTCTACCTTTGCAGTATTTGAAGTCCAGCCACTAGGAGGCACACATCAAGCCTGAACCAGGACAAGTACCCTTGGAGCTTGGTTTCCACAGTGTACTAGCAACTGTTAAGTGCTAGCCTGCTTTCAGGCACTGGTCACAGCACAGTGCTACACTATTTGGTAAGCATAATACTTACTTCTACCTGTACCTGCATTTCCAGACGTATCACGCTATTGTGGCGCCCTCTCTCTACTCTTTGTACTTCCAGTTTATTGCCCTTCTGTTTGGTCTAGCTAAAGAATTTTTTTCAAAGAGTGGATCATTCGGAATATCTCCTATCTTCTTTGTTCCCATGGATGGCAGATAATCTAGAGAGAGTTCTCTTGTATCAAGTACCAGGGTAGAATTATCAGGTACTTTAATAGTCTCCATAGACATAAGAATATTTCTAACAGACCAGAGACGTTGCAAGCTAGCTTCAACATGTTTTGCCCTCCAGATCTCCTTAAGGCCACCTGTGGCTCTGTGTATGGAGATGATTAGTATCATGGTGTCCAACTTGGACATCATTTCATTTGCCAGGTTTCATACTGAACTAGTGGAACGGCGATCATTTGGATCTGTCTCAACAGATTTCTCTGGAAAACCAATCGGGAGAATCGCTCTCTTGGTGGTTTTGTCCGGATCACTTGTCTTGAGGAACGTCTGTCTCAAGACCATCCTGGGTGATTGTGACTATGGTTGCGAGTCTGTCAGGATGGGGAGCTGTTTGGGGTGCCAAAAAGGCACAGGGCCTTTGGTTTCAGGAGGTAAAGATCCCTCCTGATCTCATTTTGGATCTTCGGGCAATATACAATGCTCTGAAGGCTTGGCCTCTGCTGGGTTCGTCCCAGTTAATCAGATTCCAATCAAACAATATATCCTCGGTGGCTTACATCAACCATCAGGGGGGAACGAGAAGTTCCCTAGTTTTGAGGGAAGTATCTCGGATTCTGGTGTGGGGGAGACCAGCATTTGTTTGCTGTCAGCGATCCACATTCCAGGTGTGGACAACTGGGAAGCGGATTTCCTCAGCAGACAATCCTTTTATCCGGGAGAATGGTCTCTCCATCCCGAGTGTTTGCAGAGATTTGCAAGAGGAAGATCTTAAAACGTTTCAATACAAAGCTACCCAGATAGAAGTCAAGGTACAGGGATCCTCAGGCGGAGCTAACAGATGCATTAGCAGTGCCTTGGAGGTTCAATCCAATTTACCCTTTCTGACCGTTACCACTACTTCCTAGTGTAGTGGCAAGTCAAGCAGGCGTCAGTGATACTGACTGCTCTGTCTTGGCCGCAAAGGTTATGGTTTGCGGATCTAGTGGGGATGTCATCATCTCCTCTGTGAAAGTTACCTTGTCGCAGGGATTTGCTGACCAAGGTCTCTTTGTTCATCAATGTCTAGATTCTCTAAAGGCTGACTGCGTGGAGATTAAACACTTAGTCCTAGCCAAGAGAGGGTTTTCTGAGAGAATTATTTTTACTCTCATTCAAGCTCATAAGCTGGTTGCTCGTCACATCTATCTTAAGGTGTGGAGGACCTACATATTCTGTTCTCCAGGATGAACTGGAGAAGGGCTTTCTGCAAGTCCCCTGATGGGACTGTTTTTCGGCCCTGTCTGTTACTGCACAAGAGGTTCGCAGAGCTTCCAGATGTGCAGCTATTTGTTAAGGCTCTGCTGGGATCAGACCTCTGTTTAGATCTAAGGCTCCTCCTTGGAGTCTAAATCTTGTTCTTAAGGTTTTGCAACGGGCTCCGTTGCAGCCTATGCATGAAGGAGTCATTAAATTGTTGTCTTGGAAAGTTCTTTTTCTACTGGCTATTGCTTCTGCACGCAGAGTATCTGTGATTGCTGCCTTGCAATGTGTCCCTCCTTATCTGGCTTTTCATGCCGATAAGGCTGTTCTACGAACCAAGTTAGGTTTTCTTCCTAAAGTTGTGTCGATTCGTAACATCAATCTAGAGATTGTGGTTCCTTTCTGATGTCCTAATCCTCCTTCGTTGAAGGAACGTTTACAATGTATTTCTGGATGTGGTTTGTGCCTTGAAGTTCTATCTTCGGGCCACAAAGGAATTTAGACAAACCTCTTTCTCTGTTTGTTCTCTTTTCTGGAAAGCGTAGGGGTCAGAGGGCCTCTTCGACTTCCTTATCTTTTTGTCTGAAGAGTGTCATTCGTTTAGCATAGAATCGGCGGGACATAAGCCTCCTCTGAGGATTATGGCTCATTCTACGAGAGCAGTGGTTTCCTCTTGAGCCTTCAAAAATGAGGCCTCTATGTATCAGTTTTGTAAGGCGGCTCCTGGTTCTCCTTACATACTTTTTCCAATGTTTTTGCTTCTGCTGAACCCTTCAGATCTGCCTCTCTTTTTTTTCCCTCCCGTTAGCATTCCGTGTACTCTAGAGCTTGGGTATATGTTTCCCTCAAGTAAGGAATGCAGCTGTGGACTCTTTCCATATTAAGATGGAAAACATAAATTATGCTTACCTGATAATTTAATTTCCATCTGTATGAGAAGAGCCACAGATCCCGCCCGTGTTCTCCGATGAGCGGCCGTAAATTTGAAATTTTTTCTTCTGGCACCTTTTTCACCCTGATATTTCTCCTACTGTTCCTTGTTCCCTTGGCAGAATGACTGGGGTTATGAGGAAGTGGGGGAGGTATTTGCATCCTCCTGGTGGCCAGGTTCAGTAATTCCCACAAGTAAGGAATGCCGCTTTGGACTCTTCCTATACAGATGGAAACGAAATTATCAGGTAAGCATCATTTATGTTTTTTTTCTCAAATAGTGCGATCACAAACCCGGCACAGCAGACAAGTTACGCGCTTAGATTTTTCACGGCATGCACATTTTTTACTCCCATATACTAACATAGAACTGGCATCTGTAGTTGGTATTACAAAGGCAGCGCATGGACTTAAACGCTCGCAAAATGGATATATTTTACTCCATTTTCAGCTCGCCACACTTAGGTAGGTGCAGCAACCCTTGCGCACAGTAAAAAAGCAGCGTAATTCTCTGGAAGGCTTAACCCCTTAATGACAAGTGACGTACCAGGTACGTCCTGCAAAAACTTGCAGTTAGTGACAATGGACGTACCTGGTACGTCACTTGTCTAAGAGAGTGCTGGAAGCGATCGCAATCGCTTCCAGCAGCTCTCAGGGTATTGCAGTGATGCCTCCATATGGAGGCATCCTGCAATACCATTTAGAAGACTCCGATGCAGAGAGAGCCACTCTGTGGCCCTCTCTGCACCGGTAGCGATGGTGCCGGTTCGTTGGTGGGTGGGAGCACATCAGGGAGGCGGGTGGGCGGCCCATCGCTACCCGGCATCCGGTTCCTGTAAGTGCTATGTGCACGCCGGGTGCCGGGAGCGTGCGGGGGGGGGGCGCGCGGGGGCGCGCGTGCGCGCCCGATTACATGCCCACTGCCACCAATGAGAAAGGAAGGGGGGATAAAAGTAAAATATAAATAAATATATAAGGATCTGGGAGGGGGAGGGGGTTGGGGTATTGTGGGGGGCTGCTACACTACAGAAAAATGTAAACTGGCAATAAATTGCAAAAAAAAACACTTGTTTTGGGGGCAAATTGGGTACTGGCAGACAGCTGCCAGTACCCAAGATGGCGGCAATTAGGTAGGGGAGAGGGTTAGAGAGCTGGGGGGGGGGGATCATGGAGGTTGGGGCTAAGGCAGGAGTCCATCACAGCTAAAACATTTTAATTTTTTTTATTAAAAAAAAGAAAAACTCCTTTTATTTAGTACTGGCAGACTTTCTGCCAGTACTTAAGATGGCGGGGACAATTGTGGGGTGGGGGAGGGAAGAGAACTGTTTGGGAGGGATCAGGGGGTGGGATGTGTCAGGTGGGAGGCTGATCTCTACCCTAAAGCTAAAATTAACCCTGCAAGCTCCCTACAACCTACCTAATTAACCCCTTCACTGCTGGGCATAATTTACGTGTGGTGCGCAGCAGCATTTAGTGGCCTTCTAATTACCAAAAAGCAATGCCAAAGCCATATAAGTCTGCTATTTCTGAACAAAGGGGATCCCAAAGAAGCATTTACAACCATTTGTGCCTTAATTGCACAAGCTGTTTGTAAATAATTTCAGTGGGAAACCTAAAGTTTGTGACAAAATTTGTGAAAAAGTGAACTTATTTTTTTATTTGATGACATTTGGCGGTGAAATGGTGGCATGAAATATACCAAAATGGGCCTAGATCAATACTTTGGGTTGTCTTCTAAAAAAAAATATATACATGTCAAGGGATATTCAGGTATTCCTGACAGATATCAGGGTTCCAATGTAACTAGCGCTAATTTTGAAAAAAAGTTGTTTGGAAATAGCAAAGTGCTACTTGTATTTATGGCCCTATAACTTGCAAAAAAAGTAAAGAACATGTAAACATTGGGTATTTCTAAACTCAGGACAAAATTTAGAAACTATTTAGCATGGGTGTTTTTTGGTGATTGTAGATGTGTAACAGATTTTGGGGGTCAAAGTTAGAAAAAGTGTGTTTTTTTCAATTTTTTCCTCATATTTTATATTTTTTTTATAGTAAATTATAAGATATGATGAAAATAATGGTATCTTTAGAAAGTCCATTTAATGGCGAGAAAAACGGTATATAATATGTGTGGGTACAGTAAATGAGTAAGAGGAAAATTACAGCTAAACACAAACACCGCAGAAATGTAAAAATAGCCATTGTCATTAAGGGTAAGAAAATTGAAAAATGGTCCGGTCATTAAGGGGTTAAAGGGACACTGAACCCACATTTTTTTCTTTCATGATTCAGAGAGAGCATGAAATTTTAAGCAACTTTCTAATTTACTCCTATTATCAAATTTACTTTATTCTCTTGTTATCTTTATTTGAAATGCAAGAATGTAAGTTTAGATGCCGGCCCATTTTTGTGAACAACCTGGGTTGTCCTTGCTGATTGGTGGATAAATTCATCCACCAATAAAAAAGTGCTGTCCAGAGTCTGAACCAAAAAATAGCTTAGATGCCATATTTTTCAAATAAAGATAGCAAGAGAACAAAGAAAAATTGATAATAGGAGTAAATTAGAAAGTTGCTTAAAATTGCATGCTCTATCTGAACCACAAAATAAGAAATTTGGGTTCAGTGTTCCTTTAAAGTTGTTTATGCAGAGATGTAACCTGTTACTGAATGAGCATGATGTGTATCCAGTTGCAATATCACAGCTTTAAAAGGACACTGAACCCAATTTTTTTCTTTCGTGATTCCGATAGAGCATGCAATTTTAAGCAACTTTCTAATTTACTCCTATTATCAAATTTTCTTCATTCTCTTTGTATCTTTATTTGAAATGCAATAATGTAAGTTTAGATGCCGGGCCATTTTTGGTGAACACACTGTGTTGTTCTTGCTGATTGGTGGATAAAATCACCCACCAATAAACAAGTGCTTTCCATGGTCTGAACCAAAAAAATAGCTTAGATGCCTTCTTTTTAAAATAAAGAAAGCTAGAGAATGAAGAAAAATTGATAATAGGAGTAAATTAGAAAGTTGCTTAAAATTGCATACTCTATCTGAATCACAAAAGAAAAAATTTGGGTTCAGTGTCCCTTTAAGAAACACCTAAAGCATGCGCACTCACATACAGTTCAGCCGCACATATCAAGCATTTAACCCTTGCATCGCCACTCAATAAATCAAACCAGTATCCGCTCTCAGCAAGTGTGTCAAACTAATCATAAACAGGGGGCGGATCCTGATCTCACTGCAGTAAGACATGTCTACATGAAGCTCCTGATACCTGATAGATTTTTTGTGGTTTTATATCAGAAAATCTACACTATTTTGCACCTGTGTGCTCATCTGTTCAATTGAGATCCGACAGATGTTAAGAGTGGATATCCTGGCCACATATTTACCTATGCTCTCTGAGACAGCTGTGTGACACATGTCCCCTCAGGCCTAGAAGCAATTTTGCAATTGCTACGCTTGTGTTGCGTGAGGATCTCAACAATAAAGGCCTTTACGGGAAGTGAAGCATAGGTCTGGGGCTGCCACACAAATACCACCCCCCCCCCCAAACTCTGGGGTTAAGATATCCTGTAATAGGATACAAATCTACATTTAAAATACTTAAATACAAGATGAATACTTATAAGATGGGACCCACTGAGGTTGATATGTTGGCAGAGATCATGGACATCCTGTTTGTGCATATGTCTAGACTGGAGCGACATTTACTTACAGCGTGGGGTAATGCTGATGAGCATGATCAGCAGACTAAGGTAATCATGGAGGTCGGTGGCAGCGACAACACTGGGGAAGCAGTTTGTATGGGAAACATGTGTGCCCCTTTAGTAGCATCGGATGTAGCAGCCATTCTAAGGAGACAAGGATCGAGGAGCTCTGCTGTAAACAACCTCGAAGGGTGAACTTAAACAGACCCGGCAGGTGACATAACAGAGCTTTTCACTGCCCGGGCCAGTTTGGCCTGATCCAAGAAAGAAAACAGTGTTCCATGTCCATACCTCCATTTTTATGTATGTATATTGTATGTATATTTGTATCACTCCATGAACGTTTTTTATTGAAGTTTTTTATTGAAGTCTTTTTCACAGTTATATTTTTCACAGCTCACATCACTATTTGTTCATCTATTTATTACAATTCACCATCTGCATTATATCACCACAGACACTTAGGACATGACTTTTTCGGACTGTTGATTTGGATTTTCATTTGAATCTTTATTGGTGTATTCACACTAGGAACCTCTGGTATCCTTACTATATAGGACAGCGACTTCCTGATTAGACCATACATACTGGTTTAGATGTGTTTTTATATGTAATTTTATACCTTTTGTTATACACTGTGTCACCTCAGCCTACTGTGGCGCTCGCCTCTTTACTTTATATACTATTTATCACTAGGTTCACTAGGGAACCTTCTGAGGGGAGCTAGAGGCTAACTGATATTAGCGCAGGGTCCACTCACTGTATTTGTTTCCAAAGAAAACAGTGACTATGGCCAAGCTGGATTTTGAATTAGCGACCGACACAGAAAACAAGCTCAAGCTAGACGCTTTTGATTCCATGGATGAGTATGGCAGAGGAAGTCCAGATAACAAGGATGCGGAAGCCTGTGCCGTAGTGGCTCCTGCATCTTATGATACGCATTGGGCTGAGGGCCTCAGGGCTAACCTGTGCTATCAGTTTGTTGCTGCCTACGGAGAGAACATTTACCAGATCCATGACTCGAGGCAGATACTCAACTTACGAACCAGAAGTCGGGGATTGGCTAAGTTTCAGCAGCTTTGTTTCTTTCTTTTTAAATGGGACTCGAAGTCTGCGCATTCCCAAATATTTTGTTTTGATTATTATTTTCTGTTACCCAGCTTGGCGTTAACATTAACTGATGACTTGGAAAACGATTGGATAACCAATTTGCAGACTGTATTTGGAGCAGACTGTTAAACATATTTTTATCCCCCATGCATGAGCTGGACAACCCTGTTGCTTTATAGTTATACACTGCACTAACAATGTTTGCTTTTATGGTTATTTGAATTTTTTATACTGTATGTCTAGTATTGTATGCTCTTTCTTTACCTAATCAACTGCAGGCAATACCGTGAGATACTGGTGTATTATCATGTGGAGAACCTACAGTACATGAATCCCTTACGTAGCTTAATTAATTTTAGGGGTCTAGATGTCCAGTATTTCCAACAAGAGCCAGTGTAATATATAGAAAACCTATGTCTTAACCACTGTCAAAAACGTTCTGGTTTAGTATTCTATATCTGAGTATATTCTGGAACAATTGGTTTCTTATGGTGTTCATTTTGTCCCTTTTAATGATGAAGTACAGTTCTTATGCTCCAGTGGTTTTCTATTCCTTGCATAGAGTTATATAACTTGGGCTCATACTAGACCACACAGCTATGCCTCCTGGACTAGATAAAATTTAGAACCATATATTATACTGCTATGCTATGAGGACACCTGGATAGTTTCTGTACACATACACCTTTACACTAGTAGGGTATAATAACACTTCTTTAGTCTACGGGTACCATACCCTATATATAGTATTAAGGCGGTATTGTTATTACATATATTGTGTCATCTATACAACTTTAATACAAAGACTTAGCAGCTTCAACTATTTTGTAGATTTAGTAGTCAATAAGGACGAGGTATCACATAAGTTAAGAAAGGTAGGGAGCTGGCTCCACTTTCTTTAAGTTATTACATTCTATTAGTTTCTCATATAATTCTTACTCTAATTCTATTTGTTATCTAGACTATAGTCAAGTGCCACCAGCGGCCAAGGTGGTGCAACTACTCTGGGTTAAGAAAGCTGCTGTATACTCAAACTCAATACTACTGACACTTAGAACACTCAAACTCAATACTACTTAGAACATTAATATTTTTGGGATTGGTATTTAACATATATGTCTTAGATTTGTCAACCAATAGGGCTAGAGGCTATACCAGAATAGCTAAACCATTACTCTGCTGATAACCCCTCTTCAAAGGTTTATAGTCCTTTATATACCTAAGAGCTATGTAATTATATCCCTTACTTTGATGTGACGCATGTGGGATTAATATTGTTATTACTGTTGAAATTCACTCTGCTGTTTAGAGTTGCAATACTGTATTAGACCCTCCCTAAGGTATAAGCAAGACACTTAGAGCCCCTTGATGACTCTGACTACTGTTACATTTTTGTTAAATTGGGTCCCTTCTTTCTTTATTCTTAAATTATATGTTATTTTATAGTATTCATGCACTTACGGTTTTAGGTTCTTTGAAATGTTGCAACTACAATATGAGATGTGAAATCAGGAATTATTTCATTTTCTTCCCTTCTGATCCTATCCTAGTTCATATGGATCCACTAGTGACTCATTGCAATTTCTGAGGGTTCCGAAAAACTAAAAACAATGAGGGTTCAGTTTAATTTGTTCAGTACACTCATCATGATTATGCTTACTGTATTCTTTGAAAAATCTTTAAATACATGTGACTGTAACATGTTAAATTATTCTTTAGCAATGCCAGATTGTAAGCTAGTGAATGTTTTTTAAATATTTTTGTAACATATTTATTTACGTTTGTATATCCAATAACCTCAATAAAAAAAAATAAATAAAAAAAACAACTAATCACAAACAGCACAACCTTACATCTACAGCCTTAAATCACCCGGCAGACAATGCACACCCTGATTACCCACCATGTTTCCCTTGCTGTTTCTGAGATGTGAGAGGGATCATTTGGAAAGGCACCGTTTTCATTTTTATGTGTGAAGTCGACACAAACATTCCTACTCTTTGATCTCCAATTACGCATACAATATACTGTAAAGTACTGGCGATGCCAGAAATATGTAGTTGTGTATATTTCTGAACCTCGCCAGTTTGGCTTAATTTCGCTAGTATATCATAGGCTGATGTTTATGTGATTCACCCTATGTTCGAGATGAACTTACGGGCGACATAGGTTTCAGCAGTTGCGCTGAAAATTATGCAACATATTGCTCCCATAGCATTTTAACTATGTAGATTACTATAACTCATTTAAAATGAGAAGTATTTACCACCACTTACCATTATTAAATTTAGTGTCTTGCATTCAGTTTCATTAAGAAAAATATTCTCACAATGTCTTTTTTTGAAGGACTATATAAGCAAAACTAAATTAGCTCTGTGTGGTCTCAGCTAATAAGGATCTTAGCAAAAAGGTAAAGATATTGCTATTCGATGTTTAATCAGAACTAATAAGAACTCAAGGTAATTTATTAACAAATTAGTTTTGAAAACTGCTTAGATAATTAGTGGGGGGTTGGGGTTTAAATGCTTTTTGAAAATTCTGATGCTGTCTGGTCTGTAAGCATTTTTTTCTCTCTTCCTATGCGTTTCTTTACAAAGTTCTGAGAACAACCTCTGACATCCTCTGGCTTTTCACTGCTTTGTGCCCCATGTGTATAATGAGAAGAGACCAAAGTTCCCGCCATAACATATTTACTGCTGTGTATTTGTGGCTTGTGATATCACTTTTCACATAGACAGTGGTGTCACAACCATTTGGTGCCTTTGTGGTGTTGTAATTCACAACCAATGTTCCCTCTAATTTTTACCTGTGCAGTTTTCAGGCAAGTGACTAAAATTGGTTTGCACTTTATTCTGGAGTGTAGAGAAACCTTAAAATGTTGTTAAGGTAATAACACACACCGAAACATGCACACACAAACGTACAAAATCTCTCTCATAAACATTCTCTTTCACACACAAACACCTCCCACTCACACACACGCAAACACCTCACACACACCTCTCTCTCACACATACCCCCCTCTCTCTCTCACACACACACACGTCTCTCTCAGACCTCACATACACTCCTCTCTCTCTCTCTCTCTCTCTCTCTCTCTCTCTCTCTCTCTCTCTCACACACACCTCATATACCTTTCTCCCCCCCCCCTCTCTCTCTCCCTCTCTCACACACATAAACACCGCCCCCCCACACACACGCAAACCTCTCACACACATCTCTCTTTCTCACACAACCATTTCTCTCCTCTCTCACACACGCCTCTTTCTCTCTCACACATACACCCACACCTCTCATAAACACCCCCCCTCTCTCTCACTCACTCACTCACACACACACACCTCATATACCTTTTAATCTCTATCTCTCTTTCTCACACCTCTCTCTCACTCACTCTCTCTCTCTCTCTCTCTCTCACACACACACACACCTCCTCCCATACACTTACCCTCATACCTCTCTCTCACACACCTCTTTCATTCACGCACACAAACACATTTCTCTCTCTCACACACCCCTTTGTATGCACACACTCCCGCACATACACACCTCTCTTTTCACACACCCTCATACACACTCCTCACCCCCCCCCCCCATAAATACACCTCACACACACCCTCATATACACACCTCACACTGAAAACTTGGCACCAAATTTAGTAAAAAACCTCTCTGACTTATCCTTGAAGAGCTGGGAAAATATGTCCCTTTACTGGAAATTGGCAATTCCTTTGGTGCTTGGGAACATGATGTACTGATTACACTTGATATATCTTTAAAGGACCACTCAGTGCAATAGAATTACATAATTAACAAGTACATAATAAAAAGTTAATTACTCTGAATTTCAAATAAGTAGTAGATTTTTTTCGGACAAATTTATGTTTTCTCTCATTTTCCCGCCCCCCTGTATCATGTGACAGACATCAACCAATAACAGACTAGAATACATAAACCCTGTAAGCTTGTGCACATGCTCAATAGGATCTGCTTCCCTTTAGAAAGTGTGAATATAAAAAGACTGTGCAAAATGTGATGATGGAAGTAAATTCTAAAGTGTCTTAAAACTGCACGCTCTATCTAAATCATAAAGTTTATTTTGACTTGAGTGTCCTTAAACTTACATTTTTGCTTGTGAGTATTACTGGATAACAGCCACCCTTGGGGTAATAAGAAGTATAGTTACATTAGGCATGTCTGGTTGTTCATCAGCAATTTTCATATAGCTTTACAATTAGTTGTGTATTTCTCTAAATGTACAACGCATTTCCCAAAAAAGGGAAGAACATTAGGGCAAAGAAAAATAACTGTATGACTCAGGACAGTCTAAAACCCTTCTCTGCCTAGGTCTATAGGATTATAATCAATGCATTCATTTGTGGACAGTTACCTTTATTTGAACAAATTAGCTCTCACTACTAATCCAAGCAAATCAGTTCAGTAGTTTAGGCTACAACAAACAAAACTTTATTCTGCCACAAACAAACAAATAAATACAATTAAAAAAACTGTTTCTCAGGCATATAGTATGTGAAAATAGAAGTAGGTCACAATGTTTTTCAGGGTTATGGTTGTATAAAATTTACAATAATTATGGACACAGGCGTAATGTTTAATTTGTTTTCTTTCTTTTAGATACTTTTATTATTTTTGTTTCATGTATCAGCACAGTCATATCAAGCTAGACAAGATACAGAGAGCAGAAGCTTAAAAATCACCCAAAAGCGTAATATACCTACCTTATGGAGAACTCTATCAATACAGATTTAAATGAACTTTCTATCTAGGGAATCTTTTACATACACAGTTTTGCTTGTAAATTTAATTTTATCTGATATTAAAATAAAACTAATTCATTTTCTATCAAATCTTATAATATGAGTGTTATATTTGATATTAACAATACTGACTAATGCGTAAACTATAAATGCTGTATGTGATTCATTATGCACGCTAATGGTTAATTATTGTTGTACTGATAGCAGCCAAGGGGGTTAATGATGATGTTCAGCACAACTAATCTGTTAGGCCCCTATTTATTAAAGGTCTTGTGGACCTGATCCGACAGTGCGGATAAGGTCCGCAAGACCTTGCTAAATGCGGAGAGCAATATGCTCTCTGCATTTAACATTGCCCCAGCAGCTCACAAGAGCTGCTGGTGCAACGCCGCCCCCTGCTGACTCGCGGCCAATCTGCCGCCAGCAGGGAGGTGTCAATCAACCCCATCGTACTCTATCAGGTTGATTTCCAGCGGTTCCTGTCCGCCTGCTCAGAGCAAGCGGACAGGGTTATGGAGCAGCAGTCTTTAGATCTCTGCTTCATAACTTGTGTTTCTGGCGAGTCTGAAGACTCGCCAGAAACATGGCCCTTCAAGCTCCGTACGGAGCTTGAAAAATATGGGCCTTAGTGTCATCCAAGTAGTCAAGTGTCATCCAAGATGGTAGCCTTTGTGGTACTGGCATTCAAAGGCATTAACACTGTGTTCTGTAAGTAACTCAAAGCACTAAGTGCTATTTTGTATTACAATAACAGCATTTCTTGAATAACAGATTTGTTCACCAGCTGAAATATGGAAATATTCAGTTGAGGCCTCTTTTGTTCAAATATTCAACACCCCGGCTTCAGTGTGTCACCATACAGCGCAGGGGCTGCAAATACAGTGTGCCAAGCAGTCACAATATTCCCCTGGTCTTGTCTATAGATCAGCAGTAGCCTGAGCATAATTATCCGACTTCCTAGGCAAAACGAGACAGTCTGCTTTATTAATAATGGTTCAGTCCAACAGATTTCCTTTAGAAGTTCATGCTTTAAGCACTGAACAGCCAGGTTACACTGAGCCTTAAACAGAAGCCAGAAAGCCACTAGAAGTCCCCAGCACTTTGCTGGGCTTCCTGCTGCAGCAGAAGGCATAGTATCCCGGACCCCAGTTAGTAAACAATGGGTACTCACATATTGCTTGTTGGGACTGCACCTCTTCTGCATATCCTGCACACTGCCTTCTCCAGGGCAAATGTAGCCACCAATCAGGAAGCTCTACCCAAGGTGCTGAACTAAAAATGGGCCGGCTCCTAAGCTTTCATTCCTGCTTTTTCAAATAATTTTTCTTCGTTCTCTTGGTATCTTTAATATGATTAAATCAGAAAGTTGCTAAAAATTGCATGCTCTGTCTGAATCATGAAAGAAAAAAAATAGGTTCAATAAATGCCCAGAACTTGGTAATACTTGATTTCTTTCATGTAATTAGCAAGAGTCCATGAGCTAGTGACGTATGGGATATACATTCCTACCAGGAGGGGCAAAGTTTCCCAAACCTTAAAATGCCTATAAATACACCCCTCACCACACCCACAAATCAGTTTTACAAACTTTGCCTCCTATGGAGGTGGTGAAGTAAGTTTGTGCTAGATTCTACGTTGATATGCGCTCCGCAGCAGGTTGGAGCCCGGTTTTCCTCTCAGCGTGCAGTGAATGTCAGAGGGATGTGAGGAGAGTATTGCCTATTTGAATGCAATGATCTCCTTCTACGGGGTCTATTTCATAGGTTCTCTGTTATCGGTCGTAGAGATTCATCTCTTACCTCCCTTTTCAGATCAACGATATACTCTTATATATATATATATATATATATATATATATATATATACCATTACCTCTGCTGATTTTCGTTTCAGTACTGGTTTGGCTTTCTACAACATGTAGATGAGTGTCCTGGGGTAAGTAAGTCTTATTTTCTGTGACACTCTAAGCTATGGTTGGGCACTTTTTTTATAAAGTTCTAAATATATGTATTCAAACATTTATTTGCCTTGACTCAGGATGTTCAACATTCCTTATTTCAGACAGTCAGTTTCATATTTGGGATAATGCATTTGAATCAATCATTTTTTCTTACCTTAAATTTTTTTCCCTGTGGGCTGTTAGGCTCGCGGGGGCTGAAAATGCTTCATTTTATTGCGTCATTCTTGGCGCTGACTTTTTTGGCACAAACATTTTTTCTGTTTCCGGCGTCATACGTGTCGCCGGAAGTTGCGTCATTTTTTGATGTTCTTTTGCGTCAAAAGTGTCGGCGTTCCGGATGTGGCGTCATTTTTGGCGCCAAAAGCATTTAGGCGCCAAATAATGTGGGCGTCTTATTTGGCGCTAAAAAAATATGGGCGTCACTTTTGTCTCCACATTATTTAAGTCTCATTGATTTTTGCTTCTGGTTGCTAGAAGCTTGTTCACTGGCATTTTTTTCCCATTCCTGAAACTGTCATTTAAGGAATTTGATCAATTTTGCTTTATATGTTGTTTTTTCTATTACATATTGCAAGATGTTCCACGTTGCAACTGAGTCAGAAGATACTTCAGGAAAATCGCTGCCCGGTGCTGGAGCTACCAAAGCTAAGTGTATCACTTTTGGTATCTGTTCCTTCAGCTGTTGTTTGTATTAAATGTTATGACAAACTTGTTAATGCAGATAAAATTTCCTTTAGTACTGTTACATTACCTGTTGCTGTTCCGTCAACATCTAATACTCAGAGTGTTCCTGATAACATAAGAGATTTTGTTTCTAAATCCATTAAGAAGGCTATGTCTGTTATTTCTCCTTCTAGTATACATAAAAGTCTTTTAAAACTTCTCTTTTTTCAGATGAATTTTTAAATGAACATCATCATTCTGATACTGATAATGGTTCTTCTGGTTCAGAGGTTTCTGTCTCAGAGGTTGATGCTGATAAATCTTTGTATTTGTTCAAGATGGAATTTATTCGTTCTTTCTATAAAGAAGTATTAATTGCATTAGAAATAGAGGATTCTGGTCCTCTTGATACTAAAACTAAACGTTTAAATAAGGTTTTTAAATCTCCTGTAGTTATTCCAGAAGTGTTTCCTGTCCCTGATGCTATTTCTGAAGTAATTTCCAGGGAATGGAATAATTTGGGTAATTCATTTACTCCTTTTAAAACGTTTTAAGCAATTATATCCTGTGCCATCTGACGGATTAGAGTTTGGGACAAAATCCCTAAGGTTAATGGGGCTGTCTCTACTCCTGCTATATTTTTAGCGGATGTTGCTGCAGCTTCAACTTTTGGGTTAGAAGTTTTAGCGCAACAAGTAACAGATCATAATTCTCATAGCATTATTATTCTATAACATGCTAATTATTTTATTTGTGATGCCATCTTTGATATCATTAGAATTGATGTCAGGTATATGTCTCTAACTATTTTAGCTAGAAGAGCTTTATGGCTTAAAACTTGGAATGCTGATATGTCTTCTAAGTCAACTTTGCTATCCCTTTCTTTCCAGGGTAATAAATTATTCGGTTCTCAGTTGGACAACTGTTACTGGAAGGAAGGGAACTTTTTTTTACCACAGGATAAAAAATCTGAGGTAAATTTAGGTCTAATAATTGTTTTCGTTCCTTTCATCACAACAAGGAACAAAAGCCTGATCCTTCATCCTCAGGAGCGGTATCAGTTTGGAAACCTTCTTCACTTTGGAATATATCCAAGCCTTGTAGAAACCCAAAGCCAGCTCCTAAGTCCCCATGAAGGTGCGGCCCTCATTCCAGCTCAGCTGGTATGGGGCAGTTTACGTTCTTTTCAAAGAAATTTGGATCAATTCCGTTCACAATCTCTGGTTTCAGAACATTGTTTCAGAAGGGTACAGAATTGGCTTCAAGTTAAGGCCTCCTGCAAAGAGATTTTTTTCTTTCCCGTGTCCCAGTAAACCCAGCAAAGGCTCAAGCATTTCTGAATTTTTTTTCAGATCTAGAGTTGGCTGGAGTAATTATGCCAGTTCCAGTTCTGGAACAGGGGCTGGGGTTTTATTCTATCTCTTCATTGTACCAAAGAAGGTCAATTCCTTCAGACCAGTTCCGGATCTATCAATATTGAATCGTTATGTAAGGATACCAACATTCAAGATGGTAGCTGTAAGGACTATCCTGCCTTTTGTTCAGCAAGGGCATTATATGTCTACAATAGATTTACAGGATGCATATCTGCATATTCCGATTCATCCAGATCACTTTTAGTTTCTGAGATTCTCTTTTTTAGACAAGCATTACCAGTTTTGTGGCTCTACCGTTTGGCTTAGCATCAGCTCCAAGAATTTTTACAAAGGTTCTCGGTGCCCTTCTGTCTGTATTCAGAGAACAGGGTATTGGTATTTCCTTATTTGGACGATATCTTGGTACTTGCTCAGTCTTCACATTTAACAGAATCTCATACGAATCGACTTGTGTTGTTTCTTCAAGATCATGGTTGGAGGATCAATTTACCAACAAGTTCATTGATTCCTCAGACAAGGGTAACCTTTTTAGGTTTCCAGGTAGATTCAGTGTCTATGACTCTGTCTTTGTCAGACAAGAGTAGTCTAACATTGATATCAGCTTGTCAAAACCTTCAGTCACAATCATTCCCTTTGGTAGCCTTATGCATGGAAATTTTAGGTCTTATGACTGCTGCATCGGACGCGATCTCCTTTGCTCATTTTCACATGCGACCTCTTCAGCTCTGTATGCTGAACCAATGGTGCAGGGATTACACAAAGATATCTCAATTAATATCTTTAAAACCGATTGTACGACACTCTCTGACATGGTGGACAGATCACCATCGTTTAGTTCAGGGGGCTTCTTTTGTTCTTCCGACCTGGACTGTAATTTCAACAGATGCAAGTCTTACAGGTTGGGGAGCTGTGTGTGGGTCTCTGACGGCACAAGACGTTTGGGAATCTCAGGAGGTGAGATTTCCGATCAATATTTTGGAACTCCGTGCAATTTTCAGAGCTCTTCAGTCTTGGCCTCTTCTGAAGAGAGAGTCGTTCATTTGTTTTCAGACAGACAATGTCACAACTGTGGCATACATCAATCATCAAGGAGGGACTCACAGTCCTCTGGCTATGAAAGAAGTATCTCGAATTCTGGTTTGGGCGGAATCCAGCTCCTGTCTAATCTCTGCGGTTCATTTCCTAGGTATAGACAATTAGGAAGCGGATTATCTCAGTCGTCAAACGTTGTATCCGGGCGAATGGTCTCTTCACCCAGAGGTATTTCTTCAGATTGTTCAAATGTGGGAACTTCCAAAAATAGATCTGATGGTTTCTCATCTAAACAAGAAACTTCCCAGGTATCTGTTCAGACCCCGGGATCCTCAGGCGGAGGCAGTGAATGCATTATCACTTCCTTGGAAGTATCATCCTGCCTGTATCTCTCCGCCTCTAGTTCTTCTTCCAAGAGTAATCTCCAAGATTCTGAAGGAATGCTCGTTTGTTCTGCTGGTAGCTCCAGCATGGACGGATTCTTTTTCGGATGGCCTCTTGCCAACCGTGGGCTCTTCTGTTAAGACCAGACCTTCTGTCGCAAGGTCCTTTTTTCCATCAGGATCTCAAATCTTTAAATTTAAGGGTATGGAGATTGAACGCTTGATTCTTGGTCAAAGAGGTTTCTCTGACTCTGTGATTAATACTATGTTACAGGCTCGTAAATCTGTATCTAGAGAGATATATTATAGAGTCTGGAAGACTTATATTTCTTAGTGTCTTCTCATCATTTTTCCTGGCATTCTTTTAGAATTCCGAGAATTTTTTTACAGTTTCTTCAGGATGGTTTAGATAAAGGTTTGTCCGCAAGTTCCTTGACAGGACAAATCTCTGCCCTTTCTGTTCTTTTTCACAGAAAGATTGCTAATCTTCCTGATATTCATTGTTTTGTACAAGACTTGGTTCGTATAAAACCTGTCATTCAGTCAATTTCTCCTCCTTGGAGTTTGAATTTGGTTCTGGGGGCTCTTCTAGCTCCTCCTTTTGAACCCATGCATTCATTTGGACATTAAACTTCTTTCTTGGAAAGTTTTGTTTCTTTTGGCCATCTCTTCTGCCAGAAGAGTCTCTGAATTATCTGCTCTTTCTTGTGAGTCTCCTTTTCTGATTTTTCATCAGGATAAGGCGGTGTTGCGAACTTCTTTTGAATTTTTTCCTAAGGTTGTGTATTCTAACAACATTAGTAGAGAAATTGTGGTACCTTCATTATGTCCTAATCCTAAGAATTCTAAGGAGAAATCATTGCATTCTTTGGATGTTGTTAGAGCTTTGTAATATTATGTTGAAGCTACTAAGTCTTTCCGAAAGACTTCTAGTCTATTTTTCATCTTTTCTGGTTCTAGAAAAAGCCAGAAAGCTTCTGCCATTTCTTTGGCATCTTGGTTGAAATCTTTAATTCATCATGCCTATGTCGAGTCGGGTAAAACTCCACCTCAAAGGATTACAGCTCATTCTACTAGGTCAGTTTCTACTTCCTGGGCGTTTAGGAATGAAGCTTCGGTTGATCAGATTTGCAAAGCAGCAACTTGGTCCTCTTTGCATACTTTTACTAAATTCTACCATTTTGATGTGTTTTCTTCTTCTGAAGCAGTTTCTGGTAGAAAAGTACTTCAGGCAGCGGTTTCAGTTTGAATCTTCTGCTTATGTTTTCATTAAACTTTATTTTGGGTGTGGATTATTTTCAGCAGGAATTGGCTGTCTTTATTTTATCCCTCCCTCTCTAGTGACTCTTGCGTGGAAAGATCCACATCTTGGGTAGTCATTATCCCATACGTCACTAGCTCATGGACTCTTGCTAATTACATGAAAGAAAACATAATTTATGTAAGAACTTACCTGATAAATTCATTTCTTTCATATTAGCAAGAGTCCATGAGGCCCACCCTTTTTGTGGTGGTTATGATTTTTTTGTATAAAGCACAATTATTCCAATTCCTTATTTTATATGCTTTCACACTTTTTTCTTATCACCCCACTTCTTGGCTATTCGTTAAACTGATTTGTGGGTGTGGTGAGGGGTGTATTTATAGGCATTTTAAGGTTTGGGAAACTTTGCCCCTCCTGGTAGGAATGTATATCCCATACGTCACTAGCTCATGGACTCTTGCTAATATGAAAGAAATGAATTTATCAGGTAAGTTCTTACATAAATTATGTTTTTTTTTATTATTTTAATAAACTGTGTTATATAGAATTGTTTCAGAAGGTATATTGTTATTATAGTGTTAAAATGACATGCTCTAATCTGTTAGAGCATGTCATTTTAACACTAGTGACGCTGTAATTCTTTGTGTTTAACCACTACAAAGGGGCTAATCACATCAAGTAATATTCTAACATAGAACGTGTAATTTTAACACTATAATGGCCGTTTAAATTGTAGGAGTTCAACTGGGTAAAGCTACAGTTTGACAGATATCTTAAATGCTAGAAGAAGGATATTTCTGTTTTTATGTTTTAAAAAGGAAAGTTCTACAGTCACTGTTGCATTATGAGAAAAAGATTATGATTAAAAAAAAATTGAATTGGAAAATTTGTTTTGCATTGTTTTGTAAAATCTCTTGATGTAGAATGGCTGGTATGGTGCAGTCATTTTCTCAATTCCCATTGTAGAATACACCAAGCGCATCCTATTTGATAGATAAGCTTGTTTCCAATTATCTCTAGAAGGTTTGTGCAGAAAACTGGAAGCGCATGGGGAAATGATCTTTTATAACTTTGGGACATGGTGTCTTTTCTGTCCATTAATTTTGTGAAGCAAACTATCTTGTGTCTGAATGATATCATGAGTATAAGTGAATAAATTAAATAAATGTAAATCACTACATTACATTTTGCTGTTTATTGCTTGTGTCGCTCTCATGCTCTCAGAGTCTGTTTCTCACCCCTACCTTTCACCTTCTACACATCTCTTATTCTTATTTTCCATTTTCCTCTTATACTTTTTCCACATTTTCCTTCATACTAATTTCGTTAGCCTAGCTTTATCAATTTAAAAGGAAAATAAACAC
The DNA here is from genome assembly GCF_027579735.1 of Bombina bombina. Taxonomy (NCBI): domain Eukaryota; kingdom Metazoa; phylum Chordata; class Amphibia; order Anura; family Bombinatoridae; genus Bombina; species Bombina bombina. The sequence continues at coordinate 1,112,879,116 of NC_069501.1, read as the reverse complement.
ATAGCAAAAAAAGTTTCTTTCCTAAGATATGGTGAGTCCACGGCTTCATCAATTACTGTTGGGAATATCATTCCTAGCCAGCAGGAGCAGGCAAAGAGCACCACAGCAAAGCTGTTAAGTATCACTTCCCTTCCCACAACCCCCAGTCATTCTCATTGCCTTCAGTGCAAGGAGGAGGTGAAGTAATAGGCAGCTCATTCCACTAGGGCGGTGTCTTCTTCTTGGGCCTTCAAGAATTGAGGCCTCTGTTGAACAGATTTGTAAGACTGCGACTTGGTCTTCTTTGCACACTTTTTCCAAATTCTCTAAATTTTATACTTTTGCCTCGGCTGAGGCTTCTTTTGGGAGAAAGGTTCTGCAAGCTTGGGTGCCTTCTGTTTAGGTTACCTGTCTTGCCCTCCCGTATCATCGGTGTCCTCTAGCTTGGGTATTGATTCTTAACAGAAATTGATGATCCGTTCACTCACCATGTCTTAAGAAAGAAAACAAAATGTATGCTTACCTGATGATAAATTTCTTTTTTTCTTGACACAGTGAGTCCACAGCCCTCCCTATTTTTTAGACAGTTTTTTTTTTTATATAAACCTCAGGCACCTCTGCACCTTGTGTTATTTCCTTTCTCTCCTTTTCCATTGGTCGAATGACTGGGGGTTGTGGGAAGGGAAGTGATACTTAACAACTTTGCTGTGGTGCTCTTTGCCTCCTCCTGCTGTCCATGAGTGATATTCCCAATAGTAATTGATGATCTGTGGACTCACTGTGTCAAAAAATACATACACAAAACAGGGAAGGAGACTGCACCCCGCTTGTGCCCCCCATTCCCGTTCCTTCAGATTTCTTCAAAATAAGGTACATATGTTTTCCCACCTTTTATGATGATTCCCAGAAACCTTATCAGTGATTTGCAGAGAGTTGATATCTCTTACTCCGTGGCCTTCTTTACCATTCTTCAACCTTCCATCCCAAATCTTTTATCTGATCCAGACAGGAATCTTCACGTTTTAGTAACATCTAGAAATCTCTGTATTGTTGGCTGGAAGCTTTCAATAGATACTGATGTCTTAACAGTTTTTTAGTAGATACAAGATATTGCTTATGCAAGGAACTTGGGCCCCAGGAGCCAGAAATCCTCAGACATATTGTACTTTTAGAGACATAATAGAGATGCAGCTTTAAGAAAAATACTTAAGCACAATGCTACTGTCTAGACTTCTGCCATCAAAAATGTTAGAAGATTGTGTCATTCCATCCGCCATTTTTGTTATGCATATTTCTTTCCTAAGATATATTGAGTCCACGGCTTCATCAATTACTGTTGGGAATATCATTCCTAGCCAGCAGGAGCAGGCAAAGAGCACCACAGCAAAGCTGTTAAGTATCACTTCCCTTCCCACAACCCCCAGTCATTCTCATTGCCTTCAGTGCAAGGAGGAGGTGAAGTAATAGGCAGCTCATTCCACTAGGGCTGTGTCTTCTTCTTGGGCCTTCAAGAATTGAGGCCTCTGTTGAACAGATTTGTAAGACTGCGACTTGGTCTTCTTTGCACACTTTTTCCAAATTCTCTAAATTTGATACTTTTGCCTCGGCTGAGGCTTCTTTTCGGAGAAAAGTTCTGCAAGCGTTGGTGCCTTCTGTTTAGGTTACCTGTCTTGCCCTCCCGTATCATCGGTGTCCTCTAGCTTGGGTATTGATTCTTAACAGAAATTGATGATCCGTTCACTCACCATGTCTTAAGAAAGAAAACAAAATTTATGCTTACCTGATGATAAATTTCTTTTTTTCTTGACACAGTGAGTCCACAGCCCTCCCTGTTTTTCAGACAGTTTTTTTTTATATAAACCTCAGGCACCTCTGCACCTTGTGTTATTTCATTTCTCTCCTTTTCCTTTGGTCGAATGACTGGGAGTTGTGGGAAGGGAAGTGATACTTAACAACTTTGCTGTGGTGCTCTTTGCCTCCTCCTGCTGGCCAGGAGTGATATTCCCAATAGTAATTGATGATCTGTGGACTCACTGTGTCAAAAAAATACATACACAAAACAGGGAAGGAGACTGCACCCCGCTTGTGCCCCCCTTCCCGTTCCTTTAGATTTCTTCAAAATAAGGTACATATGTTTTCCCACCTTTTCTGATGATTCCCAGAAACCTTATCAGTGATTTGCAGAGAGTTGATATATCTTACTCCGTGGCCTTCTTTACCATTCTTCAACCTTCCATCCCAAATCTTTTATCTGATCCAGACAGGAATCTTCACGTTTTAGTAACATCTAGAAATCTTTGTATTGTTGGCTGGAAGCTTTCAATAGATACTGATGTCTTAACAGTTTTTTAGTAGATACAAGATATTGCTTATGCAAGGAACTTGGGCCCCAGGAGCCAGAAATCCTCAGACATATTGTACTTTTAGAGACATAATAGAGATGCAGCTTTAAGAAAAATACTTAAGCACAATGCTACTGTCTAGACTTCTGCCATCAAAAATGTTAGAAGATTGTGCCATTCCATCCGCCATTTTTGTTATGCATATTTTCTTTTTCATGTCTTGGGGTTTTAAACTCTTGTTTCATTTTCTCCAAGATTCTTTTTTTTGTTGGCATTAAAGAAAATGTGGAGTTGATAGTTACTGTGGATTAAAAGATGCGTATGACTTTTCTTCTACTAAAGTTCAAAATGCTCCCAAAGTAATAAAAACAAAAAATGGAAAATGTATTTATGTATCTAATAGAATAAATATTATACATTACAAAGTGTTGCTAGAATTATATTTTACATTGTTAAAAATATACTCCATAAAACAAATGTATGTTCCTTTTAAAGATACACTACACTTACCAAATATGATTGACTTGCCCTGTGTTTGAGATAGAAGGCTGAGCCACTGACTCTCACTTGCTCTTCACACAACTGGATGAGTAATAACCCGAGAGATAGTTGCCTCTGTTTAAGATGAAATGGGATGACTGCAGAAGTCTCTTATTTTGGAGTTCCTTGAAATGTATTCCCTTGTTTTCATAATGATCTTCTTGCAATATTGGGTATTCTTAGCTAATCATATGTTTGAAAATAAATAAAAACAACAAACAATCTCTATCAATGCACAACTACTTTACTACTGTAAATATACTCACATAATGTTACAAAATGGAATACTCTGTTTTTTTTGTGTTATTTTCTGTTAACCTAATGATAAACATTGATATGAGAGGCATTGTTTCCTAAATGTGACTCATTGCCGTGACATCACACCAACTGCTTCAGCCAGGGGGCCCCTTTAAGTCTGATCAGCTAGAGAGAAGGGAGGTCTCAGTTATTGTTGGGGTTGGGTCCAGGAGGATGTCCTGTTGTTGTTGATACATTTTAGGCATATAATAAATACATTAGTATTTAATGTACTATAAACAGAACATCTGTTATAGGAGGTCAACCTTGATCTGAGTTTTTTCCCCCCAAAAGTCCTACATGGAATAAATTAAGGGCTACAGTCAAAATGCCAATTTGAATAATTTCTTACATAATGTATTGTTTATTATTATTAGCATTTTCAGTTATTTGTAGAGTGCCAACAGATTCTGCAGCGATTAAAGACATGGGTCTAATATGCAAGGTGACAATCCTAGGAGACAAATGGGGCCCTGCCAAGAGTTTCACTGTTGTGAATCATCTCTCATGAAGGTGATCTACAAAGCGGCTAGGCTCGTAGGCTTACATGCTATGGGGGTTCAAGGGGATAGCTAAAGGAGGAGGAGAGGAACTAAGATTGGAAAATGTTAGTGTATATTATATGCATTCCTGAACAGTAGAGTTTTTAAGGAGCACTTGAAAGTTTGAAAACTAGACGAGAGTTGTGTGGAGTGAGGCAGAGAGTTCCACAAAATAGGGGATAGTCTGGAGAAGTATTGTAGATGGGAATGTGAGGAGGTAACAAGAGAGGATGAGGTCATGAGCAGAGCGAAACGGATGGGAGGGAGAGTATCTGGAGACTTGGTTGGAGATATAGGGTGGGGGAGTGTTATTGAGAGCTTAAAAAGTTAGAGTCAGGATTTTATGTTTTATTCTGGAGGTTAGAGGAAGCCAGTGAAGGGGCTGGCAGAGAGGTGCAGCAGATGAGGAGCAACGTGTAGGAAGAATAGCCTGGCAGAGGCATTTATTATGGATTGTAAGAGAGATAGACAGCAGCTAGGGAAGCTGGAGAGGATGGAGTTGCAATACTCGAGGTGGGAAATGATGAGAGAGTGGATTAAAGTCTTAGTTGTGTCTTGTGTGAGGAAGTAGCAAATTTTTTAGATGTTTTTAAAGGAATAGTCTAGTCAAAATTAAACTTTTATGATTCAGATAGAGCAGGCAAAGTTAAGCAACTTTCTACTTTACTCCTAATATCAAATTTTCTTTGTTCTCTTGGTATCTTTATTTGAAAAAGTAAGAATGGAAGCATAGGAGCCAGACCATTTTTGGCTCAGCACCTGGGTAGCACTTTCTGATTGGTGTCTAAATGTAGCCACCAATAAGCAAGGGCTTCCCAGGTGCTGAACAAAAAATGGGCCGGCTCTTCAGCTTACATTCAAATAAAGATACCAAGAGAACTAAAAAAATAAATATAATTGGAGTAAAATAGAAAGTTGCTTAAAATTGCATGCTCTATCTGAATCATGAAAGTTTAATTTTGACTAGACTATTCCTTTAAGGTGGAGGTGGCAGGAATTGGCCAAAGACTGGATGTGGGGAGTGAAAGAGTTTTGAGTCAAGTGTGACCCCAAGACAATGGGCATGCAAGGTTGGGGTAATAATGTTATTATCAACAGTTAAATAAAGTTGTTGGGGGGGGGGGGGTAGGGATATTATTAAAATTCAACTAACTGGCCAGGAATGGAAAGAGTGCAGGTTAAGGAGAGCTTTGTAATCCATTGGAATTATGGATTCTACCAATGTTTGGGTTGCTCTGTTTGCAGCTCAGTAATCAAATGATGATTCTGTGCACCCATTTACTGGGAAAAAAGTATATGGTTAAGTGGTGTTTTAGCTTTTGACACTTCTTATGAAGTGAACCTAATTAAGTGTCCATGTGGAAACATTTACCTGGGCTAAACATATAGAAAAGATATAGATATTACCAATAAACACAAGTTAATAGAAAGTTTAAAAATAAAGCATTTCTTTTGTCAGTGCACTTTACTAAATTTGACTCTTTGTGGTGACACCCACCGGAGGCTTCAGCCAAGGATGTTCTTTAAAGGGACACTAAAGACAAAATTAAACTTTCATTATTTATAAATGGCATGCAGTTTTAAGAGACTTCCAATATCAAATTGCTTGCAGTAATTTTATATACACACTTTATGAGGCACCAGCTACTAATGAGCATGTGTTTGGCTGATGGCTGTCACATGGTACAGGGGGACAGCCAACTAAAGGAAAATATAAAATGTATTATAAAGCTATATCCGCTACTGATCATTTAGAATTCAGAGTAAGTGCTATTGCATTGTCTCTTTGATATGCAGCTTTTGATAATGCAATTCTACTGTATTTAATGTTTCTTTAAATCTGACCAGCTAGGGAGAGGGGATCACAGTGATTGTTAGAGTTGGCCCTCAGAGGATGATTTGCTCCTGTTGTATTTTGGGCATGATGCCGAAAATTCATATTATTCACATTCAGGGGGTTGAAAAGAGTTGATCAGTGAAATATGGGAACTGTATGCGCATCAGCCATTTATAATATATTAGGTTCTAGTAACCCTAAGACCTTTTAAATTATTATTTTTTAGAGATGATTAACTTAATAGATAACTTACTAGATCTGATCCCCCCCCCCCCCAAGCCCTACTTGGAATAAATTAAGTGTTACATTCAAAATGCCAATCCAAGTCATTTCCAATATATTGTTTATTAAAATGATACAAAATGTATATCCTAATTTTTTAATATTTTATTTTATATTTTATACAGAATCCTGTGAAAGATGGAGACCAAACGTTGATGTCTTTGGGTAAGAATACGTATTTGGTACATCCTACCTGGCAGCCATATAATTCAGGTCACTTTGTGGCCTTTTCCCTCTGCTTTAACTGAATTGTGGCTTGTACCAAACTAGGGTGTATCCCACCCCATACTATTTTAGTTCTTCACCACTCACTACTTTCTAAACATTTGTTGTGGGTATGCAAGAGTAAGAAATCTAATTGGTTTCTACCTTCTCTGGCTTTTGGATGTGTGCATGCCTGTCCTAAGACAACCACCTATTATTTATAGCAGGGATGGCCAACTTTTCATATGCAATCGTCTGCACTAGGCTTTTGCTGACCTGGAGAAAACTGAACTAAGAGATACTATCAATGTAAACTTTGGGGACTTTTGGTGTGTAGGCAAACAAAATTGCCCTCTGGAAGGTACAAAAGCAGACTATGGGTACCCTAAAACCTTACTTAAATATGGACCTGTGCCACTGGATATTTTTTATGAAATATATTATTTTTATTTGTGTGTTTAAAAGACATACATTTATATATGGCCCTTAAGGCTTCTAAAATAGTGATCTGTGGCTCTCTTGTGTTAGGGACTTGGCCATCAATGATTTATAGTTTTAAACCACACCAGTTGTATGTGTGTGTGTGTGTGTGTATGTATGTATATATATATGTGTGTGTATGCATGTGACTGTGTATTTATATATATATATATATATATATATATATATATATATATACACATACACACACATATATATATACACACAGAGGAAGTCTAGCACTCACTTGCAAGCACCCAGCTAAGATTAAAAGTATCTGGCCAAATGGGACAAGTCCAGGTACCATTTGGTCATAGGATGTTTACCCAGTCATGGTCTCTTCCAAACCTGGGTCCCTAATACAGCCAAATAATGCATGTTCATCAAACAAACTGGGAACAAGTCAAGGGTGCACAGGCTTATGTAATCACCATAGACATAAACAAAACACGGAAGGGGACTCCCCTCTCAGACTGGACTGGGTACATATCCTATGACCTTGCAACATGCACATCCCTGGGTGCTAAATTGCACTCACAGGTAGCTGTACCATCCCCAGAGTCCCAGGCAGTTAACCCCAGACAAGTCTGGGTGCATGGCCCATAGGGAAAATTACAAAAAATGAACACAAAACAGCGAGGAAATTTAGCACTCACTTGCACAAACTCGGCTAAGATTAAAAGCAAAACAGGAAAAGTTAGTTACCGCATCTGGCCAAATGGGAAAAGCCCACGTCAACGTTTCTCCCAAACCTGGATCCCTTATACAGCCAAACAATGCAAGCTCTCAATCAAACAAACTGGGAACAAGTCAAGGTTGCACAGGTTTATCTGGGGTTAACTGCCTGGGACTCTGGGGACGGTGCAGCTACATGTGAGTGCTATTGAGCACCCAGGGCTCTGCCTGTTGCAGAGTCATATGATGTGTGCCCAGTCCAGTATGAGAGTGCAGTCTCCTTCCCCTGTTTTGTGTATGTAGCTCTCTCTCATCTATCTATCTGTCTATCTATCTATCTATCTATCTATCTATCTATCTATCTATCTATCTATTTATCCATTTATCCAAACAGTTTGGGACAAGAAAAAGTTTAGATTTTGGAATACTTGCATCTTTAAAATGGGACAATTGAGGGAGGGGATGAGACCAAGTGTAAACATCAATATCTTATGTAATTTAGGCAACATTTAAAGTCATCATACAGCTTATACATGTAACTAAAAGTAGTTTTATATAACTTTTAATACTTTTGTGACTTACAGGCAGGGAAAATAGTAATTTTTTAAGTTTGCTTTTTGGAATTTGGGAATATATACCTGTGTGTGTGTGTGTATGTCTATATTTATATGTGTATATATTACAGATAAAGTAAGATATCTAGGTAATCCTAGGGTTACCCAGGTAAAACGGATATTACCCAAGCGGCTGTGGTTAAGGCTCAATTTACTGTAATTCCCCTATCTACACCATTTTTTTTGTGCCTCCGCCTGGCATCCACCCCCAGTGAACCTTGATGAATGAGGTTTGCAAGAACGCCTCTCCCCAACTGGAATCATCCAGACAGAGGCAAAAAAGATAATGAAGATGGGGAAATTACAGTTTGATGCAGTGACTGCACTCTGAGTGGCTTTATGATCTTACATCAGGCTTTACCCACAGCCGCTTGGGTAATGTCCGTTTTACTTGGCACACATCCTATTACCCATAACATATATGTATACAGGTACATATTCCCAAATCTGGAATTCCAAAATTATTCTAAAATACAAACTTTTTAATTAATATTTTTTTTTAAATAAAATGATCAAAAATTGCTATTCCCTGCCTGTAAGCCACAAAAGTATTAAAAATAATATAACATTACCTGTATTTGCATGTATACGCTATATTATAACATTTCCTAAATTACATGATATTCTTCTTTACCCTTGGTTCCATGCCTTCTTCCAACTGTCCCATTTTAAAGATGCAAGTATTGCGAAATCCAAACCTTTATCTGTATTTCAATTGAAAACTCAGCCTATTCAAATAAATTATAAATCTTTATTCATATGAGACATATAACTCATTGGAAGAGGCTGAGTTTCTGATTGTAATATATATAGAGTGTGTGTGTGTGTATATATATATATATATATATATATATATATATATATATATATATATATATATATATATATATATATATATATATTAGGGGATTTTGAATCAAAAGTTAGTCTAGTCACTTTGATCTATAACCAAGATTATTATTATGATTACTATTAATAATGATAATAATTTTTTTTCCATTAATTACAGAACTAGAGGAAGTGGTCATTGTGATTCAAAGTCAGAGTAATTATTTTCACAAAAAGAAAGCAGTAGACCTGAAAGAAAATATTTTAAAGCAGGCATCTGAAATCAGCAAGGTATGTACATATAAATTGGAAATATAATGTATGTATAATGTATATGGATGTTTTACACCATGTACTGATCTGGGAATTTACTGGGCAAGAAACTATACAAATTATTATGTTCAAGTGTACATAGTTCCCATGCTGAGGGGGAATCTCCTGTCCCTCTCTGTGAGTCCGTTTACTGGCTCCCCATTCACAGCAAAATTAAATTCCAAATTCTCACCCTGACTTACAAAGCCCTTACCAAAGTTGCCCCGACTACCGGTCCTCACTAATCAACAAATATACTCCAGCCTGCACTTAAAGGGACAGTAAACCTAAAAAAATAATGTTATATAATTCTGCACATAGTGCAGAATTATATAACATTATATTAGTGTTATTGTTATAAAACCTTATATTCCCTTTGAATTTTTTTAAAATATGTCAGTTTTTCAGACCCGCTCTCTGTGCTCTTCTGAGCGGGTCTGTTTCTATTACACAGCGCATCGGGCCAGCTGTATAGTCACAGCCCGGCCAGACCGCTCGCTCCTGCTGTCAGACAGAGCAGGAGCGAGCTGCACTTAGTGTTATGGCGCGGTCAGGCCGGGCTGTGACTATACAGCTGGCCCGATGCGCTGTGTAATAGAAACAGACCCGCTCAGCAGAGTACAGAGAGCGGGTCTGAAAAACTGACATTTTAAAAAAATTCAAAGGGAATATAAGGTTTTATAACAATAACACTAATATAATGTTATATAATTCTGCACTATGTGCAGAATTATACGTTATTTTTTAGGTTTACTGACACTTTAAGGTCCAACAATAACCTGCTCCTTGCATCTTCTACCATCACCTCCTCACCAACCCACTGGAACGCACTTCCTTGCACTGTCTGACATTTTCCTGATCTGTCCCCTTTTAAACGCTCCCTAAAGACATTTTTGTTCCAAGAATTCTACCACCCAACTCCGTAACAAATGAATTCCACCTACCTAATAATTGCCCTCATCTACCTGTACTAACATCATTCTCACCCTTGCAGTCCACTCACCCTCTACCCTTCTAGATTGTAAGTTCACACGGGAATAAGGTCATCAATTCCTGTTGCATTTGTTTCATACATTTTGTCCTGTCACTTAAAAATAGTGCATAACTGTTGTACTTTTAGCTTTTGTAACTATGGACAGCGCTGCAGAATTAGTTAGCGCTTTATAAAGTACTAGTCCTAAAGCCTGTGTACACGGGCCAAGTCCCCATCTACTTGGATCCCCTCTCCATCCCCCCTTCCCTGCCACTCTCAACTTTATTTTTCTGTAGTGCAACGGTCCCCCCCCCCCCGCTCATGCCCCCCCTTTCTACTGTCTGATCTTCACTGACTGATCCTTCCTTATGGTATGTTTGTCTTGCGCTGCAGTCTCTACTGCCCATGACTTCATCAGACAAACATACCTGGCCTTTTATTATGTAGGATAACAATAATAAGTATAAATACATATATACGCACACAGACACACATACATAAACACACAAATTAACACTGATACATGCAAATACAAAGAGCCACGCTTATACACCCACAAATATAAATATAGACATCTATACACAAATATTCTCATCTTTTCTTAAATGGCTTAATGTCTGCTAATGTGCAAACAGATATAAAACTGCAAAATGTAAAATGCTCTATCTCTATGGCTTGTATATAGCTGGGTGTTTAATTCATGCAAAGGGATTAAACACATAGTTAAAGTCAGCTCCAGTTTAGCCACCAATCTCCTTCTAGCACCTAGTAGTGTTTGATATGTACATATTATTTTTCAGCAAATGATACCAAGAGAACAAATACAATGTGAAAAAAGAGGTGAATTTAAAAGTGACTTTAAATTACATGCGGTATCTAAATCCTGTAAATTTAATTTTGACTTTTCTATCCCTTTTATAAGCAAAAATATCCAAGTCTGTCAGTTCTGATCAGGGATAGGCATGGATCAAAGCTGTGGCAGACATTTTCCAAAGTACAGACTTTAGTGAAGGACACCAAGGTCTACATTTAGCTACCATTCAGCAAGCTCTACCCAGGTGCTCAATCAAAAATGGGTCGGCTACTAAGCTTACATTTCTGCTTTTTCAAATAAAGATACTAGGAATTAATTAGAAAGTTGCTAAAAATTGCGTGCCCTATATGAATCATGAAAGAAAAAAAAAATTGGGTTTAGTGTCCCTTTAATGGAAACAAAATTTCCATCAGTCTAACTTGATCATACATTATATTGTGTGTGTGGTGCACAAAAGGTTAAAAAGTAAATATCACCATTTTGTTTTAACAAAAATTAAAAAGTGTCATAGAATGCTGGCCTCTTTGTGACCTGCTAGTTTGTGAAACCCCACACGTTTCTTAAATTTCATTATTATTAATAGTTAAAAATTTAATCTTTCAGAGAAAAATAAATAAATAAATAAAAACAGACAGAACTGTAACTTATATGTGATAAAAACATGAACCATTTTTTTTTATATGTATAGTAGTTTTCCATTATTTTTTTCTTCAAATCAGTCACTTTCCCGCTACTGAGTGGCGACCTCACACGGGTGCTGCCCCAACCCTGCGAAACATGGCGACACATATGTCAAGGAGGATTCTACTCATCCCGAGTCCCTCCCCACTGCAAAACGGGGGGCGCACACTGCAAGGGTCAGTCACGGACACCTTGCCTATCCCTGGTTCTGATCACTTGAACAAGATAACAGTATAGAACTACAATTGACCTGAAACAACTGGGCTACTTTAATTCTGCCAAGTCTCATTCAGTTAATAATATATTTTCTTTCCTATGTGTACTATTGTCCAGCGGTTTATCCTATGAGTCTTTCTAGGAAAAAAAAACAAAAATGCAAGCACAGAATTCTCCCTCCCAGGGGCAGGTTTTACCTCTCAAGGTTGTCTGCAGATCAGGTAAAAAGAGAGGCATTCTTGAACTGCGTTCAGGATCTTTTCTCTCTGGGAGGGATTGTTCCATTTCCAGTAAAGGAACAGGGTCTAGGATTCTATTCCAAAGGTTCTGGGGGCTCTATTGGCAGTCATCAGGTCTCAGGGAATTGCAGTGCCTTACTTGGACAACATTTTGGTTCAGGCGCCATATTTTCAACAAGCAAACTTTCATACAGAGATCTTGTTGTCTTTTCTACGTCCCCACGGATGAAAAGTGAATCTGGGAAAGAGTTCCCTTGTTCAAGCTACATGGGTGGTGTTCTTAGGAACTATAATAGATTCCCTATCTATGAAGATGTTTCTGATGGAGGTCAGGAAATCCAACATTCTCTCTGCTTGCATCTCTCTTCAGTTTACTGTTCGGCCATCAGTAGCCCAATGTATGGAGGTGATTGGTTTGATGGTCGCTTCCATGGACATCATTCCCTTTGCTCAATTCCATTTGAGAGCTCTGCAATTATGCATGCTCAAGCAATGAAACGGAAACCATCTGGATCTGTCTCAGAGGATAGATCTAGATGAACGAGAGACTCTCTTCCGTGGTGGTTTTCTCAGGAACATCTGTCTCAGGACACATGCTTCCTGAGACCTTCTTGGGTGATAGTGGCCATGGATGCCAGTCTGCTAGGCTGGGGAGCAGTCTGTGACTTGTTAAAGGCGCAGGGATTATGGACTCCTGAGGAGTCTGCTCTCCCCATTAAAAATAATAATGTTATAGAGTTTCCTGATATAAAATAATTTACCTCAACCTTTATTCTAGTTTTTAGGAGAGTTCAAAACCTGAAAGGAACATGGAACCCAATGGTTTTTTTCATGGTTCAGAGAGATTGTGATTTTAAACAACTTTCCAATTTACTTCTATTATCTAATTTGTTTTGTTCTCTTGATATGCTTTATTGAAAAGTATACCTAGGTAGATTAAGGAGCTGCTGTTTGGGGACTGCACATATATGCTTCATCTAATTGGCTCAACCTGTGCATTCAGCAAGCTCCCAGTAGTGCATTGCTGCTGCTTCAACAAAGGATACCAAGAGAACAAATCAAATTATATAAGGGACGTAAATTAGAAAGTTATATAAAATTGTATGCTCTATTTGAATCCTTATAGAAACATTTTGGTTTTTATGTCCCTTTAAGGGTATGGTGATATGACCAGACATTAGTATTAAATAATGTTAACATGAACCTTTATGGTTGCTAACAATGTTTGGGTTGCTCTATTTGCAACTTGGTTGGATCATTTTGTCCACCCATTTACTGGAGAAAGCATATGGTGAGAAGGGCTGTGCGATTTTAATTATGATTTTATTAAAATATTTTTTAAACTTACATTTTATATTAAAATTGCATTTAACGGTTTAAAACAGCGGCTTGCAATGTTTGCAGTTTGCACTGCAGAGGGAGTAGGCCAGAGAAAAGAGCCCTGTGCACACCTCAAGACTGGAGCAACAAACTACGAGGCAAGTAAAATTGTGGCGTTAGCTGTTTTTTTTTAGTGATGTTACACTTCCTGGTCCTTGAGGAGTGATCAGTGCTGCTGCTGGGCTGGACTGGAGCGTTTTTGTGACTGACATGACATGTTAAAGGGCCATAAAACTAATTGTCCCAAAACTTCCTCTGTTTTAAAAAGTATTAAACTTTGTAAACGTAATACTTTATTTCTTTTTACTATTTGACTTCAACTGCATCATGCTGTTTTGTCCTAGTTGCAGACAGCCCCTGCATTCAGTCACTAAAATCCAGGGAAGCAGTTGTTCAATTGTTGTTCATATTTAACCCCTTAATGACCACAGCACTTTTCCATTTTCTGTCCGTTTGGGACAAGGGCTATTTTTACATTTCTGCTGTGTTTGTGTTTAGCTGTAATTTTCCTCTTACTCGTTTACTGTACCCACACATATTATATACCGTTTTTCTCGCCATTGAATGGACTTTCTAAAGATACCATTATTTTCATCATATCTTATCATTTACTATTTAAAATTATAAAATATGAGGAAAAAATGGAAAAAACACTCTCTTTATAACTTTGACCCCCAAAATCTGTTACACATCTACAACCACCAAAAAACACCCATGCTAAATAGTTTCTAAATTTTGTCCTGAGTTTAGAAATACCCAATGTTTACATGTTATTTGCTGTTTTTGCAAGTTATAGGGCCATAAATACAAGTAGCACTTTGCTATTTCCAAACCACTTTTTTTCAAAATTTGCGCTAGTTACATTAGAACACTAATATCTTTCAGGAATTCCTGAATATCCATTGACATGTATATATTTTTTTTTTAGAAGACATCCCAAAGTATTGATCTAGGCCCATTTTGGTATATTTCATGCCATCATTTCACCACCAAATGCGATCAAATAAAAAAAATTGTTCACTTTTTCACAAATTTTTTCACAAACTTTAGGTTTCTCACTGAAATTATTTACAAACAGCTTGTGCAATTATGGCATAAATGGTTGTAAATTTTTCTCTGGGATCTCCTTTGTTCAGAAATAGCAGACATATATGGCTTTGACGTTGCTTTTTGTTAATTAGAAGTCAGCTAAATGCCACTGCGCACCACACGTGTATTATGCCCAGCAGTGAAGGGGTTATTTAGGGAGCATGTAGGGAGCTTTTTGGGGTAATTTTAGCTTTAGTGTAGTATAGTAGACAACCCAAAGTATTGATCTAGGCCCATTTTGGTATATTTCATGCCACCATTTCACCGCCAAATACAATCAAATAAAAAAGGTTAAATTTTTCCAAATTTTAGGTTTCTCACTGAAATCATTTACAAACATTTTGTGCAATTATGGCACAAATTGTTGTAAATGCTTCTCTGGGATCCCCTTTGTTCAGAAATAACAGACATATATGGCTTTGGCGTTGCTTTTTGGTAATTAGAAGGCCGCTAAATGCCGCTGCGCACCACACGTGTATTATGCTCAGCAGTGCAGGGGTTAATTAGGGAGCTTGTAGGGAGCCTGTAGGGTTCATTTTAGCTTTAATGTCGTGTAGTAGACAACCCCAAGTATTGATCTAGGCCCATTTTGGTATATTTCATGCCACAATTTCACTGCCAAATAAAAAAAAATAGTCAACTTTTTCTCAAACTTTAGGTTTCTCACTGAAATTATTTACACACAGCTTGTGCAATTATGGCACAAATGGTTGTAAATGCTTCTCTGGGATCCCCTTTGTTCAGAAATAGCAGAGATATATGGCTTTGGTGTTGCTTTTGCGTAATTAGAAGGCCGCAACTTCCCTGATCCCCCCCCCCAAAACAGCTCTCTAACCCTCCCCCTCTGTCTTATTGGGGGCCATCTTGGGTACTGGCAGCTGTCTGCCAGTACCCAGTTTGCAAATAAAAATGTTTTTTTTTTTTAATTTATTTTTTTTCTGTAGTGTAGCTTCCCCCCCAAGACCAATCCCCCACCACCTCCCAGATCCCTTAGATTACTTTTAATCCCTCCCGTGCGTGTCCCTGGCGATCCCGCCCCCCTCTCTGACTTTGAAGCCATTGATGGCCGCCCACCCGCCTCCCACTTCAGCTCCCACCCACCAACGAATGCGGCCATCGATATCCGGTGCAGAGAGGGCCACAGAGTGATCAGGATCGCTTCCAGCTGCTTTCCAGACCGAAGACGTGCAGGGTACGTCCTTGGCCGTTAAGTGACTTTTTTTTAGAGGATGTACTCTGCACGTCCTCGGTCGTTAAGGGGTTAAATAAGGTGCAGGAGTACTCAATTAGCAAAATTGTGTTCTCATTAGCATGCACAATATGGGGGGGCATACATACACACGTTTCATTTCTGGCATTATGGGTAATCCACTTAGTGCTTGCACAGCTCATGATTAAACTCGCACTATTACCACTTGCTACACATCATTACCATGTAACGAGTGTTCTGTTAGAGTGGTAAAGTATTCCTCCCACTACAAGCAGATCCTGAAGAGAATCATGCGATTAAAAATGGAGGTGAGCACGCGCTCCCGAAAGCTATATGTAGAGCCATCTGTGAATGGCTTTGCATAATCAGCAAAACGGAGGGAGTGCAATTAAAGATTTACATAAATGTTGTATGTAAATTTTAAACATTATAATAAAAAAATAAATAAAATAACATACAATTATGAAAAATAATATTTTGATCTATTTGTTTGAATTCTTTAATATCATTTTTAAGGTTTATGTCCTGTTAAGGATGCCGTTTCACTGTTTTTTTGTTTTGTTTTTTTTTTGGTAAAATGTTGCAGCCTCATGCGATTCAGATATTGCATAGCCTCATATCCCTATTAATTGCATCATGCGATTCAATTGCACAGCCCTCGTTGGGGAGGTATTTAGCATGTGACACTTCTTATGCAATGAACCTAATTAAGTTTCCATGTGGGAAAATGTACCTGGGTTAAACATCTATTGGAGACGTAGAAGCTCCAGCAGTCTCGGGTGTTAATTTACAGCAGAGAGCTGGAGTTTCTGTGCTCCAGGCATCCATATGGAACCGCAGCGTAGGAGGAAAATAAAATAAAAAATAAAGGGAGAGGGAGGGAAGGGGAGCTGCGCTAAACGCTACTTGATGCGTTGGATGAATGGCGGGAAAATAGAAGCCATCATTCTTGTGCAAGTGAGCATTTACAGTAATATTTTATGTAGAAATGTACACAAACATTTGTTAACCTCTGCAAAATGAGTGTGTTCCCCACAAGTTTGCTGTTGACCTAAACATCGAAATTTGATTTTTGTTTGCAGTAAAAACAAGCATATTTTTAATTGTTGTTACCAGGGACACTACCAAGTGAATCTAATCCTGACTGTATCTATATCCGTGTCTCTTAAACTGTGGTAGTGTGTGGGTATGTATTGTATGTGTATGAGTAAGTGCATATGTGTATGATTGTGTACGTATGTATACACAGCCATCCGCAGAAATCTTTCTAGTGGGTTCAATATATATATAATAAATACTGAATGGTTCCTCAGACGTGACAACCTGATGCCACACACAAGCGTGCCTACCGATATTAGCAAGCAGAACACAATTAACCCTATGGCTGCCAAATGGACTGCAATATAGACCAGTTGAGTTAGCCTTATCTTTTTAAAGGAAGAGTGAGGAATCTGCTGCATGTTTTTTTTGCTGACATGCTTGAAGTGTCGAGCCAGTGGAGTGCAGAAATAAGCTGTGCACAAGCTGCAAATGAGGCTCATGTGAGTATACAGAAAAGGGTATTGTGCTGACGGTAGGAATCCAGAGGGGGCAGTTGCTAGTTGTGTATATACAGTATATATGAGTGAATGTGTATATTTGTGCATTTATGAGTTAGTGTGTATGTATGAGCCAGTGTATGAATGTATGAAAAACAATAAATGATTTACCTTTCAGATAAGGGGTTTGTTTTGGACTATTTTATAATTGCGTTCATGACAAAATTTCCAATGCAAAAAGGAGTTCTAGGGGGAAAAAAAGTTTCAAAAGCTCTGTCTTACAGTATACCAACATTTTTTGTTTTAATAATATTTGATGTAATTCTATATTCTGGTCACTAGGTGGTAGTGTAATGTATGGTTTAATATTATTTGGGAATATTTTACTTTTATCTTTAAAATTGAGGCATTACATTTGCTTTAAAGGAAACCCCCCAAATTGTTTTAGTGTATATGTAATGCACCATAATAAAGAAATGAAGGTACCCTGTTTGTTCATGTGGTCTTAGGGATGTGTGGTGCAGCATAGCACTACCTTGAAGTCTTTTAGGACTGGTACTATTTTGGATATGTATGTAGTTGCTGTACACATGCGTGATAAAGTGAGGTTTTAATTTATTGTCTTGTAAAATAAATCTCTTTCTGAGCAAGAACATAATACTAATACTATTGTTCATGAAACAGATATCATGATTACTGAAGATTTTTTTTTTTAATAATTGAACCAGCCTTCCAAAATCCATAAACATAGTTCGTTGAAAGAACATTAAAATTATTCTTTGCACATTTAATAATCTTCACACTTAACTGTTCACAACTACACCAAAAGACTTGACAATTTCTGCTAAAAAGGACAGTAAACACCTTCTGATTGTCATACAAAGGGCTAGATTACAAATGGAGCGCTAATTAGCACTTTCACTGTAGCACTAATTGTGTTAGAAGAAAAAAAATTCTGCGCGTCAGGTTGCGCTGGTATTACGAGTTGAAAGTAAAAAGTTATTTGAGGGTATTCACATCCAAATTTCAGGATTGGTTTAGGAATTACAGCTTTTTAATATGTAGCCCCCTCTTTTTCAAGGGACCACAAGTAATTGGTCAATTGACTCAAAAGCTGTTTCATGGACAGATAAAAGGTCTGCAGTTGATTCCAGGTGTGGCATTCGCATTTGGAAGCTGTTGCTGTGGAGCCACAACATACGTTCGAAGGAGCTCTCAATGCAAGTGAAACAGGCCATCATTAGGCTGCAGAAAAAAAAATGTCAGAGAGATAGCAGGAACATTAGGAGTGGTCAAACAGTTTGGTACATTCTGAGAAAAAAAAGAACGCAGTAGTGAGCTCTGTAATACAAAAATGCCTGGCCGTCCACGGAAGATAACAGTGGTAGATTGTAGGATACTTTCAATGGTAAAGTAAAACCCCTTCACAACATCCAGCCACGTTAAGAACACTCTCCAGGAGGTAGGCAAATCATTATCCTAGTCTACCATTGTCAGGGTGCCAGGAATCAGACTGAGACGAGAAGTGCAAAAATAATCACACTTTTATTAATAGCAAAAAATAATAAAAAGTCCACAAGTCAAATAACAAGCCAGGAGTCAAAACCAGAGGTGGTAGTCAGACGAGCCGAGTCAGGAGCCAAAGCGAATAGTCAGACGAGCCGGAATCAGGAACAAGGAAAACAGCAGAGTCAGGAACAAGCCAGAGATCAGGAACCAGGAAGGACGTCAGGCAGCCAGGTAATACACAGGAACTCTCACAAACAGGTCTGAGACAACGCAAAGGCAAAGCATACTGAACAAAGGCCCTTTAAATAAGTGATGACATCACAATTCTGAGACTGCATCCTGTCTCACATGGATGATGCACACCAGTCTGGCCATAAAAGGAAGTGCAGGAAATGAGCAGCATCCCCCACAATGCACCATAGTCAGGAAGAGAGGTGAGTAAAATGGCTGTCAGCAGCACATGGAAAACACAACAGGGAAAAAACCCTGACAACCATAAAGAGAAGACTTCACAAGAGCAAATGCGGAAGGTTCACCACAACGTGCAAGCCATTCATAAGCCTCAAGGCCAGATTAGACTTTGCCAAAAAATATCTAAAAAAGCCAGCCCAGTTCTGGAATAGCATTCTTTGGACAGATGAATCTAAGATCAACCTGTACCCGAATGGCGGGAAGAAAAAAGTATGGAAAAGGCTTGGAACGGCTCATGATCTGTAGCATACCACATCATCTGTAAACAACGGTGGAGGCAGTGTGATGGCATGGGCATGCATGGCATCCAGTGGCACTGGGTCACTAGTGTTTATTGTTAGATGTGACAGAAGACAGAAGCAGCCAGATTAATTCTGAAGTGTATAGGGATATATTGTCTGCTCATATTCAGCCAAATTCAGAGAAGTTGATTAGACAGTGCTTCACTTTAAAGATGGACAATGACCCAAAACATACTGCAAAAGAAGCCCAGGAGTTTTTAAGGCAAAGGGAAATATTCTGCAATGGCTGAGTCAATCAGCTGATCTCAACCCAATCAAGCATGCATTTCACTTGCTAAAGACAAAACTTAAAGTGTCAGTAAACTTTAAAAATAATGTTATATAATTCTGCACTATGTGCAGAATTATATAACATTATATTAGCCAAACATTTATAAAACGTAATTTCCCCTATTAATTTAAAAAAAAAAAAAAACGCTGTTTCACAGACCCGCTCTCTGCTGAGCAGGTCTGTTATATTTACTCAGCGCATCGGGCCAGCTGTATAGTCACAGCCCGGCCCAACCGCGCCATAAGACTAAGTGCAGATCGCTCCTGTCACAGTAAAGCTGAGTAAATATAACAGACCCGCTCAGCAGAGAGCAGAGAGCGGGTCTGTGAAATAGCTTTTTTTTTTTAAATTAATAGGGGAAATTATGTTTTATAAATGTTTGGTTAATATAATGTTATATAATTCTGCACTATGTGCAGAATTATATAACATTATTTTTAAGGTTTACTGTCCCTTTAAGGCAGAAAAAAACACGAACAAACAACAACTGTAGACAGCAGCAGTAAAGGTCTGGCAAAGCATCACAAAGGAGAAAACCTACCGTTTGGTGATGTCCATGCGTTCCAGACTTCAAGCAGTCATTACATTAACAATTCCAGCAGAGAGCTGGACAGGATACACTTTCAAGCACTCATACCCTTCAGGTATTGAGATGTATTAATGTGAATATGTAAAATAAAATCAATATTTTTTATTAGTTTATTAAAATGAGTGAAAACACATAGATACAACAGATTGCATCAATGTAATAAGAGTCTTAGCTATAACTAAATAAATTTCTGCTAGTCACAAGGTCCTGGTAGCATATATAACAGATGCTATATAGGAGTCTGTAGTTATACTATAGGTTCAAAGATACAGAGGATAAAGAGATAAAATCCTGATAGGATGATACATAATAACCATAAAGTATTAGCTCTGGTATCTATCTAAAGTAAAAATGCTGTAATTATCTGTATTGAAAGTCACCTGTAGGTGACTATAAATGTTCGTGTTACAACAACAAAAATTCACTTGTTACACCTAGTGTGTGGTAAATGAAACTGGCAACTTCTAAGACATAAAGCACGTTTTAAGAATTATAAAATATATTTAGTACACAGTGTGATAGTAACAAGGTAATTACAAATGGACCTGAACCTATATAGTAACTAGATCTAATCACAATTGGTGATGGAACTTCAATAAGTTATAGTGGCACTATAATGGGGTATAATATTGCATATACCCCATCCAATGAAGAGATTAAGATACATTGATTTAATAGTTAAATGCACCTAAAGTTAAATGAGAAACTGAGTATGCTGCATCACTTGATAGTATAATACATATAGTGATTATACAGGATTGAAATGTGGTCTTTGAACCTATAGTATAACTACAGACTCCTATATAGCGTCTGTTATATATGCTGCCAGGGCCTTGTGTCTAGCAGACATTTATTTAGTTATAGCTAAGACTCTTATTACATTGATGCAATCTGTTTTAGCTATGTGTTTCCACCCATTTTACTAAATAAAGTAATACAGATTATTGTTTTTATTTTACATATTCACATTAATACATAGCTATACCTGAAGGGTATGAGTGCTTAAAAGTGTATCTTCTCCAGCTCTCTGCTGGAATTGTTAATGTAATACTTTCCTTTGATACACAGCACCTACTTACATTCTAATACTTTTCATATTAACATCATGTTAAGATTTATGTATCGTAAGTAACCCTTCAACCTACACAAGAGTTGTGCCATTGTTCTCTCTTTTTCAAGCAGTCATTGCCTGCAAAGGATTTTCGACAAAGTATTAAACATGAACATTTTATTGATGATTGTGTTAATTTGTCTAAATACATTTGAACCCCTGAAATAAGAGGACAGTGTATCAAAGTGGTTTATTACAATCAAACCCTTGAATTAAAGATAACTCTGCACTTTAATTGCATCTCGGTTGTTTAATTTCAAATCCATTGTGGTGGCGTACAGAGCCAAAATTATGAAAATTGTGTCAGTGTCCAATTATTTCCAGATCTAACTGTGTGTGTATGTATGTGTGTGTATATATATATATATATATATATATATATATATATATATATATATATATATATATATATACACACACACACACACACACACACACACACACACACACATACATACATACACACTCACTGGCCACTTTATTAGGTGCACCTGTTTAATTGCTTGTTAACAAAAATTGCTAATCAGTCAATCACATGGCAGCAGCTCAGTGCATTTAGGCATCTAGACATGGTGAAGATGTCCTGCTGAAGTTCAAACAGAGCATCAGAATGGGGATGAAAGGGGATTTAAGTGACTTTGAACGTGGCATGGTTGTTGGTGCCAGACGGGCTGGTCTGAGTATTTAAAAAACTGCTGATCTACTGGGATTTTCATGCACAACCATCTCTAGGGTTTACAGAGAAAGGTCAGATAAATAGAAGAATGGGCAGACTTGTTCAAGAAGATAGAAAGGCAACAGTAACTCAAATAACCACTCATTACAACCAAGGTATGCAGAATACCATTTCTGAATGCACAACACGTCGAGCCTTGAATTAGATGGGCTATAGCAGCAGAAGACTACACCGGGAGCCACTCCTGTCAGCTAAAAACATGAAACTGAGACTACAATTCGTGCAGGCTCACCAAAACTGGACAATAGAAGATTGGAAAAACATTGCCTGGTCTGATGAGTCTCAATTTCAGCTGCAACGTTCTGATGGTAGGGTCAGAATTTGGCGTAAACAACATGAAAGCATGGATATATCCTGTCTTGTATCAACGGTTCTGGCTGGTGGTGTAATAGTGTGGGGGATATTTTCTTGGCACACTTTGGGCCTCTTAGTACCAATTGAGCATTGTCTAAACGCCACGGCCTACCTGAGTATTGTTGCTGACCATGTCCATCCCTTTATGACTACAGTGTATGCATCTTCTGATGGCTACTTCCAGCAGGATAATGCACCATGTCACAAAGCTCAAATCATCTCAAACTGGTTTCTTGAACATTACAATGAGTTCACTGTACTCCAATGGCCTCCACATAACCAGATCTCAGTCCAATAGAGCACCTTTGGGATGTAGTGGAACGGGATATTCACATCATAGATGTGCAGCCGACAAATATGTGTGTGTACACAAATATTTGTGTATATCTAGCACGGGGCTAGATTAAAAGCAAAATGGAAGGGTTATTTACAGCATTTTGCCAAATAATGATGGGCCCAGGGCGACGTGAAGTCCCCAGTCTGGTTTGAGAATGCCGTCTATTTCTGTGAGACCACTGCAAAATGATCTGGTTTTACCATTTATAAGTATGTGTTTGAGTAAAATGAACATTTTTGTTTGTCTTATAAACTACTGATATTTCTCCCAAATAAAAATATTTTCATTTAGAGCATTTATGATATAATATATACCACTGCTGGTGTCAACACTATTCTCTTGCAATAGGACCAGTTGGATGGCAAAGAGAGTTCTAGTAGTACTTCAAAAGTAATAGGAATAAAAAAAAAAATAATAACTTGACCATGCCAAAATAGTTGAAAAGACAAGTTATAAATGAGGAAAAAAAAGGCTTTGTTCCGGCTTTACTAGCATCAGGTTTCTTTACTAGAGATGGCGGTTTATAAGAACAAGGTCAAGCAGCAGACATTGGGGACAACAAAGCTATAGACCGACAGAGGGTGAAAACGACTCTTGGCTGCCCGGAATGACCTCTAACTCATTTGAATGTCACTCAACAACCATAGGATGACATCAAATGACCTACAAAAAGAATAGCAATTGGCAGCTGGGGTGAAGTGCATGACGAGGATGGTTCAAAACAGGTTTCTAGGGGCAGAGCTGAATTTGTGGAAAGCTAGAAAAAAGCTCTTCATCAATAAGAAGCAAAGAAGAGCCAGGCTGAGGTTTGCAAAAGACCATAAGGATTGGACCGTAGAGGACTGGAATAAGATCATCTTCTCTGAGTCAAATTGCACCTGGTTTTCTAATTGTTAGACAGAGGCTTTGAGAGGAGTAGAAGCCACAGTGTCTGCACCCACTGTGAAATTTGGTGGAGGGTCAGGGATGATTGTAGGATGCTTCAGCATGGCTGGAATCTGGCAGATTTATATTTGTGAAGGACATATGACTCAAACCACTTACAAGGTTGTCCTGGAATAAAACTTGCTTCCGTCTGCTCTGACAACGTTCCCCAACTTTGAGGATTAGTTTTTTCCAGCAAAACAATGTTCCATGCCACACAGATCAGTTAGGGTGTGAATAAAGGACCACCAGATAAAGACCTGTCATGGCCAGCCCAATATCCAGACCTGAACCTGATTGAAAACCTCTGGAATGTGATCAAAAGGAAGATAGATGGTCACAAACTATCAAACAAAGCCAAACTTCTTGAAATTTTGTGCAGGAGTAGCATAAAGTCACCCAACAGTAATGTGAAAGATTGGTGGAGATCATGCCAAGACAAATGAAAGCTATGATTGAAAATAAGGGTTATTCCACTAAATATTGATTTCTTACCTCTTGCTAAGTTAAAACATTAGTATTGTGCTGTTTAAAAATAAATATGAACTTGTTTTATTTGCATTATTAGAGGACTGAAAACTACATCTTTTTTTTGGTATTTTGACCAGTTATTTTCTGCAAATAAATACTCTAAATTAAATTATTTTTTTTGGAATTTGGGAGAAATGTTGTCAGTAGTTTTAAAGAATAAAACAAAAATGTTTTAACATTTTTGTTTTTTTCTCCAGAGCTGTGTATAAATAATGATATAAAACTAGAGCTGTATTTTGGTTGTTCTAACAGTCTCCTATTCCTTTCTGCCATTACACTATTTTGACAATAGATGTCAGTGTTTGCCTTCACATTTACAAATTGTTCTCTTATGTGTAATGTTTGTCTTCTATAAACTGTGAATGAATATTCTGTTTATATTATAATTTAGACTCTTTTTGTTCACCTATTAATGTTTCCAGTGTTTTGTTAATATTAAGAAACCACAAATTTCATGCATCTCAACACTTATTGAAATTGAGAGATATTTACTATTATATGAATCTATCTTCATATCTGTGCAGATATGTAGTCTAAGCTAAATATAAAATAAAATTGTGTTGTGCAGATATATATAATAGTAATTTAGAAAACCAATGCATTGCTTTCTGAAGATATGTAGTGCTTTGTGGATTTATATAATATAAACAAAATACCAAAATAACAATGTCAAAATGAAACAGAACATAAAAGCCATTGATGGTTTTCTGTGCATTTAAAATGTAACAGGTTCAGAAAATCTTTCTGACTGACTGACCTCTTGCCTTCCTTTAGAGCACTGCGATACATTGTTGTACAATTTGTTGTAGTTCTTGTTCATCAGACAGTATTCTAATCCACTCATACCGTTCATACACAGCTCTTGCTTGCTGCAATTTGTTTCTTTCATGATTCAGATAGAACATGCAATTTTAAACAACTTTCTAATTTGACTTTTCCTGTATTCTCTTGGTATCTTTTGTTGAAAAGCATGGACCTAAGCTTAGGAGCCGGCCAATTTCTTGAGCACTATATGGCAGGAGTTTTGCAAGAATGTTATCTATTTGCAAGAGCATTATATGGCAGCTCTATTTCCTGCCATGTAGTGCTCCGCATGCCTACCTTGTTATTTCTTCATCACAGAATATCATGGGAGCAAAGCAAATTTGATTATAGAAGTAATTTGGAAACTTTTTATCAAAATGGTATGCTCTGTCTGAATCAAAAAAGAAAGTTTTGGGGCTTCCTATCCCTTTAAAGGGACATTGTACACTAAATTTTTCTTGCATAAATGTTTTGTAGATGATCCATTTATATAACCCATCTGGTTGTATTTTTATAAAAATGTATAGTTTTGCTTATTTTTTAAGAACATTGTGCTGATTTTTAGACTCCTAACCAAGCCCCACAGTGCCAGATGTATACACACGTTTAGAGAGTCCTGCAGCCTCCTGTTTATGTCATCTGTCTTTTCATAGGAAGGGAAGGGGGGAGGTGGGGGGTGTCTGCTCTTTTTGTTTACCCAGCCCCTTTGAGTGGGTGTCCCAGACTACCACATTACCAGTGCTAAACTGGGAGCTTCTAAGAATTTTTTTAAAAGGTTTTATACTGAACCTTTAGATCAGTATCTGGCATATTCTTCTTTATAGTAGTGTCTATTACATGCAGTTATAAGAAAATTGGTGTATACTGTCCGTTTAATACCTGTTTCATGAATTTGAAAAAATAATAAAAAAAAAAAATATATAAATATAGATTAACAGTGTTTTGAAGGAGCATCCATTAGACCATGTCAAGTTTGTATTACTGAACACTGCATTTACTAACTCCACAAATGTAAAGTCAATTGCATTATTCTATCTAGCTTTTATTTACTGTTTTATATATATCTATATGGGCATATTTATGAAAGTGCAAGCGGACATAATACGATGTAGTGTATCATGTCCATTGCACATCGATTAATGCTGGCATTTATCATTGCACAAGCAGTTCGCCGAGCCGGAAACAAGGGGCATTAAGCTCCATTCAGAGCTTGATAATTCGACCCCATAATATGCATATATACAAATCATGACTTTAGTGGTCCTTTAACTGCTGCTATGTATTTTCATTTGTATTAGATCCAAATCCCCCCCTATTTCTGGATTATAAGAGCCAGTGTCAAGCAACATGCCCTTGGTTAGCTTATGCCTTTCATTCATTTAGCCACTAATACCCAAACGTGCTGCAGCCCTTGTTTGCTTTTTTATGTTTTCATAGAACACTGATTTTGTGCAGTGATTAATGAACCAATGTTTAGACCAATTTAAATGCATTTTTTAAAAAAAAAACAATTAAAACATAAGTTGTAATGTTCAAAGAATCCACAAAAACATCCTTTATAACGAATACCATTATATTCTTCCTTTTTAACTTATTTTCTTTTAATGCATGCAGGGATTAACATGTGACATTTTAATCTGCAGCCAGAGTCTAATCCGACCTTTATCTGGAAATCTGAATTGCAAAAATTATTTCTCTTTCAACGCAAAAATTGCTTGATTTTCAAAACTAACCTTGGTCTTTTTTTAACTGTATTTAATAGTTATACATCTGTAGATGATTATAGAAAGTGAGCCAGCAAAAGGATGAAGATACATTTAGAAAACTTTAGCACAAAGTTATATAACTTTTTAAATAAAAAGAGCCTCAATTCATAAGACTCCTGATTACAATTTTTAATTTAATTTAATGAAGGGCTACTTTTTGTAGTTTTATTTCAGTTTACTCCCCAGGACCCATTTAGGGCCAGATCACAAGTGGAGCGGTATTTTTTGTGTTTCCGCTATAGCGATAACTCCGCTAGAATTAAATTTTTTGTGTTAGTTGGGTTGCGCTGGTATTACAAGTTGAAAGTAAACTGTTTTTGCTCTAGGGGTAACCAGACGAGTGCAAAAATCCAAACTTAGAATATTGCGTGCACGTTCACGTATTCCCCCATAGAAGTCAAAGAAGAAAATTTTTTTGGAAAAAACCTAACACCCCATTTTCACGTAAACAGCATCACATATTCTCATTAGCACTAACCCGATATGAAAATATGAATTTCCTTCTTAATATGAGGAGAGTCCACAGCATCATTCCTTACTGTTGGGAAATACTGAACCTGGCCACTAGGAGGAGGCAAAGACTTAAAGGGACAGTTAAGCCAAAAAAAAACCTTTCCAATTTACGTTTATCACCAATTTTGTTTTGTTCTCTTCATATTCTTAGTTGAAAGCTAATTTCTTAGACATTGAAGACAGCCTCTAATCTGAATGCATTTTGACCACTAGAGGGCATTCGTTCATGTGTTTCATATAGATAACATTGGGCTCATGCACGTGAAGTTATCCTGGAGCCAGCACTGATTGGCTAAAATGCAGGTCTGTCAAAAGAACTGAAATAAGGGGGCAGTTTGCAGAAGCTTAGATACAAGGTAATCACAGAGGTAAAAAGTGTATTTCTATAACAGTGTTGATTATGCAAAATTGGGTAATGGGTAATAAAGGGATTTTCTTGCTTTTTAAACAACAAAAATTCTGGTGTTGACTGTCCCTTTAAATACTCCCCCTACTTCCCTCATATCCCAGTCATTCTTTACCTTTCGTCACAGGAGGTTGGCAGAGAAGTGTCAGAAGATTCGGAGTAGTTCCTTATGAAGGGTATCTACCCTTCGAAATGGGACTGGAGTTTTAAGTAGTCTTGTCAGCCTCTCAGTGAGAGCATTGACAAATGTTAGAGCCTGGAGATGCAGGGAGAGTCTTTCTGCGAACCCATCCAGACTCGTATTAACAGCTCGTAAGCAATCAATCAATGTTGACGAGTTTCAATGCCTGCTTCCATCACTCAAGTCCATGTCAGGAGCGATGGTACAAGACTGTCAAACTTGAGAAGCTGTGTTTCTGTTCCACGACATAGATTCCGGTAAGATCGTTTCATTTTTTATACACATATGATAACGCAAGAAGACAGGGTCACGGTGGGGCTCCTTTTAACTGTTTGGAATCCATCTGGAGGGGCCCTTTTACCACCAGACTTTACTGAGTTACAAATGGCAGTGTCTGTGGCCTTTAGTTCTTTACCTCGCCCTGCTAAGTGCATGCGAAAGGTTAAATATTGCTATCCTTCCCAGGGGTGATCTACTAGCTTATTGGATTTATCTGATACAAGATTATCCGATGAAGAAGGCGCCTCTGATACTTCAGAGGGTGCTCTTTCTGGGTCAGAATCTGCTGCCTCTAGGCCTCCAGCTGCGGAGGAACCAGACTTTAGATTTAGGATTGAGCATTTACGCTTTCTGTTGAAAGGAAGTTTTGGCTACGTTAGAGGTTCCAGAGCCCATATTGCCTGAAGAACTTTTGATTTCTAAATTAGATAAGGTCTACAAGGACAGGGATGTACCACAAACTTTCCTGGTTCCCGTGAAGATGGCAAACATTATTAAGAATGAATGGGAAAGAATTGGCTCTTCATTTTCCCTTTCTTTTTCCATTAAAAAAATTGTTCCCGGTCCCGGACTTTCAATTGGAGATGTGGGGCTCCATCTTTAAGGTGTATGGTGCTATCTCCACGCTTGCTAAATGCACTACTATCCCGCTTGAGGATAGTTTGTCTTTTAAAGAACCCATGGATAGGAAAATAGAAACTCTGTTAAGAAAGATGTTTCAACATACAGGATATTTGTTTCAACTGGCAGCAGCTGTTGCTGGAGCTGCTACCTACTGGTGCAATTTCTTATCTGAGTTGATCGAGGTGGAGAGTCCCCTCAACGTGATCCAGGAAAGAATTTTGACCTTAAGGTTGGCTAATTATTTTATTTGTGATGCAAATATGCAAATTATTCGCCTGAATGCAAAGGCTCCAGGTTTTTCTGTTCAAGCCCATAGGGCACTCTGGCTGAAGTCCTGGTCTGCGGACATGACTTCGAAGTCCAGACTTCTTTCCCTCCCATTTAAGGGAAAGATTCTATTTGGTCCAGGCCTGGACTGAATTATCTCCACGGTTACTGGAGGCAAAGTTGACTTTTTACCGCAGGATAAGAAGAACAAATCTAAAGGACAAGGTCCTAATTTTCTTTCCTTTCGTTCGGATAAATTCCATTGTCAGCAACCCTCCGCAAAGCTCGAGCAATCCAAGGGGACTTGGAAGCCGGCTCAGTCCTGGAATAAATCCAAGCAGAACAAGAAGCCAAGGCAAAGTCGTCATTAAGTGGCGGCCCCCGATCCGGCTCTGGATCGCGTAGGGGGCAGGCTGTCGTTCTTTTTGGATGCTTGATTTGGGGACGTACAAGACCCGTGGGTCCTGGAGGTCATTGCTCAGTGATACAGGATAGGTTTCAAGTCTCATCCACCCAGGGGCATATTGCTCTTGTCTTCAAGGCCAGAAAAGAGAGAAGCCTTTCTGGGGTGCTTGAGGGATTGAGGGATCTCTCCTCCCTGGGAGTCCATTGTCCTGGTACCTCTTACAGAAAGAGGTCTGGGATACTATTCAAACCTTTTTGTGGTCCCAAAGAAGGAGGGAACTTTCCGCCCGATTCTGGACCTAAAGTGCTTAAACAAGTTCCTATCTGTCCCCTCATTCAAGATGGAAGACAATAAGGTCCATCCTTCCCTTAGTTCAGGAAGGACAGTTCATGACTATGATAGATCTGAAGGATGCTTACCTTTACGTTACAATACACAAGGAACACTTCAAGTTCCTAAGATTTGCTTTCCTGGACCAGCAATTCCAGTTTATTGCACTCCTGTTTGGCCTAGCAACTGCTCCAAGAGTTTTTATGAAGGTTCTAGGGGCTCTGCTTGCAGTGGCCAGAACCAGAGGTATAGCAGTAGCGCCATACTTGAACAATATTCTGGTTCAAGCACCATCCTGTCGTCTGGCCCTTCTATCTCTTCTTCAATATCATGGATTGAATATAAATTTAGAAAATAGTTCTCTTATTCCCAGTACCAGGGTGGAATTCCTGGGTACTATAATAGACCCCATATCCATGGCTCCATGCATATTTCTTACAGACCAAAGATGTTACAAGCTAACTCCGCTCGTCTTGCCCTCCAGACCTCCTTAAGGCCCTCTGTGGCTCGGTGTATGGAGGTGATTGGTCTCATGGTGTCCAGCATGGACATAATTTCTTTTGCCAGATTTAATCTCAGACCACTTCAGCTGTGCATGGTGAGACAGTGGAACGGCGATCATTCGGATCTGTCTCAACAGATTTCTCTGGACAACTGGTCAAGAGAATCGCTCTCCTGGTGGCTCTGTACAGATCACCTGTCCCAAGGGACATCCTTCTTGAGACCATCC